>NC_039362.1:191144570-191452849 GCF_003573695.1 Papaver somniferum | reverse complement strand
AAAAAAAAAAAAAAAAAAAAAAAATCAGTTAATCAAGATTAGCCTCTTCCAAGCAATTGAAAAATAGAGATAACAGTATAGAAACTAAATGGTGAAATGAACTCTCACCATATCAATTGATTCCAAGAAAAATAAAAATGAAACTTATGAGCTTCCATGCCATTTACACACTTACTAGAGTAAAACTTATAGATGAATGAATCTCCAAACTCATGAATGTGAATTTTGATGGCGCATGCGCTTTTCTAGAATCACTTCTTTTTTGAACCTTTTTCTGAAAACGTTTAATGTCTTCTGATGGAATCAAAAAAAAAATTTGGTGATCCAAAACACAAAAAAAATGAAAGAATCTCAAAAATGAAACGTTTTTTATTACACCAAAAACAATTCTCCTCCTCTTTTAATTCCAATTTTTTCAATTGCTTTTGACCTCTATTTACTACCCCATTATCCTCCCACGATTAAGAGAGTTTGTACCAATAAATAAGTTAAAACCGTTCATGCTCTAAGGT
The DNA here is from genome assembly GCF_003573695.1 of Papaver somniferum. Taxonomy (NCBI): domain Eukaryota; kingdom Viridiplantae; phylum Streptophyta; class Magnoliopsida; order Ranunculales; family Papaveraceae; genus Papaver; species Papaver somniferum. Next base: position 191,452,337 of record NC_039362.1, on the reverse strand, counting down.
CTGCATGCAACAAAACGGCTGCTCCTTTATGACTAGCACGTAATAACCCATTCCAAAAGAAAAAACGTCCAAAAAAATTTGAATGTGTCCCTAATTACAATTATCAATGAGCAGTGTATAAATAAAGGAGTGTATTTTTTCAACCACACACATTCACTCATTTTCAACTCATTTACTCATTCCAACTCATTTTTTGGGTGAAATTTTTAGCTTAAGAATATGAACATGTCAAACATGATTAGCCACAACCTCACCAAAGCTGTTTCCCAAAACGTGTTTGCTTTCTTTTCGAAAATGCATGATTGTAATGAAAACAAACCTGCAGTACTCAGATTTCGTGTTGTAAGAAAATGGGAAGAGATCGATTTCATGACGACCAACGAAGTCACTACTTTGGATTTACTAATGATTGATGAAAACTTGAGTATATTGTTATTTCGATCTGAATTAAACTTTTTTTTTAAAAGAATAAATATTAGTGACGCCTTCTAATCATTTTTTACATAATTACGATGAATATAAACCTGCATATATCAAGTTTCGTGTTGCCAGAAAATGGGAAGATATCGATTTCATTGCGACAAAGTAAGTCACTGCTTTGAATTTACTAATGATGGATCAAAACGTGAGTATACTTTTATTTCGGTCCAAATCAAACTAATGTTTATTTTTTTTAATAAAAATATTTGTCATGCATTCTAATCAATCTTGACATCCAACACAGGAAGATACCATGCACGCCGTCAATGAAACGACTGCAAACCTGCTCATAGTGTAGGTATCCATCAATGGATAATACTATATTCCTCTAATACCAGAACATGTATCGTAATTTGATACTCAATGTGCACATACTGTTCTCAATGCAAACTTTCAATGACCCATAGTTAGATACTATATTCCTCAACAAGGACTAAAATTGACTTGCCAATGCATTTGTTCTCAATAAACTAATAACCGAAAAAGGGCTGAAATAATGCAGGTTGTAATCCATAACATCACTTGTGACCTAAAAAGCATAACTCATATGGATTTTTATGTTTACGAAGCTTACACATTTAGTGATTTACAGAACAATTTATATGCACAAACTAAAATTACTCCATTTCAACATGAGACAAGACAAATCAAAAAGGCATAACTAATAAGAAGAATAAAGACACAGTAGTAGTAGTAACAACCTCTGGAGAAAACCCATTTTCCTGAGAACGAGATAGGGCCTTGAATCAAAATGTTGATCCCGTCAGCTGTCTTAAGAGATATTAAACTATATCGCTTAGTAATTGGTGCAGAGGAAAATACTCGCTTAGCTCGATTACTGTAACAGTACAATAAAATTAGAAAATCACTGGGACCCTTTTCAAGCTATACATTCTCAAACTCCTCCCAAATCTCTACTCTTTTGAGAGATTTGTTGTGAGACCAAAATACACTAAAAACTCCTTCGAACTCCCCAAAGCAACCAACTCCCTAGTATTGTAGGGTTTTTTGACTAACAGGGAGTTCAAGAGCTTTTTTTAAACTCCCCAACGACTAACAGGTGTTTTCTAGGGAGTTTAGGAGACTCCTCTAAACTCCCCCACGACTAACGGGGATTTGGAGAGACTCCCTCAACTCCCTCATGACTAACAGGAGAAAATCTAAATACATTAAAATCTCTCAAACTCTCCCACGACTAACCCCTGTCAAACAAACTTTATAAATAAAGAATATTGGATACCAAATGCAAAAATCAATCCCAAAAGTTAAAAATAGATTCCCAAACCCTCGTCCTGTCAGTCAAAGTGTCAAACCATCTTTCCACCGTTTGTTCTGTCCCACTACTAGTCATTACCAATTAGTTAAGACTAAAGAGTTCATTTGATTGCCGAGGGTTCTGGTGTTTCTACTGCTACTTCACGCTTGATATTTGAACTTCTGGGTAAGGAAATCCCTTAATCAGTTGTCTAAGAGATTATTTTGTTGCATGCACTTTGATTTACTATTCATGTCTCAGAAAAATTAGAATTTGGAGTTATTCATAAATCAAACTAGCCTTTAATTCTTCTAATTCTCATTTTTATGTTCGATTTTGAGGCAGAAACAAAGATTTATCCTTTTGATCTTGTTTTTGTAATATGATTCTTATACACCCTACTAGCTAGGGTTCTTCAAGATACTGCAATCAAAGGTATAAAATTTGGTTCAGTTTTTTTGGTTTTCAATTTGCAAATTTGTCTCATTTGATTGTTGTCCTGATTACCAATTTGAGGTATTCAGGTCACCCTTGGTTGCTAGTGTGAAATTGCAGTACTCCCCGTTGAGGTTCTAGTTTTGCCTCTAATGTAAGGTAGTAATCTTTACTTTGGTTTAGTCTTTTTCTTTTGCAAATATGATGGTTTCGTCAAGTCATTGTGTTCGTTACTTGCGGTACAAAATCGGCATGCAGTTATGGACGACTTCCCCTTGTCTTCGAAATTCAAATGGAGGATCGAAAAAGTTTCTAAATTGAACCAGGACAATCATTTGTCGCCTACATTCACTGTAGGTCCTTGTAAATGGTATGTCAAACAACTTTCTGCCGAACCCCTTGTAAATGTAACTATTTCTATGTTACAATTTAAGCGTTGATGGATACTTATCTTGATATCATATTCTGTTAAATAGGCGATTGCTGGCTTTTCGTAGGGGAAGAAATGTAGATGATTACTTATCAGTCTATGTGGTTGCTGTCGAGTGTACGGACTCCAGATATGCAAGATTCAGTTTGGCTGTTGTTGGTCAAACTAATAACACGTTCAAGAAAGGTATGTAGTGTTAATATTAAATGGATAACAACTGTGTATAGGCTCTAAATTTTAGCCTGTGTGTTTGTTCTTATATAGAAACGGAAGATCGGATGTTACATTTCACGAAAGAGGAAAGTGATTGGGGGTTTGATGAGTTTATACGGTTTAACGAGCTTCTCGATCCTAGCAATGGATATATTGTGAATGATGCTTGCACTGTTGAAGTAGAATTGCATTCGTTTTCGAAACAAGATTCTATCAAGCAGGTTGGTAGCTTGTTGTTCCCAATTCTGTAATTATGATATAAATTAGCTAGCCTTGAAATATTATGCAGAGATTAATTAACTGTTGCATTTGTTGATTTTTTGATTCAGGAATTCTTGCCCATGGAACTCGTGGAATCCGGCCATTCTGGTATGAAGTTTTCACATGAGAAAACCAAGAACAGAAAGAAGCTAGCAAAGGACAATTCTTCAGCTGTTCAAAGGTATAGTTTCACACTACTGACTTCCCATAATGTTGTTAAATTTTCCTCTAATAAATATAAATGATTTAACTGCTTCCATTTTTAAAGTGCTTTCCGACAATATAAAAATTTACAACTATACTTTTGTCATTTAAAAATTTATTCATTTGGAGTGTTATTTGCAGAACATTCGTTTATAAAGGTTAGACTTTACATATACACTAATTTTACAATAATTTTGTAGAACATTCGTTTATTTATACTTGTGAATGATGGGACAATCCAGTGCATTATAGGATGAAAATTAACCTATAGGAGTTAAAAAAACTGCAATGCGTCTATCCCCATCCTTATCCATTTACTCCTTTCATAACCTTTCTACCTTGTTTACTTCTAATATTTCTTATTCTCCATCCAGGTCTAACTGGGATAAAAATGAAAATTTTCCAGTTTCTTCCAAGTCTAGAATCGGCGATCAGTCGACGCCTCCTCCAGTTTCTACTGCAGTTCTTGTTACACCCAAGTCGTTCAAGAAACCAGATTGTTGTTGGAAGTATTCCATTGATGAAATCAAAGATAGGTATCATCTTGATGAGAGATTCGAAGTGGAGTTCGTCGAGGGAGAAGATAAGCTGACTGACACACTTATTAAGAATTTTCCTTATGACAGAGATAACCTATTGATTGCGGTCGGCCAGTTGGAGGCCGGGCTACGTTTACCTTTGTACTTCCCGGAAAATCCTTTCTATTATGAGGTGTTGAGTCAACGTGCTGATAAGAGGGGCATCTTTCAGTACACCGGCAATTTCTTTCGCTTTCTGCGTGAATGTCGCAAACGTAGTAAGGGACGCACTGGGATGATGTCTATCGTTCCTCAGTTTCGTCGTGAGGATTACACCGCAACCAACTTCAACTGGACTTGGGGTGATAGCATATCGGTGAGGAACAGGTTTCCTTGGTGTGTCGGCCCTCGCCGCATTTCTTATAGCCAGGATCAGGATTTCTCCGGTAAAGTCGAGCTCCTCTCTGAGTATAAGCCTAATAAGGGGAAAAAGTGGTTTGATATGGTGCGACTTGATCATGACGAAAAGTGGTTCCGGACTCCCTTGCGTATTAAGGGTCCTTGGGTGATGGGCTGGTTAACTTCTGGAGATCCCCGCACCTGCTTTGAGAAATACTATCCTCCTTACGAACCATGGACTCTAAACATGGTTGCCAGTACTGAAGTGGTAGATTCCTCCCTTATGTTACCCTTTGTAATCCGCTCATGCTTTCTTTTAACTTTTTTGCCTGTTTGCTTCTCTGCATAGACTTCTGCTTCTCGTTCTACCGATGGGACTGCCACAGATGGTGACGATCCCAGTGGGAAGACTCCACTTGTTCGTCCGAAGCGAAAGCCCGCCCCTGGTGACAAGACTGTTGAGGTAAAGATTAATCTTTTGAAGTAGTTTATATATGTGCCCCTGTTCTTTTGTGTAAACATGTTTAGGTCTCGGCGCAGGATACAACTGTGAAAAGGTCTCGGCCTGATACATTGGATGTCCGGTCTTCTAGTAAGAATACTGAAGATGTGGAGATCCGAAATGTTGACGGTGATCTGCAAATTCTTGACACCTCAACCACCAGCTGTGATGTGTGTTTGAGTGACAAATATACCGTGAATCCTGCAAAGGGGGATGCATCCATTCCTTCTGTTGATCCTTTGGCCAACCCACCTGTTGCTACGGATGTTGTGCCGTTGCCAATTGGTGATGCCCCAAGGGTTATGGAGGAGAATACTGCTCACGCTGCTCGTTCTGTGAATTCGAGTGTTCTTGATTTCGAAGCCGGTGATGGAGGTAATGAGTTTGAGGTACCAGGTAGTATCTTTTGTGGGCCTTTAAAAGAATATTCTTCCAGTGCTACTCCTGCTGTGGAAGCGGGTCCAGCTTCTACCCCTGTTGGTGCAAATCTCACTTCAGAAGTGCAGTCTGGCACCATGGCTGCGGGTCAAGCTTCTGCATCTGTTCCTGGTGCAGTGTCGTCCAACATAATTGCTTCTGACCCGCTATCCTCTTCATCTGGCGTCGATCCGACGAAGTCCCATATGTTCTGTAATCCCTTTGTTGCTCTTGAAGAGTCCGAGGATGAGGATGGGTTGATGCAGTCCGCCATGTTGGACTATGAGTCTGCCTTCTCTTCTGTAAGTGATTCTGACTTCCTGCTGCTTTTTATGTTGAGCATGGCCAAACTCTGATTCTAACTTCTTTTTTTCTACCCCCAGCTTGCTAGGTTTGGTGAGCACTGCCGTATGGCCCGTAAGTTAAACCATGCCAAATTCAAAGATCTTGCTACCCTCTTGTCTGGTACTCAGCATGACAAGGATTTGCTGGCGTCAGAGGTTTGCGGTCTTAAGAAGCGGATGCAGGGATTGGTCAGTCGTGCAGACGAGGCAGACACTGCACTGGCTAAACAAATAGAAACCACTAATGGTAAGTGTTTCTAGACTGCTCTTTTTTCTTCCGTGAGTTGATAAAGTCATTTTTGTGGTGGTCGTCAGGGGTCCTCCATTTTTTCCTGTTGCACGAAGTCAACCACAAGTCCGAACAATCATTGCTTTTTCCAAGAATATGATCACTCAATTTGCGCGAGCCCTTGGGCAAGAAAACTTTCAATCTGACATTCATGATAGTCTGTAGGAAAATCCCCAAGACCGTGTGGCCCAGTTAGAAAAATCCTTAGGCTACCTGAAGACGTTTTGGTGACAACGCTGAGGCTGTTACTTATACCTTAGGGCCAGCCTAGAAAAGGCAGTGCTATAATAAAGAATACTGTACTACGCTGCCCATGACATTTTTAGTGCACAAAAGTGTAATCTTGCCACAGAAAAACGGATCATCTGAAGAAGTTCAAGAACCTTGGAGCATATTTTATTAGGCTTGGTGAGGACTATGAATCCATATCCACCAAGCATAGGTCCTGTGAAAGCAACAAATAAGTTCGACTTGTGTGGAAGGTAGTTCGGTTGTGCTGATACGCGGCCTTTCTCCGATATTCATTCTTATCAGCCTTTATTTCTTTTCTTCCTTTGTATATGTGTCACAGAGCAGCTGAGCATTGCGAATTCCCGAATTCAAGAGCTTGAAAGTTTGAACCAGGATCAAGCTCTACAACATGCGGGTGTGCAGCTTCAACTGCAAGATGAAGTTGCGGGTCTGAAATCTCAGCTCAAGGGAAACGCTAATCGGGCCAAGGAATTTTACGTAAAGTGGGCCAAGGATCAAGTAAACCAAGCTTTTGACCTAGCTGAATCTTCTGGGATGATGAAGCCTGGTGAAAAGTTCAAACGTCTGGTATGACTTGATACCATCACTTGTCGGTGGATGATAGAAGCCCTTATCATTTTGTTTTTCCTTGTGACGATTCTGTAACCTGTGGGAATTATTGTTTTTTAGTTGGTCACGTTCGAATTGCCGAATAGTTCATTTCCACCGTCTTAACCATGTAACTATCTAAATCTTTTTTTGCAAAAAGATTGTATAGAAGGTTCAATTTGCGAAAATTAACTTTTGCGCGTTCCTTAGGAATATTGATGTAAAACTAGCTACACCATTTAGTACAGATAACTCGTTAAGGTAACTCACCTATCCAAAACTTGAACTCAGGAACATTGCAGCGTGCTAGAGTCTCTTCACTCAAAAAAAGGAATACAGTGGCAGAATCACTCTAGTTATCTTGATCACGTAGTTCGATTTTGAACTCAATCGTTCACGGTGAAATCTAGAAATTTTGGTATCCGACTCCTTGTGTGGCCTCAAGATTTTACATCATTGATGGCTCCAAGTGCACGGAAGCTGAATACAAAAACAAGCTTTCAGTGAATTTGGGAATAATAACAAACAGATAACTTTCGGTTAACTTGGAACCAGTAAAACTGAGCTACTTTTATGTTGATGTGGCCACACAATAATAAGTTTAGCTAATCACACATCCAATAATCTTGCGTCAAACTTTGCATTTATATTTCACTAGACGTGCAAATTTGTATCAATCACTTCCCCATGTAATAGGAAAATCCCTGTCCCTTTTAGATTTAAAGACACTCAGATATTCATATCTACTACAGCAAATTAGAACCACCCTACTATAGGGTTCAATATTTAGAAGCCCCACAAAATGGATCCTCCACTATCAACTCCATACTTTCATATTTCGATATTTCCAGGCCCAATACTTTCATTTTTAGGGCTTCATAATGAAAATGTTTTTTTTCGCTATGACAACTTTACCCTTTTCTATTTAAACAAGAATAAAATCAGTAGATATTTTCATTTCTAAATTTTCTTTTTCTCTCTTGCCTCTCTCTCGTCTGTGGAGAAACCATTTCTAGGGTTTTCTGAGATTTATTTTCCACCTTGCGAATTGATTTGATTCAATGGAGATTTCGTCAAAATCATTCATCGTTGATGGAGAAGATATCAGAGAAGATTCATTCACATGATTCATCATCATCGTTTTCATCTGATTCTGATAATGAAAGGGAAGTTAAACATCAGTCAGTACCTAAATCTTCATCAGCAAAAGGTGTTCATTCTGCTATTAATCGCCTCTTGGGAACGAAGAAACCTGTTAATCATGTCTTTGGTGGTGGAAAGCGTAAGAATCTCACTACTGATTTTTTGTGATTTTTTGTAGATTTGTTTGGTAGTTTGGTGGTTGATCTAGGTGTTTTGAGGTTGAATTTTGAGCTTGAAGTTCTAGATTTGGTTTGATTTTGTTTGGATTTGGAATAATTTCTGATCTGGTTTTAATGGACTTAGTTGCATGTTATTGGAGGTGAATAATGATTTGTTTTACTGTTAATTTCATGATGCACTTGATTGGGGTTTGTATGTAAAGTTGATGTCAATTCCTAGATGTTTAGTTTGTTTTGCTTGTCTGTGATCTTATCGATGTTTAAGTGGCTGTAATTTCTTGTTTTTGTATACTTAGATTAGGATGTATGAATCAATTAAATATTAAACATGTAAAAATTGAAGCTATATTGATCGGTATCTCACTTTGTAGCTGAACTGATTGATTTCGTCGATCTGATTAGATTTACGAAGGTGGAATTTGGGTATTACCAAGCTTGTTATAGATGTATTTATAAGAACTTGCAATATATATAACATAAACTTTATATCCCAGGATGTGTAACTAGCAGTTACACATCCTGGTAGTTACTACTAGATCATCATCCAAACTGAATGATGGTCCTTTACTGAGAACAAGCTGGCCATAAAGCAACTGTTGAACAATGTTATCTAGTCATTTTAATATGCATGATATACCTTTTCATAAGTACTTGCAATATACATAACATAAACTTTATATCCCAGGATGTGTAACTAGCAGTTACACATCCTGCTAGTTACAGGTTTCAGATAACTAGCAGTTAGACATCCATATGCCAACATATATAGATACCTAGAAATGTGGAAATCACAATCAAATTTTATGGAGTCATGTTTACCTGAAGCTCACTCGAAAACACCATCCTCATCTGCTTAACCACTTTTTTGGTATCATTATCAACACCACCACTCCCTGCAATCCACACGTACACGTAAACAATGTATATAGTTATTAAGATCCTTATTTTTCTGAAAATTCATTTGGTCAATATTGTCCTAGTAATTGAAAACAGAAACACTGAAGATATACTTTGCTTCATGTCTTAGCAATTGAAAATCAGAAACTTGCATTCATGGACAAGCATTATAAGATTATATTGAATTAAATTATCTTTTGCGAAGGTACAGAAGTATAGATTGACTTAAGGTAATGAGAATCACATAACATGTAGCTTATTTGTTTGAGCAAGATTGTTACTGAAATTTGAAACAGTCAAGTTTGTTGAAGGTAAACTTCAAGACATGCATTTGTATATTCCTTTTCAATCATCATAAGAGAATAGAATTACCGCAATAGCTAACGAAACATAACATGTAGCTTATCCAACAAACACATTTCCGATGCCAGTGAACTTCCCTCTGCAAATAATTGATAAGACAAGTTAAATATCACCATTACTTCACATATCAATTTGTTTACTTTACAGTCCACCTACATGTCTTTTTGAATTTGAGAGTTGAGAAATTATTTTGTTACGATATGGCCCAGAATTATTTTAGTAAAATTGGTTGGTTGATTTGTGAATGCTTAGATTTATCGTTATGATTAATGTGTTGTGAATTTTCTGCTGCTGCAGCTGCTGATGTTTTCTTATGGAGGAACAAGAAGATTTCAGCTAGTGTTCTTGGTGGAGCTACTGTTACATGGGTTTTATTTGAATTGTTGGAATACCACTTGCTCACTTTGGTCTGCCACTGTTCTATATTGACTTTGGTTGTTCTGTTCATGTGGTCGAATGCATCTACCTTCATCCAAAAGTGAGTCGATTGATTGAGCGTTTGCAAGTTTTCCAATGGATTCTTTTCTTCTAGAGTTGTTTCCTATGAATTTGTTATTGTTCTTTTCGGGTCTCGCCCAAATATTCCTGGAGTCCATCTTCCTGAGGTAAAGAAGATCGAGAAAGTCATCAGCAGTGAAAGATCGAGAAGACTTCATCACCAGAAATTATTGAACAAGTAAATTTATTCTGTTGCAATCATTTTAATTCGATCAAAATAATTAGTGATAGATCTCAATATGGAATTCAAAAAATATTTTCATAAATCTCAAAAACTGAAAACTTCAGTTTCATTTCGAGAAGATCGAGAAGACTATGAAGTAAACAAATTCATAGGTGAAATGATGGTGATCTTTAACTTGTCTTGTCTCTTATTTGCAGATAGAAGTTCACTGGCATCGGTAAATCTAAGAGGAAACGCCTGGAAATAATATCCCTTGGTAACCACAATTCTACTGAAATACCCATATTGTTGCATACCTTCTAGTTACACAAGTTAAGTGGATGTGTAACTTCAAGTTACACAGATTAAATAAATGTGTAGTTTCTAGTTTATATGTGTAACTTCAAGTTACACATGTTATATGCTTGTGTAACTTCTAATTACACAAGTATGATGCATGTGTAACTCTGAATTACACTAGACATATGCATAAGTAACTTCTAATTACACATGCTAAAATGAACAAACTTTGCAACCAAAAATTACACATACCAGTTACACAAGCTAGTTGGATGTGTAACCGCTAGATACACATGCTAGTTGGATGTGTAATTGCCAATTACACATGCTATTTCAGTGTGTTAAAGTTGAAAATATATTTGTCTCGTTTTCTGAAAAGTAGTATTGCTCTCTTACTGACAAGTTTAATGAGACTAATATTTTGGGTAAGGGTGGGTTTGGATGTGTTTATAGAGCTCATATTGATGATGACAATCTCATTGCATCTTTCAAGAGATTGAATTGCAAAAGACAAGATGCAGAAACTGAATTTAAGGTTTACTCAACTTCATTTATAGAGATCAATGCAAAGTTTTCTTTTTCATTTTTTGGTCATTCTGATGTTAGACTGAATTCGAATTACAGAATGAAGTATATTCGTTGAGTAGTATTTGACATTCGACTATAATTTCCCTACTGGGTTATTGTATTTATGGCGAGACGAAGTTCATATTTTACCAATTGATGCATAATGGATCTATAGAAACTCAATTGCACGGCATAACTATTATATGTTGTTTTATGTCAGACATTACTGAAACTTGTAAAGGTTGACACTATTTTGATTGACATTATAGGACCTTCTCATGGAACGACTCTCACGTGGCACCTGCGAATGAAAATTTCTCTTGATACTGCAAGGTTAGTCCAGCATAAGGTATGGTTATATTTTTGATTACATAAGGTATGGTTATATTTTTGATTACATAAGTCCCAACAATAGGTTAATTCTATCAAGGAATCGCTTGCTCGGGTCAGATTACATAAGGTATGGTTATATTTTTGATTGATTATGTTTCCTTCACTTAGTTATTTTGTGGTATTATCAGCTATTCATGGTCTAACTGTATTGATATTGGCATTTTTTATGTGAAAGGAAAATTTTGGGAAGCAACCACTTACGCCAGTAGATTGTGACAGGTAGCAATGTGTCGTCAATTTTATTTCTGATCTTAAAAGTATAAATACAGATATGGTTTAATCTTGTTAAGTTATTCCATTTTGTAGCTCCCGAATGGAATGAATCTTCCACCTTGTAGTTACATACTTTCCTTTGAATTTGTTTTAAGCTAGGCATGTAGTTATTGGATTGGATCCAGACGTGGCTTGTGCAGATTCGAATGACTTACATATGTAACTAACAATTACACATGCCATATGCATGTGTAACTGCTGATTACATATGAATTTTTGTATGTATAAGGGTCTTAGAGAAATACTGCTGGTATGTCCTTTTGTCAGTTTTCAATAAAAAAATTTCATTGATTGGTTGGTACATTTCATAGTTCATGTTGTTTAGGAACAATGTTAGCATCTTTCATCTGTTTTACTAGTGTATGATCAGTTAGTGGCGGTATGCTGTTGTAACTTTTAAATCCACTGCAGATACCATGGTGTGCGCTTGATGAGATTAATGCTGGAGTTTATAATGGACGTATGTGTGATTCTAACTTGGCAAGCTAAGATTGATCTGTTTTTTACATATCAATTGCTGAGTGTGTTAACTTGGAAGTTAAAAGTATGTGTAGCTACTAGTTACACATGCTAATTAGATGTGTAACTTTTAGGTACACTAACTAAATGGATGTGTAGCTACTAGTTACACATGCTAACTGATAGACATTAAGAAGCTTCAAGAAGCAGGAGTTTACACCTGCAATAGATTGACGTTGCATACCAAAAAGATAAAACTCACTTTTTGATTTGCTGATTTTATGTTGACATATCTAAGTCAGATGCATGTGTAACTCCTAGTTACATAATTCAGATGCATGTGTATCTGCAAGTTACACATGTTAATTAGATGTGTAACTTTTACTTACACATACTGATTTTGGGTACACATATCAATATGTATGTGTAACTCCTAGTTACACTAGTCATATGCATGTGTAACTGCTAGCTACACTAGCCAGATGAATGTGTATCTCCTAGTTACACATGTTATATGCATGTGTAACTCTCAGTTACACAATTCAGATGCATGTGTAACCGCTAGCTACACTAGTCAGATGCTTGTGAAACTGAAATATACATTGTTTTATGTACTGTTCATTTTAATCGTATAAATACTGATTGCTTGTTGTTATATTTCAGGTTTTAGATAACTTCATAAAAGCTAATTGCTTAAACGTGGTAATGGTCTCGCTGGAACTGGAGTTGACGCTGAATACACAAGTCAGATGCATGTGTAACTCTCAGTTACACTAGATAGACACATATGTAACTCAATTACACTAAACAGATGCGTGTGTAACTTCTAGTTACACATGCTAAGAAATTATTGTAAATGAATATTAAAGTAATAACTTTTTTTTGTGTTTTTTTTTTGATGTCTATTTATTTGCATATATATACAAGTGTAACTTTGCATTACACATATCATAAGGATGTGTAACTTCTGGTTACACATGCCATATGCATGTGTAACTTCTGTTTACACCTTCGCACTGTATTTTAATAATTTCGGGCCTATATTTAATAATTTTGGGCCTAGATTTAAATTTTATTTAATTATGGGCTTGACAATATGCATAAGGGTATCAAGGTCTTTTAAAAACTCGGGGCCTAGATTTAAACTTTTTTTAATTAAGGGCCTCATATTATGGGTTATCCATGGGTTGGGCCTGAGCCTAATTTCCCCATTATGAAAAGATACACCATTCTGAAAGCTAGAGATGATGTTCTACGAAAGACATCGATTCTAATCTAATCTTCCGCTAATTTCAAAAAACAAAAAAAAAGCTACAACCGAATCTTGAATGTCTAAAAATTAGAAGTTGTCCCCCATGCAAATTAGGCAGACTAATTAACAGTATTATCACGTTTTAAACCTTAATCAACACAATTAGTAATATCTGTAATCAGTGATTATCTCTTACAAAATCATTACTACTGCTGTTAGTGGAAACTTTAATAATTTATTATACTAATCGATCGACTAAAAGAAAAAAGAGACTCAAACACTTGAAAGCTTCAGACGTCGTATAAGATACCAAATAACTGTGGTCAGATTCTTGATGCATGCACATTCACACGTTTTCAGTCTCCAGATGTATCTTTACCAGGAAAAAAAACAGACTCCTCAAAGGAGAAGCAGAAAGAGGATCCAAAGAGAGTGGAACAAGAAGTTTTTTATTATTATTATTATTATTAATCACGGGGTCTTACCAGCTGGTGGAAAAATGAACAAAACTGTGATAATAGAGAGGAATGAAGAAGGGAAGCAGATTCTGTCTGATCACTTCCAGCAGTCCTTGTTGAATAATTAATAAAGCCGAAACATCCGACTAAAATTTACTTTCTCACGTAAGATAGTGCATCGACTGTATTAACAACCCAAACCGCTATTAAAACCCGTAAGGGACCAAAATATCCTGGAATAGAAGAAAGAAAGCAAAGATTTTTTTAGAGTGGGCAGAAATAAGGGGTGGGGTTTTGAGTGTGATACGTGGTAATCTTGTTAACTTTAAGAAGAATCACTTCATCGTCTTAGCAGTGAATGTAGATCATCTTGATTCGAACCATTTAAATCTCTTGTGTGCTCACGCTTGCAAGATTAATTACATTTCTATCTCATATCTGATTATTGATTATAATACTATGTTTTTTAGTTAGGAGGTTCTACTAATAGATTTGTACACGTAGCATATATATCTATTTGTGTACTTTATATTTTGAGTTCTTTTAGTTGTTCTGCAATTCATTCCATGAACAACACCAGCAAAAATGGTATTATATTTAAGGGTGCACACGGTACGGTTCGGTTCGGTTATTGCCAAGACCGAGTACCTGTACCTCGCTAGCCTCGGTTTTAAAATTTTGGACCGGTACCTGTACCTTGTACCTCGGTTCCGGTACCATTCGGTACACGTACGGTACCAGGTACGGTTCCGATTCCAATCGGTTCTTTTCTGTCAGAATTCCAGACAGATTTCCCTGTCAGTTTTCCAGACAAATTATGTACATGTTTTACAATGTATTAAGCAATATCTCAATCAAAGAACAAAGTAACAACCCAAAAGTAACAATAATTATACTAGCAAACCAAAGTGTCAAACAACCAAAGTCTTGACAAGTAGCAGTAGCACACAAACTGACAAACAACCAAAGTCTTAACAAAATAACAAGTACTCAAGTAGGAGTAGCACAAACACACACACTGATGACTGACCAACAACTAATAGAAACTTAACAGCTAACAGAAAGTTAGTTGAACTTGTAGCATGGCTGAAGTGGTTGTGGAGATCTATTCCATGGTTGCACTGGTGGTGGCATTATTTTTGATAGGACCCAGTAACTCTGCAATAAAAAGTAACAGCAAGTTAGGCAGTTAGTAACTATTATTAAAAAAAATAACAAGGAAAAAGAAATTTGTGAATAGAATATGTTACCTTCTTCAACTTCGACATCGTCATCTGGTATGTAGTCACATAAAAGATCAAGTTGTATTGGCTTCCTTAGCCAGCTTTGTGTGCAAAGCAATGCCTCAACTGTCCTTGTAGATAAAGAGCTTCTACAAGGACTTAACACTCGCTTTCCTGTGCTAAAAGCAGATTCAGAGGCAACAGAAGACACATGAATGGCTAGTATGTCCTTAGCCATATGTCCAAGTATCTTATACTTGTTACTGTTGGTATTCCACCAACCCAATAAGTCAAACTCATCATCATCACCATCTTCTCCTTCACCTTCTTCAAACTTGTCTATCAAATATCTATCTAATTCTGTTTTTCCCACATCATCATCTGGGTTGCTCTTGAACCTCTTACTCCTTGACATCAACTCTTTCATACGACTTGGGCCTTCCCCTGGTTTACTCACCACTGATTTGGCTTGCCCCTGCATAGAAGTACTTGACTCCTCCTCATGAACTGAATACACATCCTTATATTCTTCAAATAGAATCTTAAAATCCAATAACACGCTCCTCATAACAAGTTCAACCTTTGGAGACTTCTTCCCATACAAACAATCAAGAGCAAATTCTAGTCCTTTCTCTTTCTCTCTAGGATCCAACAACATGGCAAAAAAAGTTATAGAGTTCATCTTTGCATAATCACCCCAATATTTGTTATACTTCTTATACATTTTGGCAGCCATAGTTGCAATAAAAGGATCTTCATCTACATTATCTCTAAACTCAACTAGTTGTTCATAAATGATAACTAATTGCCATAAGAATGTATGTGTTGTTACCTTAGTTGAGGCTGAAAATGCAACCGTGGCATCAAAGAATACCTTCAAACATTTCACAAGGCCTCTGGCAAAGATCCAGTCCTCTTGACATCGAGCAGGTTTCTTCACTATAGCCTTCTTCTTCTTTTGTGCCTTCTTCTTGGTTTTCACATCATCTTCTTCTTCTTGTTCTTCTTCACTAAATTCTTCTTCTTCTTCACCAACATTAACATCTATATCAAAATATTTCTCATTGTCTTTAGTGGGGAAATAAAACAACTTCTGATATTCCTTATCATACCTTTCTAACCTAGTGAAAGCTCTTTCAAACACTAGTGCAGCCTCTAGCATCAAGAATGTGTTGTTCCATCTAGTCTTAACATCTAATATCAATGATATCTTAGACTCTATTCCAACTAAATTTTCACAATGCCTCAGCTTAGCCAACCTAGATGGAGAACCCTTTATATACTTGACAACTGACCTTATTCTTGCAATTGATTTGTTGTAGACCCTTATAACATCTTTTACAACAAGTGCAAGTACATGAGCTGCACACCTTACCTGAAAAGATGTAGATTCATACAAGTATTAGATTTTTGTACAAAGTAATAACTAATAAACACAATTCTAACTAGGAAGCAAAAAAAATCATATACATATACTTACATGCAAGTACTTAGCTCTCTCTTCTGCCCTTTTCATTGAAACAATATTAGTGGTCAAATAATCAATTGCTACCTTGTTGGCACTAACATTATCCAAAGTGACAGAAAAAACATCTTTAAGCCCCCAATCAGACAAGCACTTCTCCAACATCTCACCAATATCAATTCCTTTGTGACCACTAACCTCACAAAACATAATAATTCTCTTTTCTAACTTCCAATGCTGATCAATAAAGTGAACTGTTACACAGATGTAGTTGAAATTATTTGGTGAAGTCCATGTGTCTGTTGTCAAACTAACCCTCTGCTTGCTTGACTTGAATTAAGTTTTCAACTTCTCTTTCTCATCCACATACATTTCTAATAAACATCTGTAAACATTCATTCTACTTGGTACAACAAATCTAGGCTCTAAGACATGCATCATTCTCCTAAAACCTTCACCCTCAACTGCTCTAAAGGACATCTCATCAATTATAATAAACTCAAAAACTTCCCTTTTACATTTGTCTTGACTGAAAATAGTAGAGACTAACTGACCTTCATCCTCACCCAGTGTTGCAGGTTTTAATGACAGAGTTTGTTGTCCTTTTGGCTTTGGCTTGTTACGATTCTGCTTGCATCTGTTAAAGTGCTTCCACATTCCACTTGTACCATTCCTTCCAGTATGAGCCTTTATTATCTTCTTGCAGTAATTACATTCAGCTTCTTGAACATTCTTCCTAGTGAAATGATTCCAAGTGTTAGAAGTTATCTTATTCTTACCACCAATTTGAGTAGAAGTAGCTTCTATATCTATTGATGTTGGCTCTGCTGCTCCATCTCTTGGTTGGATAGAGGATCCAACAACTGTATCTGTAGCAGTTGTAGGTGTAGCATCTGAAACAGGTGTAGGAGTAGCTGTTCCATGAGCTTGACTTGATGCATCCATGCTTGATCACTGAGAAATCACAAATAAACATAAACATAAGTACATAATACATTTATGAGTTATGAACTGAAGTCCATATACACAAACACTAATCAAATATTCATACATACAAGAACTGAAAATTAAAGAAAACCACAAAGAAAATAAGAACTGAAAAATTCATACATATAAGAACTGAAAATAAAAGAAAACCACAAAGGAAATAAAAACTGAAAATAAAAGTGAATTCATATATTCATATATTCATACATATAAATTGCTTCCACTACAAATTGTTCATAAATATTAAAGACAGCAAAGTTCAAACTCCAAAGTAAATACTAAATAGTATAGTTGCAGTACATATTACACTGCGGTACACATAACACATAAACCACTAAGCCTAAGTTATAAGCATTAATTATATGAGCTCTGTTAGGATTAGGAATGTGGGTGCATCTCTTAAAGTGCTTCCACAATGCTGTTGTTCCATTTTTGCAGTTGTGAGCCCTAAATGTCCTTCCACAATAATTGCAAGTGGCTTCTGCAACATTTCTCCTAGTGAAATGGCGCCATATTATGTTCCGAACCCTAGCTGGACTTGATGCATCCATGATTGGTCACTGACAAACAATATATACACAATTCAAACATAATTTCAATTCACAAGCCACAGCAAAAATCCACTACTTAATCAAATTGAATCCAAGAACCCAAGATTATCACAATCAATCTTTCTCGAAGACAGAAACATCTCTCATTCATCAAATTCAACATCCAATTCAACAAATTATAACCGAGTAAAGCAATAAAAGTAAATCTGAAAGCAAAATTCATACCCCAAAGCAAATTTTTTGAGTTGGATGGTTCCTTGAATCCTTTCCCTTCGTCTTCTCCTTGGCGTGATAACTTACCCTGTGAAACCCTAAATTAAATTAATCAAGTTCCAACCAATTGGTCATCAAAAATCAAAATAAAGCTCAAATTAAAAAAAATCAAGGAACCCAGTAGTACAAATCAAACGATTTAAAGATTAAAATTGGAGAAGAAAAAAAGAAAAAAAACTTACAATAGAAACACAATCACTGATTTTTTTTCTCCTTCTTCTTCTGGATCGAGAGGTGGTGTAACTTGTAAGTGTAAATGGTGGTGTAAGTAACTGGTGTGGTGTTCGTGGAGTTGAGAAGTGAATAAAACTCTTCTTCCCTGTAAATAGGAGAACTGAATCAACCGATTCAACACTTACCTTTGGTTAACAATTTCTCTTTCTTCTTCTGGATCGAGAGGTGGTAAGTAATGGAGTTAACAATGGAGAAGAGAAGATTCAGAAGAAAATTGTCTCGTCCCTGTAATGGAGGTCTTCGGTCTTCACTTCTTCTCCTTCTCAGAGACGGAAAAAAACGAAAATGAGAAGAGAAACCCTAGCCCTATAATGTTCGCTTATATACCAGGCTTTAATCTAACGGCTATTACTGATTTATCATCCCCTAAATCTAACGGCTACTACTACTCGGTACAGACGGTACGGTTCGGCATGGGACTAGGTCAGGACCGTGTACCTGTACCTCCCTAACCCCGGTTCCTATTTTTTGGACCGGTACCTGTACCCCGTTCCTCGATTCGGTACAAAACTGGGTACGGTTCCATCGGTTCCGAGACGGTCCGTCGGTCTGGCTCGATTCTTGTGCACCCTTAATTCTATTCATGTTCACTCTCTCTCTCTCATTTCTGATCTATCGAGTTTCTGCTGCTAACTATGTTCCACTTGATAGCATCCACTTGGACTGTTGCACAGAAACGCAAGCTACAGGTAATCAGACATGGGAAAGCAATTTTGGTTCAAAATACGCAGCTTCAGACCTGAACAAGTCAGAATCTCTTAATGCTTCTGACATGATGCGTTCTGTTGCTGATGTACCTTACTGGACAGCAAGGATTTTCAGATCTGAATTCACTTATAGTTTTACTGTTTCCGCTGGTTGGAAAAATGTTCGTCTTCATTTTTACTCATCATCTTATGAGCATCTGAGTGCCTTTTATGCTATGTTTTCGGTTACATCTGGTGCGAATACTCTCCTTAAAGATTTCAATTTATTACTGACCAGTGAAGATGTGAAATCTGCTACCATTGTCAGGGAATTCTATATTAATGTAGCTAAAGGAAGACTGAACATAACTTTCACACCAACATCCTCAAATGACACCTTTTCTTATGCACTTGTGAACGGGATTGAGGTGATGTCGATGCCAGATATCTATAGTGGAAGTGCTATTATTGCGGATGAAAATGGAGTTTCTCTCATCATCAACAATACTACTGTTCTTGAGGATGTTTTTCGATTCAATGTTGGTGGGACTGAAATCTCTCCAGAAGCAGATACTGGATTGTTTCGTTCATGGTCTCAGGATGGAGATCCACTACCTGGTGAGACGGATACTGCAAACTATAGCTTGTCGATTAAATACCTTCCCGGCATTTCTTCTTATGTTGCACCAGAGATCATCTATAAGACTGCTCGAACAATGGCATCTAGCCAATCTAAGAACCAGAATAACAACTTGACTTGGCTATTTCAAGTTGACCCTGGTTTTCTCTACCTTGTAAGGCTACATTTCTGTGAGATCAATTCAGATATCACTAAGGTCAACCAAAGGGTGTTCCAGATATTTCTTAATAATCTGACTGCCGAGGAGAAGGCTGATGTTGTCGCATGGACTGGAAATACTGGAAATGGTATTGCCCTGTATAAGGATTATGTTGTGCGTGTTCCGAAAGGGCAAGACCTGCAGAGACTACGGGTTGAGCTACATAATATAGCAAGTAAGCCCGAATACTATGGTGCCATCTTGAATGGTTTGGAAATATTCAAGGTAAATGATACTACTGGTAACCTTGCTGCACAACTCCCAATTTCTGCTCCTGTTCAGCAAGACATTATCCAAAATTTTCCAAGCAAGTCAGGGAATCAGGCTGCAATTATAGCAGGTGTTACAGGTGGAGTGTCTGCTTTATGTCTTCTTTGTTTAGTTGTCTTTGTGGTATTCCGATGGAAGAGGCGAGGAGATTCAGGTACCACTGGTCGACCACCTTTGTGGATTATGCGTTCTCTCAATAGTAATTCACATCCACCAGTTTCAGGAAAAACTGACACAACCAGAGGCTATGCTTCGTCACTTACTTCGGATACTTGTCGTCGCTTCTCATTTGCTGAAATTAAAGCTGCTACAAGCAACTTCAGTGAGACTTTAATCTTGGGTGTTGGTGGTTTTGGAAAGGTTTACAAGGGTGAAATCGAAAATGGTACTACTAGAGTTGCCATTAAACGTGGAAACCCTCTCTCTAAGCAGGGTGTTCATGAATTCCAAACAGAAATTGAGTTGCTTTCTAAACTCCGACATCGCCATCTTGTATCCCTGATTGGGTACTGTGAAGAGAACTGTGAAATGATTCTTGTTTATGATTACATGGCTCTTGGAACACTACGGGAACACCTCTACAAGACCGAAAACCCTCCCTTACCTTGGAAGCAAAGGCTTGAGATCTGCATCGGAGCTGCTCGTGGTTTACATTACCTCCACATAGGCGCCAAACCTCAAACAATCATTCATAGAGATGTGAAGACAACGAACATCCTCCTGGATGAGAAATGGGTTGCGAAAGTCTCAGATTTTGGGTTATCAAAAATTGGACCCTTCATCGGATCATACGCATGTCACTACAGCTGTGAAGGGAAGTTTCGGCTATCTGGATCCGGAATACTTCAGGAGGCAGCAAATAACAGAGAAATCAGATGTCTATTCATTTGGGGTCGTACTGTTTGAGGTTCTTTGTGCAAAACCAGCACTGAATCCAACATTACCAATTGAGAAAGTATGCTTATCAGAATGGGCTTTGCATTGCCAGAGGGAGGGCATCCTTGATCAGATAATCGACCCTTGAAAGGAAAAATAGCACCAGAGTGCTTGAAGACGTTTGCAGATATTTCGGAGAAGTGTCTGAATGAAAGAGGAATCGCTCGACCATCAATGGGGGATGTTCTTTGGAGTTTAGAATACGCCCTACAGTTGCAAGAAAACATGGAAGGAGGCAGTGGAGTTCATGGTGACATGGATGACGAAGAAACGCCATTTACCAAGGATCCTGATGCAATATCATCAGGGTTCAGTGGGAGCGGAAACAATTCATGGAGCAGTGGAGTGCTACCGCGCTAAGCATGACCAGTGAAGAAGGAGGACTCCTATGGTAACTTAAGACCTAGTGTTGTATTCTTGCAGACACTGAACACGTAAGGAAGGTAAAATCTTGATCAAGTCTCAGGGGCAATGAGATTAATAAACTAAGCAGAATTTTAGCAAGCCTTTCTGCACTCTGTAAGATGATATAATTTATATTTTTTAACATAATTTGTACTGGCTTGTTTAGCAACAGCCTTGCTTCTGAGTTTTACTTTAATCTTACAGTGCCCAGACTCCAGAGTTGTATCTGTCAGGCTCCCTGTCTAGTTCATTATGTATAGGAAAATCCATGTCAACATATATTGCGTGGCTGAAATAAAACCTCACAGATTTTTGAATTTGTGGTGCCAACTCCAGGACCAATAACAACACAGCAGAAGATCTTCATGGATAGGTACATCTATCCTACACTAGTCTATATAAAGAACAAGAACTGCATCAGTTTTAACTCACCAAATCAAAATATCATCTTCAATAATCTTTCATTTTCTGTCTAACAAAATCATATTAAATGGCAACCATGGCTCTCTCTTCTCCTTCATTTGCAGGGAAAGCTGTGACTCTAAACTCACAAACAGAATTCCCAACAAATGTTAGATCCAGCAGCAATGGTAAGATCTCGATGAGGAAAACATCCGCAAAGAAGCCTGCCGCATCTTCAGGAAGTCCATGGTACGGTCCAGACCGTGTCAAGTATCTCGGCCCCTTCTCTGGTGAGTCTCCTTCTTACCTGACAGGTGAATTCGCTGGTGACTATGGCTGGGACACGGCTGGACTATCAGCTGATCCAGAGACCTTTGCCAAGAACCGCGAACTTGAGGTGATCCATTCAAGGTGGGCGATGCTCGGAGCTTTGGGCTGTGTCTTCCCTGAACTCCTCTCTAGAAATGGAGTCAAATTCGGCGAAGCAGTTTGGTTCAAAGCTGGATCTCAGATTTTCAGTGAAGGAGGACTAGACTATTTGGGCAATTCCAGCTTGGTCCATGCACAGAGCATCTTAGCTATTTGGGCCACACAGGTCATCCTTATGGGCGCTGTTGAGGGATACAGAGTTGCCGGAGGTCCGCTAGGTGAGGTCGTTGATCCGCTTTACCCAGGTGGTAGCTTTGATCCATTAGGCCTTGCAGAGGACCCAGAGGCATTTGCGGAGCTAAAGGTAAAGGAACTAAAGAATGGGCGCCTTGCTATGTTCTCCATGTTTGGATTCTTCGTTCAGGCTATTGTGACTGGAAAAGGTCCTCTAGAGAATTTAGCAGACCATCTTTCCGACCCAGTGAACAACAATGCTTGGTCATACGCTACCAACTTCGCTCCCGGGAAGTGAGAATACGCCTGACAGTCAACCAAGACAGTCAATCACCCATCATAGTAGGACAAATGGTGTTTGGTTTTCACTTTTTTGCATAAATTTCCTCTGTATATTCATGTAGCTTATAAAATTGTGTGCATGTCTGTGTTTGGACTCTATAGTGTTTCTGCCTATGATCTAATTTCTAATAGAATCCATTTTTATTTGACTCCAGTGGAAACTACATACTCCCTCCGTCCCCATTATATAGGCGGAGAAGTGAGTTTCTCTTAGAATAAGACTTTTTTTTGATTTCTTACATTTCCATTCTCTTTCCTGTTTTATCCTTTGTACAATTTCCAACATTAGAAACATTAACTTAATTGTGGTGATAACTACCTATAATAGATAAGGGCAATATATGGAAAACCCATCTTGGAATTGAAAGTCTGCCTATCTAATGGGACTACAAATTTTTACAACTCCGCCTTCATAATAGGGACGGAGGGAGTACATTCTAGAAACAATTCAATTGTCTCGATGTAGAATGTGAATTGTGATAGTGAGGGATCGCAGTTCTGGCAGTCATTCTAGCGCGTCTTCTAATTCTCTTCTTCATGAGCATTATTATTACCAATGGAAACAGCTACCGAAATGAGAAAAGTGTAGCATCGGTTGCCCATCTAGTTAAGCGATAGTTTCACATACAAAATCAGACTATGGATGAGATTTATCAACCAACAAACTCCCCGACCTTACCATCTATTTGAACCAAATTGGAACCTGAAACTCCTTTAGAACCCCTCGTTTGTTCATCATCATCACCTAATTGCCATAGCTTTTGGGAGCGTAATAGCTATAAGACCATAATTTCCTATCTGGATCCGAAATCAACAACTTATTCTCTTACTAAAACTGGAGCAGTTTAAAGCTTCCATGAAGTTTAAACCACCAAGAATTGCACCTCAGAATTTAGTTCAGTTTTCAAGTTTCTTTCTAATTCTAACACATCTTCTGCGAATCCACATGATCGATGATGACACCATAATGTTTGATACTAGTGGTTAAAAAATTTCACACTTATATTATTAGTCAATGCTGAACCAGTATAAGAACTACTACATGCTTATGAGATGAAATTCCAATAGCATATAAAATCCTCTAGGGGTACAGGCGCTTCAACTAGCATAACCTCAACTAACGAACTTGGCCTGAAAAAGGATAGATATTTTCCTTATGGAACGAGCATGACTGTTCCACAAATTCCAACTAAATTTTCTCCTCCACCATGAAAATTCCTGCATACTATTTCTTTTTCTTTTTAACAGGGATATGTATTATTAGCAACGCAAGCACATATTCCACCACTTCAACCACCAGTATAGGATATGTCTGCACAATTTGATAATTGCAACCAAGTCCACGGTTACAATGCAGTTGTATTCTATGTAGTTGTATATGTTCTTGCCTTTGGAAGGCTCCTTAAGAGAAATCCTTGCATCCTAAGGTGGAGACCCAGCTGAGATGCAACAAAAATCTAGCTTTTTCAATTGCTACACTTTCAGTCTAGTTCTAACATTATCAATACAACAAGGAGGGGGCGATGAATACCAAGTTGAGCACAATTCATGTCCTGGGCTTGTTCTTGGGTTCATGGCTTTTGTAAACTACTTGTTCTGGGCAAGGAAGTATGGATATCAACAGCATAATCTTGTTCCTAATAGCTGAAATATCCCTACCGGACAGGAAAATGTTTTCCTTACTAATAAAAATATATAACAAAAAACTAAACGTGTATTAGCTTTCCATTTAATTCCATATTGCAATTTCCCTAACGATTAAGTGTTTCTAATATGCATGTTATCAATTTCAAACGGATATGCAGACATGGTGAGAAAATTCGTGGCACTTATACAAACTATTGAAGCTGAATGGAAAGAATGGAAACAATATGATGGCATCAAAACATTAAACATTTTAAGGAAAGATCATAAGATAGCAGTGAACCTTTTTGTTGGCGCTATCGTCCTCCGGAGCTTTATAAAACCACAGCATCACCATGTTCTTAAGCCATCTCTATAGAAGCTAGCCGACTAAAATTCTCTCTGGATATGAGTTCACACAGCCCACATCTTGAAACTGTACATGACTTCTCCAATTTCGGAGTTCTCCCTGTGTATGAAATGCCAATGATTCTTCCTCATTTGAAACTGAATCAAATTAACATGATACCGTATCAAGTCTATGTGACATTTTCTCGAACAGTGCTGCTACATCGCTAAAATTCCCAACATTATTTGCATATATCAGTAATAAAATTCAATTACATCACTTTATAATACTCCTGTTATCTTGCAGATTATGATTTCAATCCTTTATGATTGCATCTTGAACCATGGAGATGGAGAGAACTGGTTGGCTGTATGGAAATAGGAGACCGACAGAAGATTGAACTTGTGATGACCTTGGAAGTCGAAAGGGGACTTTTAAATTCTTATCGCTGTTATTTTCTCCAAAAGTTAGTCCCGCCTATACGAGATTACAACATTGGTAATGGGGTTGCCAGATTTCTAGGGAGGGTTGTCCAGATTTCGGCTAAATACTAAATCAGAGTATAGACCCCGGAGCGTCGACCCAAGACCAGTGTTTTAAGAACCGGACCGGACCGGCCGGTTGGACCAGTAAACTGGTGAAGTAGTAAGAAAAACAGTCCGGTTCAAGACTGACCCACTAACATGCAAAAATAAAAACAGAAAATCGAGAGAACCGGCCGGTTAGACCAGTAATCTATGAGATCTAGTCCGGTCTAATACTGGTTTGACCCGGACATATTAAATACTAAAAAAAACGAAGAACACATTCTAAACATTGTATCTGAATCCATGAATCTTCTTTCATTCAATTAAAATCACTCAAACACATCGGAAACTTCGTAAAAGGATACCATGTTATTTTCCTCTTTCTTTTCTTCTATCTGCATCCGGTTTTTTTGAATCTCAATCTCAATTAACTGCAATTCTAAAACCCCTTTTCTCCTCGTTCTAATTATAGAAATTGTAACGAAAAGTAGAAGAAGTAGAAGAAGAAATAGCAAGACCAATTTTGAAAATCACCATGATAGGCCAAAAATACACAAAACCCATGATAAAATACCTTCTTAAGTTACGGTCTTATAGATCCCGAAAAAATCTTCGATTGTGCGGTTAGGTTAAATGGAGATGGAGTTATGGTGGGTGTCAATCATGAAGTAGAGGAGGCAGTAGAACATGTTAGTTTAGATACAGAGTTGTGGTTGGTTTCAACCGTGAGATAGAGGAAACAGAGAGAGTTAACTAGGTTAGGGAAGAAGACGACTTATGTTTAACACTACTTCTGTCCCACTATTAGTTGACCTAGTCATTTTTAGATTTTTCTCATTAATAGTTCATTATACATCATTTACACTCATGTTTATATTCGTTACGTAAGTGTTTTAAAATGCTTTTCCATGATATAAAATTTACGAATATTCGTGATATATTTTGAGAGATAAATCATTTCTAAATTGTACTACTAGGTCAAATAATAGTGGGACTTAGGGAGTAATTAAAAAGGTTATAAGAAGGTAAAATACTTGGGCCCTAACGTAAATGGGATACCAAAGTTATTTTTCCATCTTAACTAATCTGTCAGGCCCATATTCTACACGTACCTAAGTTGTTTCCTATTGATCCAGTGAACCACTGGTTAAACCAATTGATCCGGACCCAGTAATTTTACCGGTTCGATGCCCGATCCGGTTTTAAAAACATTTCCCAAGGCCTAGGGTGGGACATGGATCTCATGATTGGCATGGATGGCTATGGTTACGCGTATGCCATATCTATACGCAGAGTCGCCGCGGATAGATGTTGGTTAGAGGTTTGGTGCTAGTGTTGTGTAACACCATGTGTTTTTAGCATGTCTCATGTTCAAAGATGCGCCATGGATTGAAATGAAGCTTCATCTCAAGTTTTCGTTGCGTAAAAGGGTACATTGGCCTAGTGCCAATATTGCTCCAAGTATGGTGCATTGTGAAGGCATATTGGTCAAAGGTCAATATCGCATCAAAATGACGCATTATGTTCAGAATATTGGCCGCACCAAATGGTGCACCAGACCAGTTGGAAGGATGGTTTTGAGAAAAATAGTTCTAACATGTCACGTTACGCAAGTCGTTGGTTTATGGCCAATATCGCATCACAATGATGCATCTAATAATGGTGAAAAGCATCATTACCTGGCATTGGTTTATTAGCTGGCTTTAACCAATTATTTCTTTACACGTGGACTATTTGTATTGGCTAGACTCGATCTCACTCACCGACACATACTTGCATAAATACCTGTCTTTATTTCTTCAGTAGTTAACTTTACTCTCTTTGTAAGAATTCATTACTGTAACTGAGTTTTCCATTAATGAAATTCCTTTCATTTTCTTGATCTACTATGGTATCATCTTTCTCAGGTTGTTCGATCTTCTTCCGCTTCATCACTCTTTTCTTCATGATTCAAGAATTTCCTGTATCTACATCTAATTCAATGGAAAATCCAACTTCCAATTCGATTTCTAAGGTTTCTTTGAATCAACTACATATTTTTGCCTCTCTTAAACTCACTGAAACTAATTTTCTCATATGGAAGAATCTTGTTCTTCCTGTCCGTAAATTCAAGTTGATGAAATTTTTTGATGGTTCTTTCTTATGTCCTCCTCAATTCACCAACACTCGCAATCAACTAAATGCAATTGAAAATCCTCTGTATTCAGACTGGATGGATGAAGATGCTACGATCATGATGTGGTTACATTCTACTATTTCTGACTCAGTTATTGCTTATTTTGTTGGATCTACAACATCTCATCATCTATGCATCTGTATTGAAGAACGATTTGCAAGGTCATCTTCAACTCATAGAATTCAACTCCGAACAAAGTTATTGGCGCTCAAACAAGGTGATAAATTGATTCCTGCTTTGATTACTAAAATCAAATCTCTTTCTGATAAACTTGCTGTCGCCGGTGAAATTATATCTGATAAAGAATTAGTTGTTATCACATTATCTGCTCTTAATTCAGACTATATACCTTTTGCTACTTCTATGCGTCATTGTTATCCTCCAATAACTAGTCTAGAGCGTCATAACAATCTTCTCAGTGAAGAATCTGTGATTAATGATAGAAATAAGTCAATTTTTACTGAGTCCTTCAATAGAGCCTTTCAAGCCTTTCAAGCTGAATCATCAAATCAATCTTTTGTTGCTTCTCATATTCCACATACTCGATCTTCTGGACGTGGATATGTGGTCGTTTTAGCTATGGTCGTGGTACTGGTGGTAGATCCTCTACTTTTTTATCCTGGTAGTACTTCTACATCATATGTGTTAGGCAAAGGTCCGTCTACTAGTTTTACTTCAACTACTGTCAGACCTCCATCATGATTTCAACCTACAACATCTTTACCTCCACCTGGATTTCAGTCTCCACTCAATTTACCTATTCTCATTTGTCAAATTTGTGGCAAACATGGTCATAGTGCTCTAGAATGCACCAACAGACTCAATTTTGCTTATCAAAGTTATCATACTCCTCAACATCTCAGTGCCATGTTATCTTCAACAAATATTTTGGGCAACAATCCTTGGTATGCAGATACAGGTGCAAACAACCACATTACCTCTGATGAGTCTGAACTTCAAGGTACTACTACTTATGAAGGTATTGAAGAAATAAAAGTTGCAAATGGAGAAGGTATGAGTATTACTCACACAGGTTTCTCTTTAAAATCCACTCCAAATCACACTTTTAAGCTTAACGATGTTTTTCTTGTTCCAAAGGCATCACACAAGCTTCTATCAGTCCACAAGTTTACTTCAGATAACCATTGTTCAATAACTTTTGACTCTTCTGGTTTTCTTGTCAAGGAATTATTCACTGGGAAGACACTTTTGCAAGGACCTCACAATAATGGACTATATCCTCTTCAGTTCATTCATCATTCTACACTAAATAAAGCACTCTCTGGTGTTCAACTCACTTCTACAGATGTTTGGCACAAGAGACTTGCTCATCCATCATATCAAACTATGAAAATTATTTGTAATTCTTTACATTTACCAAATGCTCTTAAATCACCTATCTTCTGTAGTGATTGTCATCTAGGCGCAGGAGTCACAAGTTACCATTACTATGTCTTCTAATTGCAGTACACAACCTCTGGAGTTGTTACACTTTGATATATGGGGTCCTAGTCCTGTAAAATACAAATCTGGATACAATTACTATGTCAATATAATTGATGATTACTCTAAGTTTTGCTGGATTTACCCTTTATGTGACAAGTCTGATTTCAGAAAAGTGTTTTATCAGTTCAAAGTTCAAGTGGAAAAACATTTGCTTCATCCTATTCTTACAGTAAGAACTGATGGTGGGGGAGAATTCTTACACAGTGAACTAACTTCATTTCTAGATGATTGTGGTATTACTCATGAACTTTCCTGTCCCCACACACCTGAGAAGAATGGATTAGATGAATCCAAACACAGACACTTGGTTGATGTAGGCAGAACTTTTCTTATTCAGTCAGGAATTTCAGCTGGATTTTGGTTTGAAGCTTTTTCTACAGCAAACTACACTATCAACAGACTTCCTACAAAGTCCATTGGGTTTAAATCGCCATATGAGGTATTGTTTCATAAAGTTCCAGACTACACTTTCTTAAGAGCTTTTGGCAGTCTTTGTTTTCCTTGGCTGAGACCCTACACAACAAACAAACTTCAACCAAGAAGCATTCCCTGTATCTTTATTGGTTACAATAATTCTTATAAAGGTTATAGATGTCTTGATGTTAAAACTGGAAAAGTCTATGTTTCTAGACATGTTACATTTCAAGAAGACATTTTTCCTCTTAAAGATTTTTCAATATTATCATCTCTTTCTCCAACCACTGAGTCTGCTTCATTAAATGCTACTGAAGTTGCTATTACTGACACTGCTACCACTGCTGCTGCTTCATCCACAACATCAATGTATCCCTCAGCATATACTACTTCTAAATATTTATCAGTTGCTTCTTATTTAGATATTAATACTCATTCAATGACTACAAGAGCTAAATCAGGTATCTTTAAGCCTAAAGTTTACTCTACAAAATACTCTTTATCTACTTCTCTCCAAGCTCAGAGGTTGATAGTTCCAACTTGTGTTAGTCAAGCTAAGAAGTCTCCATTTTGGGATCACTCACTGGTTGAAGAGTACAATGATTTACAATTAGCAGGTAGATGGACTAAGGTTCCACCACATCCATCTCAAAATGTGGTAGGTTGCAAATGGATCTTTAGAATCAAACAAAATCCAGATGGTACTATTGCTAAATACAAATCCAGATTCGTAGCGAAGGGATTTCATCAGCAGGAAGGTATTGATTACACAGAAACTTTTAGTCCTGTTGCCAAACCTACAACAATTAGAGTCATTCTAGCACTTGCATCTAACTTTAAATGGTCCATTACCCAACTTGATGTGAGTAATGCCTTTCTTCATGGGGACTTAGCTGAGGAAGTATATATGCAACAGCCTCCTGGTTTTATTGATGAAGATCATCCAGAATATGTATGTAAACTTCATAAATCAATTTATGGTGTTAAACAGGCTCCTAGAGCCTGGTATGAAAAGTTGATGAATGTGTTTCTCTCTTATGGCTTCAAACTTTCAGCAGATGTCTCTTCCTTATTTGTGCAAAATATTGGCTCCAGAATTACAATTGTTCTCATATATGTAGATGATATTCTCATCACTGGCAACTTCACTCAATACTGCAAGGAGCTTATTTCTCAACTTCAGCAACATTTTTCACTTAAGGACTTGGGAGAGTTACATTATTTTCTTGGACTTGAAGCTAAGAGGAATGCTAATGGTTTGTTTTTGTCTCAAACCAAATATGCACTTGATCTCCTTGACAAATATGACATGGGAGGTGCAAAGCCATGTAATTCTCCAGTTCCAGCCAACAACAAACTCACAGCTACTTCAGGTGTTCCTTTGTCAGATCCAACCAATTATAGATCTCTTGTTGGAGCTCTGCAGTATCTAGCTTGGACTTGGCCAGAAATTAGTTTGCAGTTAATCAGGTATGTCAGTTTATGCAAAATCCAACTTCTGATCACCTAATTGTTGCCAAAAAAATTTACTCTACATCAAAGGAACAGTTGATTATGGTATTCTATTCAGCAAGGCTCTTACTGCAGTTCATGGATTTAGTGATGCTTATTGGGATGGTGATCCTGATTCTAAGAGGAGTACTGGTGGGTACTGTATTTTCTTTGGATCTAATCCTATTTCTTGGTCACGCAAACATCAACCCACTGTTGCACGTTCTTCTACTGAAGCTGAGTTCAGAAGTTTGGCCAATTCAGCAGCTAAAGTAATTTGGATTTGTAAGCTCTTAAGAGATCTTCACATATTTCTTCCAACTGCTCCATCTCTTATCTACGACAACATCAGTGCAATCTCATATTCTTCTAACCCAATTTTTCATTCTAGAATGAAGCATCTTGCTGTTGATTTTTACTTTGTCAGAGAACTGTCTCAAGCTAAGGATCTGCAGATTGCTTACATATCCATTATTGATCAAGTTGATGATGTCTTTACAAAAGGATTTGCTGGTCCTCGGTTTAGTTTTTTGCGTGGTAAATTTTTTGTGATGCCTCTGTCAGCCCTGCACAATTTGAGGGGGGCTAATAACGGTGAAAAGAATCATTAGATGATATTGGTTTATTAGCTGGATTTAACCAAACGTGGACTGTTTGCATTGGCTAGACTCGATCTCACTCACCGACACACACCTGAATAAATAACTATCTTTATTTCTACGGTAGTTAACTTTACTCTCTTTGTAAGAACTCATTACTATAACTGAGTTTTCCATTAATGAAATTCATTTCATTTTCTTGATCTACTAGCATCAAACCGGAGCGGGATGGCCGAGGAAATGTACAGCCATCACGGCTGTAAATATTGGAATTTTCCTAAAGTTCAATGTCGCAGCACAATAGTGCAACAAGCCAGAGCAGGCTGGATGAGGCAATATACATCCATCATGGATGGACATTGGAGTTGGCTTATGAGCCAAAGTTGGAAATACAACCATCATGACGCACCTCAGCTCTTAACCATAGCTATGGCCAAAATAGTGAAGAAAGCACCTCAAAAATGTGACTTGGTGAATGTCAAAGTGGTCCCCCGGTTTAAGTTGCATAAATGTCCTTAAGACATATATAGGGAGAGGTAGTTGGTTGAAGGTGCATATGGTGACTAAGCACAAGTAAGATTCATACCTTAGCCGGAAGAGCATTATTGATGCTTAGGCCTGATTTATAGCTGCTTTGCCTTGCTAGTGGGGCATATGATGCGAAGGCATCACTATGCCATGTCTCGGACTAAATATGCATCACCTTGATGCATTTCGACGAAATAGCCTATAAATACTAGGCCATTATTTATTGGCCACTGCCTTGTAACACGAATTGGCTTAAGATACTTGTCCCTTCGTGGATGAAATTCAGTCAGTGCCTGATCCATTTAGAGTAGAGAAGGGTACGTAGGCAGCCACAATGAGTTGTGGCATTTCCGTTCCAGCACGTTGTCGCTCATATCATATAATCTGGCTCGATATTGCAATGCAAGAGATGATTGTACGTATCCAAAATTGATGAGGGAGTTGCATTCTATTTCTTGGATGCTCATACTTCCTATTAATACGTTCAACGTAGGTATGCACCAATAACGCATTGGCATGACCAGGAAATTAAGCTATATCGATGTTCAAGTAGCGGAGCTTGCATAAGCCTAAGAAAAGTACGAAATTAGCGTGATTGATGCACCCTTGGAACGACCAAGATTAGTACATGCCTTCAGCAATGCCGAAACTAAGTAAGGAAGATAGAATTAGGTCTCCCATGGCCTATGTGCAAGTTCAAGCTGTGGGGAAGCTAAGTTGTTGCATCATGCTTGTCGAGCATGCTTTCAAGGGAAAATGAAAGTGTATAGCGCGAAGAGGAGTTTTAAGGCATGATTAGTAGCATCATAGTGGCGCATCGGGGACTTATGGAAGGTTACGGGAAATTTTCCGGTCTGTCACATGTTGAATCCTTAACAGGTATATATATTCTAAGCGGGTGATGAAACTGAATCGTGAAACATCAAATTAGACCCATAAAATTTAAAAAAACCATTTATAGATATTTGTGAAAAAAAATTGAGATATTTAATTTAAGATAGATCATCCACAACATTAATTGTTTCGTAAGATACTCTGAATGAGTTTGTAAGCCTAAATATCAACTTATTAGATGTTAACCCTAAATGGTTTTCACCTGCTGGAGATTTCATTAAAATTAACATTGAGGCTTTCTTTTGCTATAGAGCTCAAAATAGAGGTTATGGACTTAGATTTCGTAATTTTACAAGTGCTTACCTAGCTTCGACTTGCGCGAACATCAATGGTTTGAGTGTTTATATGTCTTTGAATCATTAAATCTTTCAATATCGTGGAGTACAAGAAGATTATCACTAAAGCACATTATCAATCTCCAGTTAAAGTAATTCCGGGTGAAGAAGATGATGTACCTTGGGAGTTAAGAGGGATAGTTGAAGATATTGCATTGCTTTTATTTTCGTTTGAGAGTTGGTCATGTAAGCAACTATTAGACTTACTAATAAGTGTGCGGACAAGTTAGCTAAATATGCTGGTAAAGGTTTCTCTGGAACTTGGCTAAGACAACCTCTTACATCCTTATTAAACTTTATTTAGCACGATAGTGCTTAGTTAATATATCACTGGTTCGCATCAGGGATAAAAAATAAATAGGAAAAGGTTAATGTTGTGCTGGATATGAGGAAGACATATCTAAATCCTTATTAACCCTAAAAATAAAAAGGAAATGACTAAACAGGGTATACAAGACTAATACGAGGAAGGATGGATTCTCCTTCAATGTTGTATTCAATTTGAATTGAAATATATGGAAAAGTAAAGTATAGTGCGATCGCCATAACCATAAGTATCCAGACGCTTTTGTTTGGAACTCCGTAGTTACAAAGCTAAATCCTCTCAAGGAAGTAAAGAGATTATATAAAACACACATCACACAAAATCAAATGCTCAGCAGTATTAAGGCGAAGGATAAAACTAATATGGCTTCCTTAAGTACAATTTATAGTGCACAAACAACTATAAGAACGTGCGAATGACAAGATAGTTCGATCATGGAAGAAGTTCCAAAGTTAGACACCGATTATAATTGTCCCAAAACTTCTTTCTTATACTCAGGTTGTCGCATTACATGCAAAGGATTGTATATGGCATATCTACCTCGATGAAACAATTGTCCGTTGTAGAACACATCATCATCTAGACTTTAAATATAGTGGTGGGAACTTTTTCCTCCATGTAAGGAACAAATACTACCTTATCTTCCGTCATCTGATCTAAAACTAATATCATTTCTATTAATCAAGCATTATTATATGAAACTGGAACCTTTTTAAAGTTGTATATAGGCTCAAGGCATATGCGGCTCCCACTTATCTTTTTTCTTCAACAATTTGTTGTCCACGAACAACGTTGAAAGTGTTTGTATGCCAAAACCTGATGAGAAATTGAAACTCGAAAATTAAGAAACAAAAATGACTACAAAAATTCAATTATTACCTGGGGGGAGTGAAATCAATGATAAATTGGTTTGTTGTTGTCTTGTTAGCCTTACACATCTCTGCTAACAAATGTGCAACCAATGCAGTACCTCAGGAGTAGTTGTGGACATCTCGCAAGTCCCAAATGATCCAATAACTGTCGGAAATTTGCATTCACCCGGTTTCCGCTTGTGTTAGGTAAGATCCTGGTTCCAAGTGTTAGAGAATCTCTTAGTCAAACTCACAGGTTTTGGTATGTCAGGCTTGTTGCCAAATTTAGTCGGTCAAAATTATATCTTGATTTATGGTCTATTAAGATCAGTCTCGAACTTGGAATAAATCTTAGTAGTTGAGTATCAAAATTCAACAATCAACCCTGAAGGTTGAAAACTGAAGAACAACGGAGACGTCTACATCAATGAAGGTATGTGAAGACTGGCTATCCTATTTGATCATATTATCTACCATTCTATCTACTGAGACATGTCATATGACTTTAGTGCTATGATAAACATTACAAAGAAGAAATTTTTTGAGTAAAAGCTCTTATTTGGTAACACTCGAATCTAAAATTTAAGAAATATAAAACTTATCGCATAATATGTTGAGAGCAATTTATTGTTCGACATATCGTAATTGCGTATGAAGTTCATAAGGACTTGATAAGTTAATATTTTATGTGGACGTACTAATATGCTCATTTCACGAACTTGGAACTTATAAATAAGACTTGATGAATTATTTCTCTAATTAAGTTGCGTTACGAACTGATTTGGTAAGTTTGTGAACTGATTGATTTTGAGACTTTTCTGGATACTTTTTATATATCTCGTACACGAACTGATTATTTCACGAACTAGTTGATTTTAAGAGACATATTTACACTTTTTTTAACTGAGTACACAAACTATTTTGAAAGGTTCATGAACTTATCAATAAAAAAGGTTTTGAAAACTCGGAGACGACAAATATGTTCACAAATTTTTTTGGATAGTTCACGAACTGTTTTGGTTTTGAGAGTTATCGTACTCCAATTTATGCCTGAAATCTAACAAACAATTTAACCATCGTTTTTGGTCTAACCATTAGATGCATATTGCTTATTTTTACTAATATGCGGTTGCATATTCTTTGTAATTCAAGGGAACCTTTTCACATGATAACATGAACAATCTACATGGGGAAATTGAGCTTGCTTGGTAACAAATTAATTCGTAAACATGGAAACAAATTCACGAACTTAGATTTGTTTGTAATCTATACCTAACCATGTTCATCAATATAAACAGATAACTCTCTGCATACTTGAAACTTTATCCCGACACTTTTGTGTCTTAGGTGCGACCAGAGACGTCCTCTAAATATCTAGGTTTTCTCTGGTGAAAACCGTATTAGGTTACGACCTTTAAAGTCTTCACTAAGGGATTCTTGAAGCACGGCCAAACTATCTTTTACCTACTATTTTTTGTTATCTGGAACTTGTTCCTATTGATTGATGTAGTTCTCGAACTATAAATCAGGAACAAGATAGGTATAAATCACAAAGTACTCTTTATATTAGACTTTGTGATTTCACAAGATAGCTAGATATCTAAACTCTTCTCTGATTTGTTTAGATTTTTCTTGTGAGGTAGAAATGATTAAACATATTTATAAATTTTGAAAAGAGTAAGCTATCCTAATTGTTGATGTTTTCTTGATATCTTCTTTACCTTAAATATCCCCCATAAGCAAACAAATTTCTATATCTTGATTGAATATCTTTTTGAAGGAAATCAATAAGTTATTTATTATAAGAAGATTAGTTAAAAGTCTGCACTTAGTCTACAACAACTTCTAGGGATGTAAAGGATGTCATCTAAGAGAATCAAGTGCGCATGGTCTTGCGAGATTCAAGAGACGTAGGATAACGAGTGAGGATGAATTTCTCGTAGGGTCGATTTGTCTCAACTACATTCCAGTTTAAAGTCTGATAGTAGGCTTGGATTTGTAGTGCTTCAATGCAGTGTGGCGCTCACGACTGGACTGGGTTTTGAGATTTCTTTGCACATTGCAGTTTTCCTCGTTATTTTTTTTTATGATATTGTATTATTTATTTTCCACATTATACATATTGTTAATCCCTATAATATAAATATCACAAGTACTACGTTAAACAACCTAAACAGTTTTCAAGATTAATGTATAAAACCGAGAAGATTTATTATTACTAGATCATATCTTGGAGTATAGATTACAAGACTTGTTCTTGTTAAAAAATTTACGTATAAAGTTCGGGCACATACTATGTTGGTTCTTGAATATTGATTTTTGAGATCGTCCAAGAAGACTTTTTGTGTATCGGGTACATATGTTGTTGATTTATACAACCTATTATAACAAGTTTCTTCATATATAGGTTCTGAGCGAAAAAGTTGGTGGTGAATTTGGTACCTCTAATTTTCACGAAGACGTATAACATATATGCGACGGTCGTACGATTAATCTCGACGTGATCCAACGTTCCTTGTGTTTGTTTCTCCTTTATCCCTCCAAATGTTTCCTTTAACATTAGTAGCTAAATGTTGTTTACTCTATGCTTACCAGAAATATAGAATTATCCTTCCGAAGTTTCTTCGTCCCAACAAAACAACTTTTTAGTGAGAATATGCAACTGATCTCATTTTCTTTCTTTGGTGTAATTTCCCAACAACTTTACCTTGCACATTCGGCATAAAATCTGTTGAGCATCATCGGGGATCAAAGTCATCTCGCCGCATGAGAAATACAAGGTACCACATTTTTCATAAAACCTATCGGAGAGGAAATTCACAATGACAACATCATACTTTACTTGATTGAGGACCACATATAACAATTTAGATGCAGATGCTTCCACTAGTTCTCTAACACCTTCACATCCCTTTTCTAAATTTCATGCAGGCATTGATTAGTGTATAAACATACGTATTGCATCCTTATGATCCTACAAAATGAAAAATACAAATATAAATAAATGATCATAAAATTATTAATACGAAATAACATAAGACATAATCTTACGTATGTTATATAAATCATATGATCCCACGAACCTTTGTAGCCAAATAAGAGTTCGTCGACATAACATAAAACATAACCAAACAGTCGGCACTAGATGTTTACTAGTCGACATTGAATATTTTATGCTGACAATGGTAAATTTTAATCCAGATAATTCTCCAACAGTCGGCGTTGGATTGAAATTTCTCAATAATACCGACGGATGAAATGTGCAGTCGGTATTGTTAGAATTTTATTTGGCTATGCCAAAAATGCAATTTCACACAAGAAAATTGGTATCTTTGTCGGCATATCATTCATTGATAGCATCAGTGCCGACTGCTGGCATGCAAAAAGAAAATACTATAACAACGGCATCGACATTGCATTCATCATCCAATCAATGCCATCTGATACCTTGTAGCTGAAATTGAAATCTCATTTTTTTTATTTTAAACCTAAAAAATAGAGTTCGAATCAATTAGAACAGTAAAAAAAATAAAAGAGAATCACTTACCTTCTTACCAGAGACATTAGACTGATAGGTTGATCGTCGAGTTTTCTTCGTCTTCTTGATTTCAATTGCTTGTAATTTGTCACTCGAATTTTATTCTGCTATATTTTTAGCGGCCTTTAGGACTCCATGATCAATGAGCGACTTAAAACATTTTTTTTCGTTGGTCCCATTTTTATAGAAGGTATTAGTCGATCAAGAATTTTTTGGAATCCATAATGAAGTGAAGAATTAATGGAAGAAAAGAAAAAGATGAGAAACATAGAAAAGTCGGCAGAGGATAAGAAGAGGACGAGGATGGGTGATGCAGAGTTGTTTTTATATTTTAAGTTTTTTCCTCCAAATGTATAAAAGATAAAACAATACTTTCATCCCTAAAATTTCTCATTATGCCAAAACAGGGACAGAGGGAAAGGGTGCAAGTGGGGTCTGTTTCACCCACTAGATTACTGTTGCAGACGACCGAAGTTTGGAAGCGACTCCATGCAATTATAGGGGATCTTTTTCTGTGACAGTTTTTTAACATTTTTGCAACAATACTTGTAACAGTCGTTTGATAACAAATATAAGTGTAATATTTATGTAACAATTTTGAAATAACTACAACAACTTTAGATCTGATGGCCGAATTTTGTTGGCAATCAACGGTCAAAATCAAAATTAAAAGTATTGGTGACGGTTTTTTTTTTTGCCACTTTCACGCCAGAATACCGTCAATCGGTTCGTCTTCCGATCGTTTTGACCGCGCCTAACCGTAGTCGTGATTGATGATTATCCTATTGTCGATCCAATTTCGTGGAAAGAAAACTAATGGACGTTCAATTTTTTCGATTGAAAATCAAAAAAGAGCGTTACAAACAGACTACATTTTGGCTCCCCTATTGAACACTAAAGGGACTCCCTTTGGTCGTCCCAATTAAAATTTGTAACGATCAATGAGGCCAAAGCGTAATATATCAGTTATTAGCATAATATGCATAACTTATAATTTCTTAGTTAATATTGACGTATTCTGAATGGATTTAATTTAATAAGTTTTTGTACCATGGGAGCTTTCGCATTATTTTAAATTGTAGCTTATTGGGCCGACCGACCGGAGGGTCCGAAAGGAGGGAGTCTCTTTTATGGCCATTTTTTTGTAAATTGAAACCTAATAAAAATGTTCAATTTGATAAAAAGATTGAATATGATGAGGGTTTTTTTGGTGAAGCCTTTTCGCAGAATTCCTTATGTTTCTTAATTTCCTTATGTATCCTATTCTTTTAGGGGTATAATTGGAAAACAATCTTTAATATAACATATCCAAAAATCCGTGTCTTGGAATTTTAT
This sequence comes from Papaver somniferum, assembly GCF_003573695.1. Lineage (NCBI taxonomy): Eukaryota > Viridiplantae > Streptophyta > Magnoliopsida > Ranunculales > Papaveraceae > Papaver > Papaver somniferum. The sequence goes on along the minus strand of NC_039362.1, from coordinate 191,413,098 downwards.
AAATTTTATCTCATTGGAAAGGTTATAAAAAAGTCTACGCAATGAGCACAAACAACAATATCAAACACTACACCAAATTCCTGGATTAGTAATAGAACTGTGTCGTTACTAAAACAGGTTGTAACGGCTCTTGCCTGTTACAAAAAGGGGCGTTACATTTTTTTTGTACGTCAATGGAGCCGTTACGAATTTTGGTTGTAACGGACCTTAGTAACAGGTGAGGACCGTTACGAATTGCCACGTGTAGCAGCTGAAGGCCGTTACGAATTTTTTTCGTAACATGGACATCGTAACATCTTAGAGCCGTTACTACGTGGCAAATTGAAACGGTTTCTAGCCGTTACGAATTTTTTCCTAATATCAAAAAATTTACTGTCAGTCAACCTTGACCTGGTCAAAATTGGTCAATAGTGACTGGCAGTTCATTTTCTGCCGGAAATTAGCCGGAATTCTGAATTTAATACCTGCATTCATTCATCATCCACACTCAACAACAATTTCTTCAATGTATTGATATCACATTCATCAACTCATATCAGATTTATATTACAAAAGAACTGAAATTTCTCGAAGTACCAGACTTTATTTTTCTGTTAAGTATCAAAATTTCTAAGGAAATACATGGAAGGGTTCCAAACTTCTAAGGGAACACATAAACCTACTAACTGCCTACAAAACAAAACTTGAATAACCACAACTTACAAATCTTGAAGTTGCTTTGTTCTCCACCCTTGCAGCTAAGATTTATATCTTTCGCAGGCTTGCTTTTGTTGAAAGCTTGGGTCAGTGAGAAAGAGAAGAATCCAGACCTGCATAGTTTAGTGTCGAATATATGAGGTCAGTTAAGTCAGCCACCAAACAATATTTATCTATTTTCTTTTGCTAGTAATTCTTAGAGCAAACCCTCTGAGACATCTACAGTTAATCAGTTATAAAAGGATGAAAATAACAAAACTGGCTTCATTGATTTTTTTTGTTTTGTTTTATATTTGTTACTATAGAATCTAACCTACATTTAACAAGAAAATAACCTCTCAAACCTTGACTGTATCAAGTGGAATACTACGGCACATCAAGCCAAAACCAGTTGTTCAAGTTTCAATATTCAGAAGGAAATACAAAAAAGTGACTAGACCCACCATGAATGATTTGGTAGACATGATAATCTACCCTACACTTAGCAAAAGACATTCCAAGGACACATCAATTCATCGAACCAAACCCAACTATCCATAATTCAATATATCACAAAAAGTAACAGAATGAAACTAGTATGCAATTGGTTTTCTAGATACAAGAGGCATCTAATATTATCGTTTAGCTTGAATTTAATGAAAACAAGGGACGAAATCTTGGAACATATATGTTTTTACAGCTGAAACTAACACAGTACTTCATACATCAATAACAACTGAATTATACCACATTACAACTAAATACTCAGAAGGCTGATAGTAACTTACAATAATTCGTCCCTAGATCCTTAGATCCTTTTGCTCAAACAACCAGATTTGAATCTTAGCTTTCTGCAAACACAAACAGAAACAAAACATTAGGAAGACACTCAAAAACAAAAAGCTACCAATTGCATACGAAGTCAATTCTCAGGACCAAAAGTAGATGCACAGAAACAAAAAGAAATTTTATAAAACATTTAGGTACCACCTGCAACTACAGACTCAGTGAGTTACTTTGACAGTGCACGCCTTGAGAGCATCATTCCACCGCTGCAGTTTTTCGTACCATATAGTAAATCCACAGAACTACATGAAAAGTGTCTCCATGAATCAAATAAAATGAACACAATGAGTGTTAAAACTACAGTTAAGTACTTACCAGGTAATCTAGAAGGTACACAAGTTGATGCCAACCCCACTGCAGTTCACTTCCCACCAGCGCAATACCTCGCAAGTATAGACTGAGTGTCAAATCCACAAATTTAAACTTAATAATACAAGTATAACCAAGTGAAGTACTAACCATGGATTGATATTTCACCGGCTGGCTACTACTACTTCAACTGACCTTGTGTGAAGTCCCTGTGCATTCATATATAACATAACAAAAACCAGCTACATATATATACAAAAAAAATCATGAACTGAAAGAAAATATTCATTCATAAGCCGGTTTGTGTTCACATATATAGAAAAAATTTACATTGGACCAAAAAAGTTGCTTCAGGTAAAGCTCTTCTTATGCACAACTGCATAAAAGTATCCATATCAGTCACCACACACAAAAGTGTGAACCGCCAAAAAAGATCAAAAGAAATCCTAAATACTTTTTATGCTCAACTGCATAAGAGTATATGCATCAGTCAGCATACGTACAAATGTGTGAATTACCAAAAAAAGATCCTAAATACTTTTTATGCACAACTGCATAAGAGTATGCGCATCAGTCAGCATACGTACAAAAGTTTGAACTGCACAAGTATAAAAAAAAGATCTGTATAAGTCAAGGAAGATATTACGTGATGCTCAAAAAGGCTGAGATCTATTAGCTCAAAAAGTAAGAGATGGAGAGTCTTTGTTTGAGAGGCACATCTTTGGATGAAGCACATATCCTCCAATTCCAACTTCTCTGAAGGTTGATGCATACTTGTTAGCTTTCGCAGTGATTTCATCTGGCATGAGAATATCATCAATGCATACCTTGGAAATATGTATATGTATTGGATCTCCTTGAAACTTATCTGCTAAAGCACCAGTACGAAGCTCACCAGTTGCAATTACTTCATTCTCGAAGTTCAGTAACGAACAAAGTGGTCCACCAGGTGCTCTTGATGAAGCTGGTGATGCAGTATTCCCAGCAGGTGCTCTTGATGAAGACGGTGATACAGTATTCCTAACAGGTGAACTTGTCGCAGCATGTGAACCTGTTTGAGGTGAAGCGGAAAAACCGCATGGAGGATGCGAGGCTACATCTCTTGAGGTGATGGGTACGTTCGAACCAACTGATACTGGAAGTGCAGATTTAATTTCATCCACTACGTGGCACAATTTCACAAAATCCATCAATCAAAACACCCACCTTGCCACATATTTCTTCCACCATTACACCAAGACCACCCTTCTTCGCTTTCAGTTCATTTACCTTGTGACGCGCTGGAGCAGAAAGATTGATTTGCGTACGAGATGTAGGACCAACAGAACGAACCCGTCCTCTAGAATCCCTCCCAAAAGCTTTAGTCATTGCAATAGGTTCTTCTACTGGAAGACCTACATCCTTTTTTCTTTGATCTCATCTTGGGCCTTCTTGAGCTTCTCCTATAGTGTTGAGCATAACAACCAAGTAAATTCTAATATCTTAACTACCTAGTACATAGTTTTAAAAGAGTTGAAATAACTGTAAAGTAAACTGACTCACAGAGAATGGCACCGCACTAGGTAAAATAGAACCAACTTATTGTGTATGATCTCTAACCCACACATTCTCAGGAGTGATCACTTCATCAAGATTTGCGGCCTCCTAAATTTACAAATACAATGTGAATCATATAGTTGTCCATAAGATGTTGAGGTAAGTTGTGAATATAATCGACTTACAGGTAAGTTGTGAATATAACAAAGTTTGAGGAAGTTGCGAATATACGTACCAGTTCATCTCTCACCAAAGCATGAGTTTTGCGACCAGTATAATGTGTGTACTGTAATTGTTCTCTTTTCCTCTTATGGTCAATTCTACTTTGCTTTTCCTTTTCTTCTCTTTCATTTTCGCAAAATTTAATCCAATCCTCTGATTTGAAACTTGGTGGAACATTTAGAATCCTTTCTTCATGAGTAGGGATCAAATCATAGTAGGCACTGCGTAACTCAGACTTGAATCTCCTCCATGGACCAGCACCGGCCTTCAGAATATGTTCTTTTGATGTCTCAGGTACATCAAATTCCTCTTGAAAAGATAGAAAAAATTAATGCCTTACTGATTTGCAACAATGATAAAAGAATTTAAATGACGAGTGAACAAAAATCATGCCTCGGGTAAGTATTGTACCTTAAGGGTATTCCAAATATCCTCTTTATACTTTGTAGCCACAACATCCCAGCTTTTGTATGAAATAGACACATGTGTACGAGCCAAGGCGCCTCTACGGTGACCTAATGTTGTTGCGTTCCTGGAAACTGGTTGTCCATATTCATTGAACTCTACTGCTGCCATACCCTGTGAAATTCAAACATCAAAATAAGGAAAACCTAACAGAGCTAAAAGAGAGCATCCACGTTAACAAAAGAGAGCTACCTAACACCTCAAAAATAAGTGATCAAACAAATAAAACCAAACAATTCACGAAAAGATAGCAGTCATGGTATATATTAACGGGTAAGGCAAAACACATCGCAACTGTTTCAGTTCAAACTATAGAATCAGTAATGACTAATGAGCAGCTTTTTCAAATTCTCATTGTCAGTAAGAACTGACTGAAAAGATGTAGTAACTTCAAATTTATCTACTGAAAACGTTAACCGTTGTCGTGAGTGCAACACCACGGAGCATCCCTCTTCAGTAAGATCCTTCGAGTAGAACACTTGAGTAGCTTCAGATGTAAGGATAAATGGCTCATCCACACTTATTGAAAAAATCTTCAGATAATAGTAAAACATAGCAACTTAACGAATATAATCAGCACGTTTCCTAGCTGCGGCAACTCAACCAAAACTAGAATAAGAAGTATAAGTCATCTAAGCCCATATAAACTGGAAGTTAGAGAGTGCTGGTGCACTCACTTTCGTATGAGCGAAGCAATTTCTTTGTTCCTAACAATTGACTTACTCATAGGAAAGAGCGTGATCTAGCTCTCATCAACCCTTCCAAGAATATATAATGTGTAGTGCTGATTCGTAAAACCCTAAAATCAGTTCAATCTTTCGAAACTTATACCTTCAAAGTCATCTAAGCCCATGCAAACTGGAATTTAGAGAGTGTTGGTGCACTCACTTTCTTATGAGCCAACCAATTTCTTTGTTCTTAAGAAATCGACTTACTCGTAAGAAAGAGAGTGCTCTATCTCTCATCAAACCTTCCAAGAATATATATAAGACAGTATGCTTCTAAGGTAAAACAACTACACCATGTCTAACAGCAGGACTAGTGGATCAAAAACTAGAACATGCAAGTGAAGCTAACGATGTCAATCGGCACCAATAGCTTATAAACTAGAACTAAATTAGCTTACAAACTAGAAATTAGGCTACAAAGTAAAAAAAATAGAAATTTTCGAAATTAACATAAAACCCTAAAATCAGTTCATATGAAGAAGATTTATACTTTCAAAATTCTTCAATCTTCAAGTCTTCAAAATTCTTCAAACCCTAACAGGAAATTAGAAAAAAAAAATCGAATTTGATTTATATGAAGAAGATTAATAAAACATAACTCATATGAAACAAATCCTTTTAGATTCACGGATTAAAAAATGGAAAAACTAAAAATAAAAAAGAAATGAAGCCCTAAAAAAAAGATCGATTAAAAAAAAAGATGAAACCCTAAAAGTCGAAAAACTTATAACGATTAACACTTACACAGATCGATGATTGAAAGGTATTGAGAAGATTAAAGAGATTTCTGTGATATTTCTCGGCTAATACGATCGATGATTGAAAGTTATCTAAACCCTAGTTTTATCGCTTGAACATACGTAGAGAAGATGAGAGAAAAAAGTTAGATGAAAGTGAACTCGATTTCTGTCCACTGCTAGCTTATGCATGGAATTCACGCATGTGAATGGCACACTCGTGGGAGGAAATATCCTCCCGTATAACCAAGCGTGGGTGGAAATATAATGCTAGGCGTGTGAGTCGCACACGCACATACTCAAGGTGTGACGACCCAAGTGTGACCAAGCGTGTGAGTGGCACGCCTGTGAAAAAATTCGTAACGACTTGGACTTGTTACGAATTTTTAAAAATTTAGTAACGGCTTCAGTCTGTTACGAAATTTTTGTAACGGCCATTTGTAACGGTCCCAAAGCCGTTACGAATTCCTGTCCAGAAATTTGGTGTAGTGAAATTTAGAGTTTTTACAAAAAAATCGGAAGTGTTTATCATTTTAAGCACAATTTTAGAAAATTAAATGTATATTCATTATGCAAACCACCACAAAGAATACATAATACTTTATGTAACCATATTTTGGTTTATACATCAACTAATTTTCCGTTACAACTAATAAAAAGTATGTACATGCTTCAGAAAAAATGTATTTACTCCCTCTGTTTGAAGAAAAGTGATACTTTCACTTTAAACACAATTTTCGAAAAAATAATACATAGTCATTATGCAAACCACCACAAAGGATGTATAACACATCATGTAACCATATTTTGGATTATGGATCGACTAATTTTCCGTTTCTGGAAAAGTGATACTTTCACATTCCGTTTCAGGAAAAGTGATACTTTCACTCCGTTTGAGTAAAAGTGATACTTTCGCTCTGTTTCTGAAACGGGACGAAAGTATCACTTTTTTTGAAACAAGGCGAAAGTATGACTTTTTTTGAAACAAGGCGAAAATACCATTTTTTCTGTAACTGAGCGAAAGTATCACTTTTTCTGAAACAAGACGAAAATATCAATTTTTCTGAAACGGGGAGAAAATAATCGCAGACATACCCCATCTTCAGATTCTTCTTCGGTCGGCCCTCCCACCGTGACAACGGTTGTACTAGTCATATGGATCAATTTCTATTTCTTTTATATATGTTAGAATTTTTTTTTTTGTTGACCTCATAACTTATGAGTCCTGGCTCCGTCCCAGTGCCAAAACCCTGACCTATTTAACTGTGAGCATCCCAAATGTGAATTCTTCCTTGAATGAAATGAAATGATTTGATTATCGAATAAGAAATAAAAATTAGTGAAAAAGTAAATCAAACTTTATGCAACATTAAGTCCAGTGTTTTCTCAATAATTTAATTTAGTGTTGTTAATTTCGCAGCAGCTCTGGCTGCGCATGGAGGATTCAGGAAGTCATTCATGAGAACTCTTGCTTGCATGCCTCGCTTCTCATTCATTCTCACTCAAAGATAATAATTCAATGACCACCACCAGATCCAAGACACATACACACCCACATCTTTTATAGAAAAAAAAAAGAGAAAGTCTCATAAATCTGTTGGCGTTGGCCACCACCAAATTCATCATAAACACCTAGGTTGCTAATGGGAGGACTGGTTTGCTTGGAGGTGTACCAAAATACAAATAAGACAAAACAACATTTATCTTGGGATTAGTACACCCCCAACCAAATTGGTACCTCCATTAGCATCCTTGATAAACACACCCAACCATTAATAAAATTTATACTTCAAAAAAAAACACACACACACAACCTCATTATTCCTCACAGTTTCAGATATATTACCTGGCTTGATTGGTGTATACCCAGATTAATTGGGGTACGCCCATTTTGTTCCCAACCATAATAGAGGGTTAAGGGGTGTCTAATATGTGTAAAATTACTTAATTACCCTTCTACTAATAATAACCAAAACCACCTCTTTTGAGTTTTAGATCAAAACCTTATTAATTTTTTTCCTTCTCCTTCATCATCAACCTAATGATCAATTCCTTCTCCTACTCTATATTTCATCGCTTACAAATGAAAAAATATTGTCGATTATGATTTTTTTTATTGTCGATTAATCTTTCAAACTCATTATAGTACTTTGTTTTGTTATTTGAATGACAAATTAGATCAAAAAATTTGAAATTGTTGAATTGTAGTTACACAGTCCGCATGGTATTTGTTTGCCGAGCATGCCGACCTTTCATATTTATTTTTAGTCGGCAAGCTTATAGGATGAATATCATGCCGACTTTTCATATTTATTTTTAGTCGGCAAGGTTATAAGATGAATAACATGCCGACTTTTCAAAGAGTTTTGTTTCTGAAAGTAATATTTACAGGGTCGGCACGATATTCATCCTTATACCTTGCCGACTAAGAACTTGAAAATTTGAACCTTGCCGACTATAGTTTAGTCGGCAAGGTTATGAAATTAAAACCTTGCCGACTAATTATGCATTTGTAACTAAGGGTACACAAGAACCGGTCACGAAGACCTGTACCAGAATGGAACCGGAAAAACCGTATCGGAACCGGTGTAGCCGGTACAGGGACAGAAAACGGAACCGGGATAGGACAGGTATAGGGAAGTAGAAATTGATGTTTAATCCCATATTAGTTGGACTTTAGACATTCTAGTCCTGTCCCCTCAGGCCCAGTACTAGGAGGTACAAATTTACCGAATGCTGAACGAGTCAGTCCATTTTTGAACGATTTAGTCCAAAACGTACTTTCTTTGAAGACAAAAATACCCATAAAACAAAATCTGGATATTCTTCCGTCATAATCATTTTCAGTTTCATGGTTTCATGTGTCGAAACTCTCGAATGAGCTCTCCATCTTCTCATGTCGAATATTATAGGATTTTGATAAAAACTCATCTCAAATTCAATTCATGATCTGGTTTAGATCATTTTAAGCTTCTCTACCCTTCCCCTCTCTCTTAACCCCGAAGAACCTCTCCACGATGAACTCACAACAAATAAATCTGGTAAATTTTATTTAAATCTTATTCCAATTCAATTAAATTTTACAACAACAGTTTGTTTTTAACATTTCATGAGAAATCTTATTACAATTTGTTTTGCAATACTTTTAGGTATTCGTTTTTATCTTGATTGGTTATCAGATCATATTCCGATCAGTCGATTTTGTATTTATGGTTCATTTTGTGTTTAATTTCCTGGATCCGTTAAATTAATAACATATTTATGGAAATTCTTAATTTGCATGAGATCTATTTGAGGTTTATTGAATTCTTGTGGAAAATTCTTTGGTTTTGTTTGTTGATCGTCTACAATTCATGCATTGAGTCTTAATTCTCTTACATACAGATTTGAAGGAGTTACTTTGGTACAAGAAGCATGTGGTTATCATTCACCTAGTTATTTGTTGAGAAAGAGATACGTATCTTGGTGCTAGGTCTTCGATGCTGCCGGTAAGACTTGAAAGAGATACGTATCAAGTTTGGAGAGATTGTAACACAAATTCCTACCACTGGTAAGTCATATATTTGTGTTATTATATGATTTATACAGATTAGCTATGTTTCCATTATCAGTTTGAAGGATAATATTCTACTGTCAACGATGGTTCGAATTAGATCGGTACATGTTAGTTTATTTCATTCTTTATTGGAGATTTTTTGAGGCTGAGAAGTTAACTGGTGGTATTCTTACAGAGAGTTATTAGGAATTTGTTTCAATCTAATCATTGATAAGTTAAAAAATGATTAATTGATTTGTAATAATATGTTCTTTTAGGTTTAAAATCATATATGTATATCACAATAAAACATTTCATTTTGACAAATTAAGTCTTGGAACTAGGATCCAAACAAAATGGACTCCACCCGTCTTAGAACATAGGTTATCTAGGTGGAATTCCTTTTAAAAAACTTTAGATAGTTGTGCTTATGTTGTTATTACTGGTACATTCCATTTTGACAAATTGAGTCTTGGAACTAGGATCCAACAAAGTGGAATCCACCCCAGTCTTAGTACATAGGTTATCTAGGTGGAATTGCGTTAAAAATCTTTAGATAAATGACGTCTTAATCAAGTGTTTATCTGTTGGGAGATTATAGTGTTCGGGTGGTTTAGTTGGAGTAACCAAGGTAGACGACTATGAGTGCTCCATTTAAGTACGTGTTAGGTTGGGAAGATATTAGTTAGGATGATAAAAATGACTAGAGATGCATCTATTATGACTCCAAGGTAAATGTTCAGTTAGAGCCATGTCCCCATAGATTCTGCATCGGATGCATAACCAGGCACCTTCTCAATTGACAAATATATTTCTTTTTTGCAATCCAACGTTACTTGAGGTGATCCAGGTTGATCTCAACACACTGTGACGATACCTTTTTTTTTTGCCTACCTAATAATATCATCCTTACTTTTTTATTTTATTTCTTCAATTGTTAATGTACATAATTGTACATATGTTCATTTTTAATGTGTACATAATTGTACACTTGTTAATTTTCATGAATATTGGTCCTTTCTTCCGGTTAGTTTAAATGATTATTTAATTTTTAGTCCAGCTATCTTATTTTACTTTGTTATGTATCATTTAAAGACCTGGTTGAGTTTCAGTAAATACGGGTACTCTAAAATTTCAGTATTAACTTAATAGAAAACTTGTTTTCTAGAAGAGGATAATAAACAGAAAACTACGACAGTGCAACTACAAAAAAAAATGATTTATTATTACTATGCTTCTTAAGCTTGAGAAAAAACCATTTGAAGGAACTTTAGCATGTTTGCTTCTATCCCCACTTGTGCTAATGTTATAATAAGAACAAATTGATGAGTTATGGCACGTTTTGTGGGTATGGATGTTGGATTTTTGTAAACGTGTACATAGTTGTACACCGTTGTGTTATCTCAATGATATATTACCTATTCTTTTGGGTATGGACGTTGGATTAGTTGTATTTTTGTAGATGTGTACACAATTATACACCATCGTGCTCTCTCATGATTTTACGGTCTGTTTTGTGAGTGTGGATGTTGGATTGGTTAGAGTTTCGTAGAGGTATACATGTTTATACACTAGTATGCTCTGTGATGAATGGATGGCATGTCATGTGGGTATCATGCTAGAATTTGTTAGCTTTCTATAGAAGTGTACATATATGTATACTAGTATGCTCTGTATCGATTAGTCTGAAGTTATTTTTGATTTTAAGATTGTCGGAATCATGTTTTGGGTGTACATAGTTGTACACATGTTAATTTTTAGTGTGTATATATGTTGATTATTAATTTCCACATAGTTGTACACGTACTGATTGTCAATGTGTACATAGGTATACACATGCTAACTATAAATGTGAATATAGTTGTTAGGTATACTATAAATGTGTACATAGGTGTACACATGTTAATTGTTAGTGTGTATATAGGTATACACATGTTGATTATTAATTTACACATAGTTGTACACGTACTGATTGTCAATGTATAGGTATACACATGCTGACTATAAATGTGAACATAGTTGTACACATACAAATTTTGTGTGTGTGGGTTTTTGTAGTTGTGGATGAAAGTTAAAGATCTCAAGGAAGAGATTTTTCCCATGGACCTGTTGTATATGATGGATAGTTTGTTTTTGAAGCTGCTCAGATCTTTGTATCATTCAATAATATAATTACTGTAAGTATCAAAGTTATGGTTCTTCTTTCTTTCGTTGATATTGTATTTTTTATGTTGTGGAAGTTGTATAACTCTAGTATGTTTCAATTATTTTTGCAGCATGTGACTGATTTGTCAGAAAAAAAAAACTCTGGTTCATATTTGCTGGTATGCATTTGTTTTAGCTTATTATTTCACAATTTTGCTTCATATATACCTGGTAGTTTGCAGCTATAAGCATGTAGTTGTGTTTATGTTGTTATTACTGGTGCTTAAAGTACAAGGTTCAAGTTGTATGTGTGTACAAACTAGTGCACCTTGTCTTGTTTCACGAATATATTGCGTGTTTTATGGGTATGAATGTTGGATTTTCTAGATTTTGTGGATGTTTACATAGTTGTACACCATTGTCATGTCTCATGGACGTATTACCTGTTTTATGAGTATGATTCTTGGATTTGTTAGGTTTTTGTATGTGTACAGTTGTACACCAGTGTCCCGGGCTCATTGATATATGGTCTGTGTTATGTGTATGAATGTTGAATTTGCTAGGTTTTTGTAGACGTGTACATAGTTGTACACCATTTTCCTATCTCATGTATTTATGACCTGGTTTGCCGGTGGATTTTTTGGATTTTTTATAGATGTGTACGTAATTGTACACTAGTCCAATTTCATTGATATATTATCTGTTTCATGAGTATGGATGTTGAATTTTCTGGTCTTTTGTAGATGTGTACATAATTGTACACCATTGTTCCGTCTCATTGATATACTGCATGTTCTATATAAGTATTGGAATTGCACTTATTTTATTAATTCATGTTTCGACATCATGGGTTTACAAACATCGATTCTTAGAACAAGCTTTTTCAGTATAAAACTAGCAGTATCTTCACCTTTTTGGGATGTGTATTTTATCTCTTTAATCTTCACTGTGATCAGATGGGTTATTTGGTTTTTGGTACTCAGTTTTTGACCAAAACCTGGGTTTGGTCTAACATTTGTCCAGCCTTTGCGTTTGGTCTAAAGACCAACATTAACCCGCGTTGACTCGTTATATGATGACGTGTCTAACAATTTGACTTGGTTTATTTTTCATGCACCCCTAAATAATTGTGTATTCACAAAAAAATTCCTAAAACGATAGCTTTTATCCATCTAAACGGGTGCCTTTAACGTCTCTTTGTGATTAACCCTAAAACTAGATCGGGAATTTCTCTATCGTTACATCACACCTAAATTTCAGAGAGGTGAGAAATGGAGGCGCAGTTTTGTGAGACTATTCGAGTGAGGAAGAACACAGATGAATTGATGAGTTTTAATGCTTGTCGAGAACAAGAAACGGGATCGGGGAATCGGTGAAGAAATTTTTTGAATTTTTATCAATCACTTAATGGAAGAAGAGATGATGAATTTGTTGTTTCTGGTTTATGTGAAGAAATTAGAAGTTAGGGTCAGCAGATATGGAATGGGTTCTGGAGATGGATGTGTAAGTGATAGAGAAATGGGTTAGATTGAAGTTTGAAATCAAATTAGGGATTCCGTTGATCCTTTCCGTTCTTCCCAAATTAGAATTAGGGTTCTCTGCATTCGAGGATGATGGTTGTGGTTGCTGATTTATCTTCTATTTTGATAAGGTTGTGGAGATTTAGAATTAGGGCTTGATTTTGGATTATGAATTGAATGGCTTTTGAATCTTGATAATGTAAGGAAGAATGGGTTGGTCTGTAATGAAGTTGAAAGGGATTGAAACTGAGATGCTGTAGAATTCAAGGGTTTGAGCTGAAGATGATGGTGTTGTGGATATTGTGGTTTGAATGAGAATTCAGGGAGAAGATTTGAGAAACCGAAGATACTTTTTTGAAACTGATATGGGTTAAATTGGTGGAGCTGGTATGATTTCAGTATGAACAAGAAGATGGTGTTGTGGCTATGTGATTGGAGTTACATTGAGATGTATTCGAGCTGTTGTTGAAGTAATTAGGGAATATGGGTATGTTTGGAGAGTGAAATCAGCTGGAAGATGCTGCTGCAATGGATGTTTGTGAGCTGAATGCAGGTGATGCTGCAGCTGTGGGCACTCGAAGTGGTATTGTTGTTGAACTGAAATGGTAAGAATGGATTTAGGAAATTTTGTATCGCAGTTGTGAGCTTGAGCAGGTATTAGTGTAGATGAGGATGAAGGGTTTGAGCTGATTTGCTTTGCCGAGAACAGTTTCAAAATCAAAATACATGTTATACAGTTTACAAAATCAAAAACCCCAAATCCATCTCACTGTAACCAAGGGTTTGAGCTTGAGCAGGACGGTATTCGTTTAAGCATGTAGTACAAGATTTTCTAACCTCAAATTGTTGTTTCTGATGCTTTATCTAATTTAGTTACGGATCGACAGAGGATTAAAATGATTGTGTATGATTCTATAATCATTAAATAATTTTTCAAGTGCTTAGTGATTCTACTATGATTGTGCAGATTAGTGTCGCTAATTTAGTTTCTGAGAATGACAGAAAAATGGAACTGTTGCTCAAGAGAACCTGGATGTAGCAACAGAAGCTGCAGTGAAAAGAAGATGAAGACTAGAGATAGGGATGTAATAAAAATATATTATTTTTTGGAGGGTACAAAAAAAATAAATCAAGTCAACAGTTAAACACGTCACCACTCAACGGAGTCAACGCGGGTCAACGTTGGTCTTTAGACCAAACGCAAAGGCTGGACAAATGTTAGACCAAACCCAGGTTTTGGTTAAAAACTGAGTACCAAAAACCAAATAATCCTAATCAGATTTAGTGGCGCAAGACCTAAGATTGTTATGTTTTCCTTTTAGTTTTTATCTTCTTCTCCACGCTTTTCTTTTGACCTGATTTTTTCTTATTTACCTTTAAGCTACACCCATACTAGGCAATCTTATTAAAGACGATTAATTAACCAGTAATCACCCACACCTATGTAAAGCTAACTCTGTGCACATATATATTATGACAGTGGAAACTCTTTTCTTTTATTAATAATTCATTAGCATTAGTGATTGATCCGTGAAAAGTGGAAACAGGTTCATTTGATAATCTCCTTTTCGGTAAAGTGCAATAAATCATTGTATTGATATTGTATGAAGTCATATTAAGTTTCGTATGAAGTCATATTAAGTTTGTGCAGTTAAGACAAAAGGATTGCGTCTGTTTAAGTTAATAAATGACTAACTTTTTACTTTAGATCACTTTCTTTGTTTTGTTTCTTATGTGGTTGTTGGTTAAAGGTTATGACTTCTTATTCAATCTGCGGTTTCTTATGCTTTATTGTTTTGTCCCGGTTGCAGGTTAACTACTAAACCATCCTATGCACACTAGCCATTATGCAGCTAGAGCTTGGTGTGGTTGAAATGTTTATCAGTCTGTGCAGACTATAATGACAGTCTGGCTATCATGAATGTTGGATTTTCTGTATTTTTGCCGATGTGTACACAGTTGTGCGCTAGTGTGAATTAAAAAAATTTAAAAGTGAAATTTATAGTCATATGGGAACTCTTTTTGTAGATCTCGAAAAGAGCTTTCCGAATATATAAAGTTTTGTAAATTTTGGACGAGCGGTTCGAAAGATAATTTAGTTTTAAATTATTTATATATTATTTAAAATGGATGACATAATCATGAGTCATTTTGGACTAAAATGCAAATATTTGGACTAAATTATAAATAATAAGGGCTATTAGTGTCCTTTCCATATATTTGGACTAATCTGTACCTAGTTGACTCGGACTGAACTAAACTTTACTTTTAAACTCATTTTTGGACTGAACCGTATTTTTCCCGGAAGGGAACGGTTCTTGGCTTGGGACCGGCTTGTACCAGACTATAAGTACCGGTTGATATGAGTCGTCCAGATCTTAAGTTATTTTTAACCTAAGCCATCAATCCTAGGTAAAGACTAGGTGAGAATAAGTTCTCTCTTCATTTTTCTTCTTCATTTTTTTCGTAGTGGCAGAGAGAAACAGAGAGGAGGAGAGTTTTATTGAGATTCGCTCATACACAGTTAGATCGAGAGATAAAGTAAACGATGATTTAATCCATCGTTGTTGACGGTGGTTCTTTAGGTTTTGGAAAGAGCTCTTTATCAAAATCTTTGGCTGTTTTCGTAAAATTCGACACATGAATGATTTTGTTTTGAGTTTTTTGTTGACTATAATCATAATTTAACATGATTCAGTGACTAAATAGGATTTCTGAAATTAGGGTTTTTGAAAATAGGATTCTTGAAATTGAAAATTTTGAATTTAGGGTTTTTTTTTTCCTTTTCTGAAATTAGACTGCAACATGGAATTAGAAATTGAAATGTTTGATGTTGTTATTAATTGTAATTCCAAGATTAAGATTATTCTTCCAGTAGAAATTAGGGGATTTATGGAAATTGGGTATGACTTCTGGATTCTATGTATGAGTTCGATCTTTAATTTCTTTTACCCATCTTGATAATTAGTAGTTGCACAACCTCAAATATAGTCTTATGATTTTGTTGTGATTGATGATTTAGTTGTTGCCTTCACGAGTTACCTGAAATTTCGATAGTTAGTAGTATTATGAGGATTTCTCAGTGAAGGATATTAGAGTGCAATAGATTTTGTTCATCATTATAATTGTTGGTATTATCTGCATTTATGTAAAAAAAATTTGATAAAAAATAGCATGGAGCTTTCTGTTGCTAACTTGCTATACCAATCTTAGTGTTGACTGTTGAATTTGAGTAGAAATTATATCTACTAAGTTGTATTGTTAGCAACTACAATTATTAAAGATTAGGTCACATTATGATAAAATCTTGCTCTGGATTCAATAGAGAAGCTAGTTGCTTTTTTGTTGGTCATCTATCTAGGTCTTCAAGATGCAAAAGCACTATGTCCTTATTCAGTTTCAAGTTATTTTATATCCAATGACTTGAAGTGTATTTGATAGTAATTACAGATGTTCAATTTTGTTTATTTTTTTAGATGGATACACATACACGTAATTCAACTCAAGGTAAAGTGAAATCTGCAGTATGGGAACACTTTGAGAAACTGGATTCTACAACAGCAAAGTGTAGGCACTGCTCAAAGATATATGATGTTGATGCCATGCGAAATGGGACATCTAATTTGGTAGCTCGTATAAAAAGGTGCCCATTCTTTCAAGCAATGGGGCGACAGAGAGCTTGATGTTCATGTTTTATCATTGTTGCAGTCTTGCATATTTATGGAATTGAAGTGAATGTGATGTGGAACTGTTGTTTTAATATTGTTTTTGTTTCGAGTAACTTACAACTTGTTTTAAACCTTTGTTCATCTTAAGAACATACGAAGTATTTAATATGTTGAGAACAATTAGATAAAAAAAAATACTATCTTGCATATTTTGTTTTTCAGGTAAAAAACCTGGTAACGAAGGTACTGGTACAACACCAGGTACAAGTACAAGTACCGGTCCTCAAAAGGAGGTACCGGTCAATACCAGGTACAGGGACCGGTTCCATAGGAGTACCGGACCGTACCGGACCTTGTGCAATCCTATTTGTAACACCTTTCTCTATATGTCAAAAATACTATAGTCGGCAAGGTATTTTTTGTCGACCTTGCCGACTATAAGGTAGCCGTCAAGGTAAAAAATCAATAAGATGCCGACTAGTGAAACATTTACAACAGTCTCATGTGTATCAAAAATAATAAAGTCGGCATCTTCTTCATTCACCGACCTTGCCGGTCGGATATAGTCGGCATGTTATTCATCTATAGACCTTGTCGGCCAAATATAGTCGGCATGTTCTTCATTCGTCGACCCTGCCGACTTTTCATAGTTTCAGAACTGAAAGTGTTGATTTTTTCTTTAATTTTGAGTATGATTTCACACATCAGCTTTCCAATCCCCTTTTTAGAAGTGTTTGGGTAGTATGTTTTCATTTTCGTTGCAAAAGAAACTCTCAAAATAAATTTTTTTCATCAAAAATCTTCCCACATGAGTTCAATCAAAAACAAAATTTGATGACTTAAATTCATAAGTTTTAATCTACTTAATTAATTCATCTAAACTCAATTAATTAACCTAATCAGAGTTTTTAGTGTTAATTAAACAAGGGTATATTAGCCATTTAGAAAATACAAGGTTAAGGATAGCCTGTTTTACTTCAAAATGACTTGGCTTTTGTCTTATTAAGTATACCCCAATTAATTTGGGTATTACCCCAATCAAGCCAGGATATATTAGGTAGGTAAGGGGTTTGTTAACCGGTTGCATTGAAAAACTGCAAGTTATTTACCCTGGCGAGATTGGGGTATACCCAGATTAATTGGGGTATACCCATTTTATTCCTATCCAAACTAGTGTGCTAAGGGGTGTCTAAAAGTTGTTAAAAGAACAAATTGCCCATACTAAAAAACCATGCCGACGAAAACATATTCAAAAAAAAAAAATCAAAATCTTTCCTCTAAACCCTGACTATACATGAAACAAAAAACAAATGAAGAATCAAAACGAATCAAAGGTCGGCAGGGTATAAGGTTGAATACCGTGTCGAGTTTTCATCTCTGAAATTAGCAGTTACAGAGTCGGCAAGATATCCATCTCTATACCTTGCCGACTATATTTTAGTCGGCAGGTAATTAAATCAATACCTTGCCGACTATAGTTTAGTCGGCAGGTTATGAAATTAATAACCTGCCGACTAATCATGCATTTGTAACACCTTTCTCTGTATGTCAAAAATCTTATAGTCGGCAGGGTTTTTTTTTGTCGACCTTGCCGACTTTTCATACTTTCAGAACCGAAAATGTTGATTCCTTCTATAATTTTCAGTATAAAATCACCCAACATCTCTACAATCCCATATTGATAAGCGTCTGGGTAGTACGATTTAATTTCGTTACAAGTAGAATTCTCAAAAAAAAAAAAATCTACCCACATTCATGAGTTCAATCTAAAATAAAAACTAATTTCAAATTTTAATCAATTAATTAACTAACTAAATTAATTACCCTAATCACGTTTATTAGTGTTAATTAATCAAGGATAGATTAGCCATTTTTGTAAATATGTGGTTAAGGGGCTTTGTGTTTTACTTCAAAATAACCTTATTTTGTCTCATTTGGTATACTCCAATTAATTTGGATATTACCCCAATCAAGCCTGGCTATTTACCTAACATTCTCAAGTCAGCAGTATTGTTCCAGGACCTGCAGGTGTCCTTTCCAGCTTCCACTTCTTCTTCTTATCCACAACAAAAGAAAAGAAAGATGCAGTTTATAATATATATCAATCACTATAAGTCCACAAGGCCTTTATTAGTATACGTTAGAATACGGGCATCCAACTCAAAAACAATTGGCAATGTGTGAAGAGGCCCAGAATATTATAAACTGCAGGATCTTAATTGTTCATACAATGTAGGACTAATAATCTCAACACGCCCCCTCACATGTAACCTGGTAGGGTCTAACATGTGAACAATAAATCGGGTGACGCGGAGTAAAGGTGCGGTCAACTGACTCGACACAAATAGCCTGCTGTGATACTAATTAGAATACGGGCATCCAACTCAAAAGCAATTGGCAATGAGTGGAGAGACCCATAATATTATAAACCACGGGATCTTAATTGCCCATACAATGTGGGACTAATAATCTCAATAATATAAGATAAGATCAATTATTAATCTTAGTACTTATAGATTAATACATTATTAAATAATAATTAGTACAATTTCCAAGTAAAAGTTAAATTATGATTAGTACAATTATGTTACTTGTTTCAAATGTTTGCCATGCGCCTAGCCGTATATACCATGTTGACAGAATTCCACAACTAACTTCATTGACTAGTAGGTTGTCTTGCTAATTTCATCACGGACTCGCGGCTACCTGGAATTTTATACTGTTTAGAGCAGTGATGTCCCGCGCAGCGGGACTGCTCAATAAGCAAACACATTATCAGGCGTTGGATGGATTCACAAACCGTTGGATATAATCATTTTAGATTTTTGGGTAAGTTACAGCTGGCAGACTTGTGTAACTAAATGTAAGTCCCTTTAATCTCTATGTATTTTGTACTATATCCTTTTGTTTCTTAGCATTCGTGGCTAAACAACATTTCTGGACATGTATAAAACTTTTGTTCAACGTGCTTATGTACACTCTTCATGTTCAAACTTTGTTAAAGTTCGACCCGAATTGGGACCAAAGCTCTTCCTTGCATGGTCCGCTTGGCAAGCTATCTCTTTCTCTTTTTATGGTCATGGCAACAGAACTGCAACGAATACTTCCAACTCCTGAATTAATTTCTGGTGCGAGGTTAGAGACTGATTTTCTGTCATTAATTCCAATTTAGTTGGACCTAAGATCGGAACAGCTTCTAATCCATTATTTGCACGACCAGCAGAAAGCTCCCTTCTGCTGTACCAATTCGTTTGGCTGGTCGTCCAGTCAAATTTCCTTCTGCCTGATTCAACTCTCAATAGTCGGATGTTCATAAACAAAGTACTCAACATGAAGACAATTCAGAATATTTTTTTAAGCTCTCAAAACCAAATATGAATTCAGATACATTTGTCTTACTAAACCAACCAAAAAAATATGTAACTGCATAATCCATGACTACTAGATCTAAAAATAATTAGGGTTTTGGTTCTTACAATCCTGCATAATAACCCAAATACTAAACCGATAAAAAGAAGAAAAAGAATAATGAAATGAAACCACAAGATTAAGAAGTTTCTTTGAACTTATACCTTTATGTTGACTTGATTCTTCCAAACTATTGTAGCGTTCCATTCACTAAAACCAAAATCATCCAATAAACTAATATCAAACTCGTTTGTCAAATTTAGTCGAGGACTCATTGCTACAAACCCAACAACATAAGATATCAGAAGAAGAGTTTTTTTTTTTTTTTTTTTATCACAGAGAAGATGAGTATTCTGTTAAGAAACGTTTGATATTCTTATCTTAACAATTAATAATATGAAGTTTTTAGATGAGGATTGTTTTGATTTTATTTAATAAGATAAGGGACCTACTTATAATAACATAAGTTTTGCCAGCTATATTTAAGTTGAAAACTAAATTGATTTTAATCCAACAAATTTGGGAGATGATCGGATGCCTGATAATGTGTTTGCTTATTGAGCACTGCTCTACTGTTTATGCTATCAGATCATGACTCCAAATCTTGCACAACTTTTTGTTTTGTGAAAGTACCCAGCGAGAGAGCCGACCCTTGTAGATGAGGTCAGAGGTCCTTCCGCTCCTAAATAAACTTTTGAGTTTTAAACCCTTTGGATCCCATGCATTGTGTCATCACTCGTTGTTGATCGGCCCTTTGAGACCGGCAGTTGTACCTTTCTGCTTAAACATGTATCGATGATGTAATCTATGCCCTAGTTAGCAATTCGGGATACGGGTAGTAGTTCGGAACGGCATATGTACGAGAATTATACGGATTTGGATATGTCGGATTCGGTCGAAAATCCGGTTAACGGTTCGTTGTTCAGATAGTAGTTCGGAACGACATACGTATATTCATTACGGCTTACATATATGATAAATTGATAAGTATTATGACCTTATTACGAGACTAATTTTATTTGTATATGATTTATAAGATGAAAAAAAAAACATTTTAGCGTGATTATTTAACAAGAAGTAAACAATTTAATCGCATAAATGAATTATAAAACGAGTTTACAGACTTTTAAACAAAAATCAACACATAAAACACTGGTTAAACAACTACCAATAGAAAACTTAAACCGAATAATTGTATTTAAATATAAAGTATATACAAAATCAGACAAAAACCAATCAACAGAACTCTGGTCAGAGAGTTATATATGAGAGTTCTAGTTTAGAAATATTATTCGGATTTGGTCGGTTCGGATACGTTCGCGAATCATTCGTGAAATCCATATAATCCGCGAACTAGGTTCGGAGTTCAAATAGTTCGGAAATATATTCGGATTCGGTCAGTTCGGATACGTTCGCGAATCATTCGGAGAATTACTTAACTAGGATCTATGCCAAAGATAGAATCAAACCAAAAAAATAAAAACTTTTATTTTGCTAAAACAATGTCATGAGTAGCCTTTTACTTCACTCTTCTTACCCGACAGGTTGAATCTGATTCCTGTTTTCAACTTCAGGTAAAAGCACATAACAAAAGCCAAAAGAAGAAAGTGAAAGTAGAAGTTTGGACAAAAACCAAACAGATACCAACGCAAATCACCCCCATACCAGATCATTCTATAGATCCAACCGTGTATAAAGCTCTTTGGCCCCGCAAAACCATCAACGTTTGAACGTGGCGCCAAGAAATTTGCGTTAAACGAATCTTGGATCTACCATAACACCAAAATGTGAAAAGTTGTTTCTATTGATTTCCTCTCCTCCGGCTTATTGTTCTAGATTTATGCAAAATAATGACTTTTTGTGTTTTCTTCTTTTAACTGATAAGTCAAAGTTACTTCTAGTTAAGAGTAGTGTAGCAGTTTTGAAAGAAGGAAGACCACCACCCATTTCACTTCATCACTCCACTTCAATTTCATCTTAATATGATTCTACATATGTACACAATAAAAGTAACAAAGTCGGGTACATATTCTCAACATTGCTAATAGGCTACCAAATATGATACACAACAAACAAGAAAGTGCTTTATCCTGTACATAGAGGTGCATAAGACCCGGTCTGGAACCGGTGTATCGATCCGGAACCGGAAAAATCGGACTCATACCGAATCGGAACCGGAATAACCGGGACAGATACCGGTTCTTAAAATTGAGAACCGGTATAGGCCGGTACTGGTACTGGTTCTGGGGTGAGTCCCGGCCTGTCCCGGCCCATAAGTCCCGGTTAGTTATAGCTTTAGATTTTTTTAGGAATCTTACATCCTACCGTCCCTCTCCCTCCTAGGTATAACATATCTCTAATACCCATTTGACCACTTTAGATTAACACACACTTTCACTTATTCTCTCCTTCTTCATTTTCACGGACGAAGAGAAAACAAATACCCATTTTTTCCTCCTTCTTCTTCTTCTTCTTCACTGACCGAGCATAACAGATCCATTAAAATCCATAAACAGATATTACGTATGCCCTAATTGAAGATTAAAATAGACTTCTTATGTTCACATCATCTAGGATCAGAAACTAGAGGAGTACAATCATAACTAACATGAATATCTTTGATCTCTTTCTTTTGTTGTTCCATCAACGAATCTTAATGGATTGACGAATAGCATAGATCTGTGAAGTATGGCCACCATCACATAATTGATTTTGGGTACAACAACTCATGTTCAATCGATTTTGGAAATAACATGTAGTTCTGTTTTTAATAAATTTAGGGTTCATGTTTTATTAATTTGTTAAATTTATGTTACATTGTATTTAATTGAATGTTTAATTTATGTAATGTTTGAGATTGAGTTGGAATGGTATACCATGATTTCGATGGTTGTTTCAAGTGGGTTTCTGGAATTGAAAGTTGGGGTTTTGAAGGAAGTTGCAGCTAATGGAAAATTGATGAAATTGAAGATAATAGAGGGATGAAGATTGGGTTTGAATTGATGAAGAATTAGTGGTTCAATTTGAGAATGAGAAGATTCAATTTAAGATTAGAAGATTTGGAAGAAATGATTTGTTTTAATGATGTTACATTTTGTAATTTGGATCTTGGAAGTGATGAATGACTCCAATCCTTGAAATAGATCAGGACATTTCTATCTGTTTAATCTTAGCAGTTGTATGTATATGATCTTGATGCGTTCAGTGTAAATTGATCTTGATTTTCAGGCAAAAACCCGGTACTGGCTAGAACCGGACCGGTATCACCGGTACAAGTACGAGTATCGGTACAGGTACGAGTACATGTAATGAGATATGAGAACCGGTCAACACCAGGTACAGGTACCAGGTTCACAAGAAACCCGGACTGTATCGGCCCATGTGCAGCTCTACCTGTACAGGGTTTGGTACCCTCCCAGTAATCTGGTGCCTAGTTAGCAATTCGGGGTACGACAAACATACGGAACGGCAAACGTACGTGTATTATGTTGGAAAATGATTAATAAAATATGATTATTAAAGTTTTAATAAAAATTATGATTTATTGTTTTCTTTTGTGAATGAAAAACTTATTAGTCTCACACCGTGGAGTTTCCACTTTTTAGTTGTTTTAAGAGGCTATATAAGCTTTTTAGTCCCACATCAGGGAGTTCATCTTTTTAAGTTGTATTATTTCATTATATAAAGAATTTCACTACTTTTGTAAAATCTATGGGAACGGGGATTCTCTATTTTTTAAAGAGACCCCCAAGAGAAAATATTTTATAGTGATTTCTTTAACGTTCGCGATTTTCCTTAAGGGTTTTTTCGTAGTTGCCAAACTCAAGTTGAGCATCTACTACATATGCTAGTAGTAGGTGTAGTAGGGTGTTTTATCCTGGAGATATTCGTCCTGTGAGAGCTATAGCATCACTCTTGAGTGTAACCGGGTGCTAATGTCTTAAGGGCAGCGTGTTGAACACGTGACTCACTCTGTTTTTTCAAAGTTTTGCCTTGTTGTTGTTGTGGAGATATGGGAAGCTCGCTCGTTTCGTCAAATCCATCACTTCCATTACAAAGGATCTAAGTATCAATAACTTTTGCTTATTTGATTTTTCTTTGTTTTGATTATTGCAACCAACAATCTTAAGACATTAGAATTTGTAATAATCATGGATGTTAATTGTGGAGTGAAAAAAACGAAAAAATGATTTTTTGGTCAGCTGTAGAGTTTCGAGTTTATCTCCTAACCTAAAAGGAAATTCGTTGAACCCTATTGACATGATGTAGTAGACATCTTGATAGTTATCCACATAAAGTTTCAGATTTTTTGGAGTTGTAAAAGTAGTTTTTTGATATTTTACAAAACAGAGAAACGTTTCTGAAAAATTATGACGAGCAGAAATTTGTTGTTAGCTAAAGTAGTTTTTATGGGGTAACCATGAGTTTTTTGATATGGTGATTCAAACGAAGTTTGTAGATCTAGTTCTTATCTTCAAAACTCATATTTTATTTTCGGATTCGTAACTAAGGTTTGTGACATGTGGTGTATTAGGTGATTGGGAAATTACTGTGTTCGTGGTCAGAGTATAAACGAGGATTGTGACACGAAATTGAAAAGGGACATGGCTAACAGGCGCGCGTGGATGAACACAAGTCTTCCAAAGATGACAAAGGTGAGAACATCAAACAATTCTAAGCATAGTCTTCATAAGAAAGGTATGTTTCGTAAAACTGAATCCGACATTAATTTAACTAAGGGTGATTGTTATGTTTGTAAAATTCCTGGCCACACGGAAGTAAATTGTTGACAACATAAAAACTTTAATAAGTAGAAAGTTAATGCTAATTTAGTTGAAACAAACTAGAACGAGTTCAGTGGCATGATATCGGAAGTTATTTTAATAACCAATGTGAGTGACCAGTAGGTGGACTCTGGAGCCACCAAGAATGTTTGTTGAAATGGAGACCCGTTCACCTCCTATTAGAGGATAGGGGATGTCGAGAAACTCTTTATGAGTAACTCATCTGCGACAGAGGTTGCATAAAAGGAAAAGGTCGAGCAGAAGCTCATATTTGTAATATTCTCACATTGAATGAAGTTTTCATGTTCCGAGCATATGCAAGAATCTTGTATCTTGTTATGTTGTAGATGGTAAAAGATTTAAGATTTTAATTGAATCTGGAAAACTTGTTGTAACTAGACAGTGATTTTTTGAGCAATAATTATATGACTTTGGGTCTATATAAGCTTAACAGAGAAATTGATGAAGTGAACATAGTTGATTCTTGTGCTTTCTTTGTATGATTGAATGTTTTGTGTGGTAGACTTGGAACCGTCAACTTATAAGTCAATGCTTAAACTGGCTAGCGCAGGCTGCATACCCAAATTTAGTTCGGATATTGAAAATACAAAAGTTCAATCTTCGTAGAATCAAAATATGCTGTAAAACCTTTTAGCAAAATTGTACAGAGTAATTCTAAACCCTTAGAATTAATTCAGTTAGACCTAGTTGACATGAAATCCACCCAAACTAAGGCGGTTTATAACTTTCATAGATGATTGTACGGGGTACTATCTTGTATACTTACTTAGGGGTAAGGATGATGCCTTAGAATCCTTAAGAGTATAAACTTGAAATTGAAAGCGAAGTATATGTTACCTGTAAAGGGGATAGGTCTGAACGTGATGGAAAGTATAGGAGAACTTTACTTGTTAAATGACATTATTCCTGAGATCCCTCCTCCTTATTCACCATAGTCTAATGGTATAGTTGAACGTAAGAAAAGAACCATTAAGGAGATGATTTATGCCATGTTGATTAAGGATTAACCGCCAAATTATGGGGGAAGGTCGTCCTCTAATTTTGTTATATCCTGAATAGAGTAACCTTTAAAGGGTCAGATAAAACTCCATATGTTTATGGAAAGGTAGATGACCTTCTTATGAATGCGTCAAAGTGTGGAGGTGTTTGACTAAAATTGTCATTACTCTTCCTAAAAGAACTAGATAGAAACCAAAAATGTTGATTTTGTCTTCATATAAGGTATGCTAAGCATACTTCTATATATAGATTTTTGGTTGTGTGTTCTGTTTTTTCCAGACATTGGTGTGATTTTTTTGACTTTGGTGTGAATATTATTACGAAATCTAGGGATGTTGAGTTCTTTGAACATGTTTATTCTTAAACCTGTATCTCATTAAAGATGTGTTGTTGATCCCCTAGATTTATTTTCAAATAGTCAGAACTTATCTTAAAGGAAGATGAAGTTGAGGTTGAGGTTGAGCCTAAGAGAAGTAACCAAATTAGAACTGAGACTTCTTATGAAGCTGACTTCATAACATGCCTAGCTTATTTTGAGCCCCAAACATGTAAAGAAGCCTTGACATCTACTAAAACCCCATTCTGGTAAAAAGCTTCATTTAGTGAAATGGACTCAGTCCGTCGGAACCAGACTTGGGAGATTGCTACTTTACCTCTAGGGAGTAAGACCATGAGATGTAAATGATTCTTAATAGGAAACGTTTGGTAGATGGAACTGTGGAAAAATATTAGGCTAAGTTGGTAGCTGAAGGCTATAAACTAAAAGAAGGATTATATTTCCTTGATTCTTATTCACCTGTGACGAGAATTACTTCCGTTGAGATGTTAATTGCCATTGGATGTTAATATAGCTTTGCTAAAACCGTGAATCAGATAAATAAATTTACATAGACCAACCTGAGGACTTTGTGGTGAAAGGTTGTGAAGAAAAAGTTTGTAAGTTGAACAAATATTTGTAAGGGTCAAATAAGCATGTAAACAGTGACATGGAAAATTTGATCATGTGATAATGAGTAGTGGATTTAAGTTAATGAATCTGACAAGTATATTTACAAGTAACTTGTTAAGGATGCCTGTGTGATTGTATGCTTGTATGTTGATGATATGCTTATGCTTGATACAAACATAGATGTGATTAATTCCACTGAAAACATGCGCTGAATGAGAACGTTGACTTGAGAAACTTAGGCCCTATTGATGTAATCTTCAGGATAAGGATTAGAAGATAATCTAACCTTTAGTCTTAGTCGTTCTCATTATGTTGAATTTGTTCTTAAGACATACAATCAGTCTGATTGTAAGACTTCTTTTACTCCGTATGATTCTTCTTGTAGACTCAAGAGAAATAAGGGTAATGAAGTATTTTAACTTGAATACTCAAGGATTATAGGATGTCTGATGAATTTAATAAATTGTAAGAGTCCAGACATTGCCTATGTTGTGAGTAAGTTAAGTATATATAATTGTAGTCCAAAGAAAGAGCATTCATTTGCACTGAGTAGAGTATTATGGTACCTAAAATACTCTATGACCTTTTGTTTGATTTATGAAAGGTATCTTGATGTCCTTGAGGGACTTTATGATGCGAACTGGATATTTGACTCATAGGAGTCTAAGTCTGCGAGTGAATATCTTTTCACT
Source organism: Papaver somniferum (assembly GCF_003573695.1). NCBI lineage: Eukaryota > Viridiplantae > Streptophyta > Magnoliopsida > Ranunculales > Papaveraceae > Papaver > Papaver somniferum. The sequence continues at coordinate 191,385,859 of NC_039362.1, read as the reverse complement.
CTAGAAGGAGGGTTTGTTTTTTGGATGATTTCCAAACAGACATATATTGCTCAATTCATTATGGAATCTGAGAGTATTGCGTTAGATAAAGTACAAGAGAGGGATGAGTGCTTAAGATGTTTTTTAGAAGACATTCCTCTCTGGCATAGGCATGTGCCAGCTATATCTATACATTGTGTTAGCCAAGCTATAATAGCTAAATCTAAAAATAACTAATTTCGATTGGCGTTATTTCCATTGATTGGATAAAGTCCAAGGAGAATATCGTACAACCTTTGACGAAAGGCTTGTACAAAGAGATAGTTAAAAATGCATCGAGGGGGATGGGGCTTAAGATCATAAATTAAACTTGCCATGAAGGATACTCAACCTTGCTGACTGGAGATCCCAAGGTCAAGGTTTCGAATGAGACAACTAATTTGTGGTGGGTAAAGGAAAACACTATCAGAGAATTTCATTCTCTGTCCCTTCCCTATGGTGTAGACGTGATAGTGTGACTGCATGTGAAAGATGACTTTTAAGAAGTCTTAATGAGTTCTATAGTTTCAGTTTAAGATTGAAGTGGAGTGTAGCAGTAACACTCTTTATGGAAACTCACATATCTGAATGAGGAAGTGGGGCCGCTTCCTATGAGAATATGAGCTTTGATTCTCTAGAGCATTCTGAGAAACAGGATATGTCCAGGGCCAAATTGGACAAAACGACACGATCTTGGCAGCAACCTTGGATATATCATCTGTGGTTGTTATCGCGAATTACATCAAATGATAGCAGTTCAATACATACTTCATTGTCTCTAGCAAGTAATCCCAGTAATATCTCACTAAGAAAAGGTTCAAGACCTCATGGACACCTCTGCCTAAAATGGTGTTTCCTGCGTTTTTTATGTGATTTTCGTTTTGATGGTTTTGGTATTACTGTAACTTAGGACCTAAGGGTCACTAAGGGTTCACTAGTTCATGCCTTTTCAGTTTGGTGAAAGGAACCTTTAGTCTCACTTGTGAGGAAGTAAAGATGAAATCTCTCTATACTATATGATTTATGCTATCCATAGTATGACCCTGTGGTCAACAAACTGTTGTGTGAGGGAGATGACGTTGGAATGGCTAGTATGACTTCAACATGCACGATCTGTTTGTCTTTTCAGCTAGTTCGGCTCGTGAGATTGGGTTGTTGATTTACCAAGATCTATTTGTGTTTTTCGTGTTTTATTGAGTTTTCATTCCTGTGGGGGATTGTTGGAAAACGATTAATAAAATATGATTTTTAAAGTTTTAATAAAAAATATAATTTATTGTTTTCTTTTGTGAATAAAAAACTTATTAGTCCCATACCATGGAGTTTCGACTTTTTAGTTGTTTTAAGAGACTATATAAGCTTTTTAGTCCCACATCGGGGAGTTCATCTTTTTAAGTTGTATTATTTCATTATATAAAGAATTTCACTACTTTTGTAAAATCTATGGGAAAGGGGATTCTCTATTTTTTAGAGAGACTCTCAAGGGAAAATATTTTATAGTGATTTATTTAACGTTCGCGATTTTCCTTAAGGGTTTTTTCATAGTTGTCAAGCTCAGGTTGAGCATCTACTACATATGCTAGTAGTAGGTGTAGTAGGATATTTTATCCCGGAGATATCCGTCCTGTGAGGGCTATAACATCACTCTTGAGTGTAGCCGGGCGCTAATGTCTTAAGGGCATCGTGTTGAACACGTGATTCACTCTGTTTTTTCAAAGTTTTGCCTTGTGGCCGTTGTGGAGATATGGGAAGCTCGCTCGTTTCGTCAAATCCATCACTGCCATTACAAAGGAGCTAAGTATCAATAACTTTTGCTTATTTTTCTTTGTTTTGATTATTGCACCCAACATATTATTCGGATATGTATGAATCAAATTCGATCAAAATATCGGTCAACGGTTTGTGATTCGGCTATAGTTCGGAACGGTATACGTACGTGTATAATTCGTTTTAGAGATATGAATTCGGTAAGCAAAATTCGGTATATACATAATAAATAATAAGTATTCATCTTAAAATGACTAATATTTGCATATATGTATACGTTATTGGAAGGAAAAATAACATTTAACATGTGGTCCTATGCGGGGTGAAGGAATTCTATGTTTTAATGCATTATATTTGAAAAATATCCAGCATTAAACAAAACAGATGCTTGGAAAGGTGGTTGGAGCGGTATCTTGCACGTGAGACGTCCAAGGTTCAAATCACTTCACCATCATTTCCTCATTATCCAGGATCGGAGTTTTAATTGTGCGCGTATAGTTCGGTCCTGTACCAGTTCGCAATAATTCACGATTAATTGTTCGGCGAATTGCTAACTAGGATCTGATTCCCCGTTAGCAACCATGCGTATTTTAATAATGATTTTCACATATAAGATTTTATAAGGGTTATAAACAGATGTACCCTTATATTTACACCCGATTTAACTATGTATCCCCGTTTTTTTCACATTTACAAATATAGGCAGTCAATTTCTCGTCAATGGTCAATTTATCGTGAGAAATTTACGCCACGTGTTTAAATCGTCTGAGAAAATAGTGCCACGTATACGTGTACCACGTGCAAAGATCTCAGGCACACATCTGGGCAAAGGAGATCTCCTTGAAAATCAAGGGTTCGAATTTAGTGTATTTGTAACCTCCGCCAACACGTGTAGTATTTATGTTTTTCTCCGCCAACACGTGTGTGATATTTGGACCGTTAATCTTAACATGTGGGCTAATGTTAACCGTACATCTTAACGAGATGAGAAAATGGACGGTGTGAGATTAAAGAAAAAACTAAGAAGGGGGAAAGAAGAAGGAAGGGTCGACCTAATCTCTTTTCTCTCATCTTCTTCCCTCGTGTCTCTCTTTTCTCTCTGTTTCAAGGACCAGTAAAGATGGTGAATCTAAGGCGTGGAAAGAAGAAGGAGAAGAAGAAACCAGAAAAAGAAAAGGAAAGGTTAGGGAAAGAAAGGTTAGCAACACCAATGTTTTCTTGTACACAGAGATTTAGGGTTTTCATTTTTTTTTCGATTTTGGAAAAGAAAGGGTTTTCTTCTATTTCATGAAATAGGGTATTCGTGTATGATAGTGATGTAGGGTTTCCGTTAATTTGTTTTTCAATTTTGGGTATTATGTAAATTGTTATGATTATTTAGGGTTTTTAATTTTTTTTTCGATTTTGAGTCTTCTGTTAGAGTTCATGATTATCGAGTGAAATACAGATTTAGGGTTTATTTCTAGGGTAATTTTTTTTACGATTTTGAAACTATTATTGATTTATGGGTTTTCTGTACATGTTTTTGATTATAGGGTGTTCTGTTTAATTTAAAAACTGTTATTGTATGTATTTTTTTCGATTAAATGGTGTTGTGTGTATGACAGTAGATGTATGGATTTAGGGTTTATTTTTTGATTACTGTTGCTATTACTCCAATGAAACGTGCAAAAATTGTTATAGAAACTGCCAGTGAATAATCTGCAAATGAAAATGTCTTTATGTATATGGCTTGTGGAATAAATTATAATGTTATAGAAGCAACCAGTGATTGCTATTTCATTTTTGTGGAATCTCTCATTTTTGAACATGAATCTATATGTAAATTTCTAACACATGAATCTCTCATTTTTGTGGAATATTATATGTGTATGTGTTTCTGTATATGAATGTTTGAATTTGAACTAACACTGTTTATGTACATTTGGCGTAGAAATGAAGTTGAAGACAATTATGCTAAGAGAGACATAAAGGTGAAGGTTGTGAACACTGTGATGAGTTTTGAATTCAAAGGGTTGGCTAGAACAGATATGGGTCTCCTTCAATTGAAAGAAAAGATCAAGCCCCTAATTAGATTGCAGCCTAATGAGGAAGTGGATTTAATATGGTATAGTGACCCATGTTTACCAGATTCATTGCTTACTGAAGAAGAATTTTGGAGGTTTTGGGATAATGCAGAAGTACATGAGAATTGGACTACACTGCATATGCAAGTTATCATTCCACATGAGTATTCAGAAGGGTTAACAGAGGTAGCTATTCCACACAAGTATTTGACACCAACAAAGTATTCAACACCAAAGAAACCAGTGAGCAAAACCAAGCAAATTCCTATAAGAACAAGTCCTAGACTATCTAAGAAGAAGAACCAATGTCAGGCAGCAAACAAGAAGTTATTCATTGACTTAGATAAAAAAGAAGTATATGTTCCTCAATTTACACAAAAAACACAGTCTAGTGTAGCTGACAACATACCTGAAGAACAATTTGAAACATTTAATCATGACTTTTGGTTTGAATCAACACAGGCAGCAAGCGTTGTTGAGGATGATCAGTATGTTGTACAACTTCCAAATGAAGAACCTGATGAGTGTCACCCTGAGCAGGATTTAGAAAACTTCAACCGTGGGTATGATAATGAAGAACAACATGCAAAGGACTATGAGGAATTTTTGAAAAAGGCTGCGGATGGTGGCTTGGCAGATAATTTTGATGATCCTAACTTTGGTGAGGTGGATGTTGATAATGACAATGAAGGTAATGTTCTCTTTTCTTGGGTATTTGATTGTTTGTTTTGTTTTTGTTTTGTGTTTGTTATAGTATCTCAAGTATCTGAAAAATGAATTTTGTATGGTTGTTTTGTGTGTTGTTTCAGAGGATCATTATGGGGATATAGTGAGTTCTGATGGAGAAGATGAAGGTAATGATATGCTTGTTTAATTTGTTTCAGTTCATTATTGTTAGTTATTGTATTTTCAAAACAAGTTAAGATGAAGGTATTGACTGGTAGGATTTGTTTGTTTGTTTGTTAGGTGGACAAGAACAAGCTAAACCAGGTGGGCCTGAATGTAATGCAACTCACCAGTTTAATGGACCTCAAGCTAATGAGACCTGTCCCACAGCAGAGTTTGAGAAAGAATATGCAGAGCACTTTAGGAAAGAAGAAGAGGAAGACTTGTTCCAAGAGGAGATAGGTGAGGAATTTAATCCTACTAAACTTGTAGTTGGTACCAAATATGTAGATAAAAATGAATTTAAGAAACATGTTAGGCATTTCTGTGTAATGAATGGACATGAATTTGTATGGAATAAATGTGATAATAAGCAACAAAGAGCAGTATGTGTTAATTGTGAGAAGACGGAATGTAAGTTCTTTATATATGGCATCAAGCGAAAAGGTGAAGGAGACACCTTTACACTCAGAGGGTATAATATAGAACACAACAACCAAGGTCGTGGAGATGGGTACAACAGAAGTGCAATTCCTCCTTATGTAGCTGATTGGTACATGGAAAAAAGAAGGGAGACAGGTTGTGATGCAGAAATACCTTGTCCATATGACTTAGCAGCACAATTTAAAAGGGACACAAAGGTCACCATTGCATACCATACTGCATGGAGGGCAAGGGTTATGGTGTTGGAGAAGCTATATAGGAGTTATGAGAAGAGTTACCAACAAGTTCCTAACTTTTGTGAAATGGTTAAGGTAATGTTACTCTTATCTCTGACATTATTTTTTCTTGTTAGTTGTTTTTGCAAATAATATTCATTTTGTCATTCTTGTTAGTTATTAATTCTACTATGTTGTATGCAGAGGAGAAACCCAGGAAGCCATTGTTCTTTCTCATATGACACTCTAGACAATACGTTCCTTTCTTTAACCATATCATTTGCTCCTGCAATAAAGGGGTGGAAGGCTGGCTGTAGAAGGGTCATTGGATTGGATGCTTGTCACTTGAATGGAAAGTTTGGTGGTGTGATGCTATGTGCAACAGGTAAATTCTTCTTTTTCTTCACTTATACATTCTTGTAATTCAATTTATATGTCATTTTGGATTATAATTCACTTTTTATATGCAATCAGGTCTGGATGTTCAGAATGGCTTAGTTATGCTAGGTATAATGGTGTGTAGGAATGAAACCATAGAAAATTGGAAGATTTTCCTTGGAGATTTGAAGCCTCTGGTAGATGAAGATGGTGTGCGTATCTGTTTCATCTCAGACAAGCAAAAGGGAATCTTGGAGGGTGTTGACTATCACTTTCCTTTAGATGAACACAGATATTGTTTTAGGTATAATGTGTATGATTTCATATTACTATTCCCTTTTTGTTTTGTTATATATTGTAGGTACTGTAGCCCTTACTACACAGGGGACTACTACAAGAAGACATATGCTCCTGAATTCAATCCACTAGAGGGTCTAGCTGACTGGATAAAGGTACATTTAATTTTAAATATTTTTTGTTTAAAATATTATATGTTTTGTCTTTATTGTTTGTTGTGCAATAAATCAGGGTAATAAAGTAGATTCCTTTAGGGTTTCATTGTACTAGTATAACAGCCTCCACAAGTTTTCTAACTCTTATCTTCTTCTTCTTCTTACTTCTTTGCAGCCAGAAAAACCAGAAATGATGAAGCCACCAGTAGACATTAGAAAGCCAGGCCGGCCAAGGAAGAAGAGGATATTGTCATATGATGAACCAAGAGGTCAGAAGAAGGCTAGAAGATGTAGTAGGTGTAAAAATGAAGGTCACTACTCATCAACTTGTGTTGGTGGTCCAGTTGGAGGAAATCCTAAGGGATTCAAGCCTAGAACATGTGTTGATGGCACAAAGCAGACAACAGTTGAAGCTCCACCAAAGAGAAAGTACAAAGCTAAAGCTGCTGCAAATTCTGGAGGTGCATCTGCTGCAAATTCTCAACCTTGTGCTAGCAGATCTAAGACGCAAACAAGCGTTGCTCAATCTTCCCAACCAGCTGCAACATCTTCTGCAAAATCCAAAGGTGTCATGAGAAAGGCAGGTGATGAATCTTGTTCTCAGCCCAGTTTCAGTCATCACAACACCCATGTTGGATCTGTTAGCAACAACATAACCTTTACAGCTCCAAACCCAAAAGGAAAGAAGAGAGAAAAGAAGTATATGAAGCTTTAGATGTACCTATTTTATGTTAGTTTGTGTTTATGATGACTCTATTTTATATTTGAATGATAAGACAATTTCTGGAATGTTATGTTAAGATAAGACAGTGTAGAGTTACTGAAATAGATAGTCTTTTATTACTATTGCAGTTACATTTGCAGATTTTTCTTGAATTCCTTGCATACTTCATATACTATTGTTTCTATAACTATTGCATCTTACACAAGTTCAATTTGAGTTTGGAATTACAATTCTCTTTGGAGCACTATTGATTGTTAAGTGAACAATTTTGAAAATAGTAAGGATTGATTGTCTTCTCCACAGGCTGAGACTTACACAAGTTCAATTTGAGTTTGGAATTACAGTTCTCTTTGAAGCACTGTTGATTGTTAAGGGACCAGCCACGTGTACACAACTTACGTGGAAGAATAGACGAGTTGGCAAGTGAGTTGGAAGATTTAACTGTTGACATGGAGGTTAACTTTCCGTTAGCCGTTTTTTCAAAAAAACGGTCAAAACAGGAGTACATTTGTAAATGTGAAAAAAACGGGGTACATCTGTATGCGCCCAAAAAAACAGGGGTAAAACATAGGGTAAAAGTTTATTTTCCTGAGAAATTTTAGGGGATCAGTTGATTTTTCAAAGAAGTTAAGAGGGGTCAACACCTACAACAGACACTATTCAGTACTATAACAAACAAAATTAAGTGCCTACTTGGTACCAAGCAGAAAAGTTACTACATGGCACATTATGTTTTTATTTTACTGAATTCAGTTTTCAAATTGACAAACTCAATCATGAGTCCTTTATTCATAATCTTGTTGGTTATTTGTTTTCTGCTAATCACTTTTCAACAAGAGGCTAAACAAGAGTGATCGTGTAACAAAATTCGGGGATTTGTGGACTTATTTTAAATAGCAATAGTATTATAAGGAGATCTAAAAGGATTTATTGTGCGTTTGGATACCAGAAGTAGAAGCGTCAATTCAAGAAATCATAATCAAAAATAATTTGTTTCACAAAAAATCAACCTTTTTCTTTTTGAAGTCGTTTTAAAATACCATTGCCAAACTAACTTTTTTTTTTTTTCGTTTTCTAGAAGCCCAAAAATTACTTTTCAGTGTACATCCAAATAGGCACGTAGAGTTGGTGTAAGGATGACTAAGTCTCGAGTTCGCCCACTGGAAGGCTCCATCTTATTCTATGAATCTTATTATTGGGGCTTTGAAAGTCAATGGTCTTTTCGGGCTTTTTAGGGTTATGAAATAGCAAATGAGGTTATCCCTTATCACATCATATTCCTAATGTCCATTATACCCATACCCGTAAAAAAAATAATCCTAAATCTATAATCTTCTCCTTCTCATTTACAATCATGATGATCATGATTTCAACATGATGAAAATCATAAAAAATAAAAATACTAAATATATTATCTTCTCCCCATCATTCTCTTCTCATTCATAAATTGTGAAAATATGATAAGTATAATTTCATCATGATGAGGATGATGATCATCAATAAAACCCAAAACTATTTTCTTCTCCTTCTCCTTCTCATTCAAAGATCATGATAAAGATGATGATCATCATAGAAAGAAAAAACTAAGAAAACCCACTATTAATTTTTGTTTTAAATGGTTTAAAAAATCTTATTCGATGAATTTCGGGTAAAAAAAAAACAGTTTCTGAAAGTATTTACGGATGGGAGTTCTTAGATTCCCAACCGTGAATCAAGATTACGGCTGAGATAGTTTCTCGACCCAACCGAGAGTCCATGTTTCGGCTTGGTTTTTCCAACAGAAAGTTTTTTCGACTTTTTTTTTTTTGGTTTTCAGATACAGTTACGGCTAGGTTTTCCCAGTCTTAACTGCACTCCGTCTTGGTTTTCGACTGGGATAATTTAGCGACCCAACCGTAAAACGAAAAAACGATTGGGAAATAATGGTGTCTCAAGCCGTATTTTTTATTTACGGCGGGGAAATAAAGAACTCCTAGCCGAAATCATTTTTCTGATTATTTTTGTTTTTAAAATCAATTAAGGATGGGTTTTCCCAGCCGTAACTGGTTCTGAAAACCAAAAACATCAAATGACTGATTTTGGATGGAAAAACCAAGCCGAAACATGTACTTTCGGCCAGAAAAACATAGCCGGAGACACTCTTTTACGGTTGGGAGTTCTTACTTTCACATTATCCCATGATCAAATTTTCATATCACTGTTTACGTGCTTATTTTATAAACCATACAAAATTTTGTTCAACTTACAAACTTTGTCATCATAACCTTTCACTACAAAGTCCTCAGGTTGGTCTATGTAAATTTCTTTATCTAATTCACGATTTTAGAAAAGCTGTCTTAACATCCATTTGATGTATCTTTAATTTATTTATGACAGCAATAACAATTAGCATCTCAACGGAAGTAAATCTCGTCACATGTGAATAAGAATCAAGGAAATATACACTTTATTTTAGTTTATAGCCTTTAGCTACCAACTTATCCTAATATTTTTCCACAGTTCCATATACCTAATATTTCCTCTTAAAGACTCATTTACATATCATGGTCTTACTCTCTGGAGGTAAACTATAAACCTCCCAAGTCAGGTTCCGACAGACTGAGTCCATTTCACTAAATGAAGCTTCTTACCACAATGGGGTTTCAGTAGATATCAAGGCTTCTTTACAAGTCCCGGGCTTAGACTAATCTAGGCATGTTATGAAGTCGGCTTCATAAAAAGTCTCAAGTCTAGTTGTTTTACTTCTCTTAGGCTCAACCTTAACTGTATCTTCCTTTAAGATAAGTTCTGACTATTTGAAAATAAATCTAGGGGATCAACAACACACTCTAATGAGGTACAAGTTTAAGAATAAACATGTTCAAAGAACTCAGCATCCCTAGATTATGTAATAGTATTCACAACAAAGTCAGAAAAATCACACCAAAGTATGAAAAATTAGAACACACAACCAAAAATCTATATGTAGAAGTATACTCAGCATACCCTCTATGAAGACACAATCAACATTTTTGGTTTCTATCTAGTTCTTTTAGGAAGAGGAATGACAATCTTAGTCAAACACCCCCACACTTTGACGCATTCATAAGAAGGTCATCTACCTTTCCATAAATCATATGGAGTTTCATCTGATCCTTAAGGGTACTATATTCAGGATATACTAGTTAAGAGGACTGCCTCCCCCCACAAGGCCGCAGGTAATCCTGAACTAATCAACATGGCAATTATCATCTTCTTAAGGATACAATTTTTATTTTCAAGGCTTCTAATTGGTTTTGAACTTCAAGTTTATACATCTTAAGGCTTCTAAGGAATCATCTGTATCCCTAAGAAAGTATACAAGAGAGTACCTTGTACAATCATCCACGAAAGTTATAAACCATCTTTTACCATAGTGGTTTTGGGTTGAACTCATGTCAACTAGGACTAGCTGAATTAATTCTAAGGGCTTAGAATTACTATGAACATTTTTGCTAAAAGATTTTATAGCATATTCATTTCACTTTTGTGTTCAAGATCCAAACTAAATTTGGGTACGTAGCCTATGCTAGGCAGTTTATGCATTGACTTATAATTTTACGGTCCCAAGTCTACCATGAAAAACATTCAAGGACACACAAAAGAAAGCACAAGAATCAACTATGTTCACTTCATCAGATTTTCCTTTAAACTTATATAGACCCTAAGTCCTATAATTGTTGCCTAAAAAGTCAATGCCCTTAGTTATAACAAGTTTTCCACATTTAATTAAGATCTTCAATCTTTTACCATCTTCAAGAGAACAAGATACAAGATTCTTTCATATGCTCGGAACATGAAAACTTCATTCAGTGTGAGAATATTTCAGATATGAGCTTATGCTCGACCTTTCCCTTTTATGCAACCTCTGTCGCAGATGAGTTACTCATATAGAGTTTCTCGACATCCCTTATCCTCTGATAAGAGGTGAACACGTCTCTGTTTCAACAAACATACTTAGTGGCTCCAGAGTCCACCCACCAGTCTCTCACATTGGTTATTAAAATAACTTCTGACATCATGTCAATGAACTCGTTCTAATTTGTTTCAACTAAATTAGCATTAACTTTATACTTATTAAGGTTTTATGTTGTCTACACTTTACTGCCGTATGGCCAGTAATCTTACAAACATAACAATCACCCTTAATTAAAGTAATGCCGGTTCAGTTTTACGAAACATACCTTTCTTATGAAGACTATGCTTAGCGTTGTGTTTGATGTTCTCGCCTTTGTCATCTTTGGAAGACTTGTGTTCATCCACATGCGCCCGGTAGCCATGTTCCTTTTCAATTTCATGTCACAAACTTCGTTTATACTCTGACCACGGACACGGTAATTTCCCAATCACCTAATACACCACATCTCACAAACCTTAGTGGGACTAAAAGGTTTATATAGTTTCTTAAAACTACTAAAAATTGAAAACTCCACAATGCGGGACTAATAAGTTTCATTCACAAACGAAAATAATAAATTATAATTGTTTATTAAAACTTTAAAAAAATTATTTTTTATTAATCGTTTTCCAACAATCCCCCACATAAATGAAAACTCAATAAAACATGAAAACACAGATAGATTTTGGTAAATCAACATCCCAAGCTCACGATCCAAACAGACTGATCGTGCAAGTGTTGAAATCATACAAGTCATTTCTACGTCCTCTCCCTCACACAAAAGTGTGTTGACCCCAGGGTCATACTATGGATTGCACAAATCATAATAGTATTGGGAGATTTCATCTTTAGTTCTCACATGGTGACACTATAGGTATCCTTCACCAAAGTGAAAAAGCATGAACTAGTGAACCCTTAATGACCTTTAGGTCCTAAGTTCCAGTAATACCAAAACCATCAAAACGAAAATCACATAAAAAACGCAGGAAATACCATTTTAGGCAGAGGTGTCCATGAGGTCTTGAACCTTTGCTTAGTGAGATATTACCAGAATTACTTGCTAGAGACAGTGAACTATGTCTTGAACTGCTAGCATTTGATGTAATTCACGATAACAACCACGGGTGATATCTCCAAGGTTGCTGCCAAGCTCGTGCCGTTTTGTCCAATTTGGCCCTGGACATATCCTGTTTCTCAGAATGCTCTAGAGAATCAAAGTTCATATTCTTATAGGAAGCGGCCCACCTCCTCATTCAGATAGGTGAGTTTCCATAAAGAGCGTTACTGCTACACCCCACTTCAATTTTAAATTGAAACTATATAACTCATTAAGACTTCTTAAAAGTCATCCTTCACATGAAGTCACACTATCACGTCTACACCATAGGGAAGGGATAGAGAATAAAATTCTCTGATAGTGTTTACCTTTACCCACCACAAATTAGTTGTCTCATTCGAAACCTTGATCTTGGGATCTCCAGTCAGCAAGGTTGAGTATCCTTCATGGCAAGTTTAATTTATGAGCTTAATCCCCTTCCCCCTCGATGCATTTCTAACTATCTCTTGGTATAAATCTTTCGTCAAAGGTTGCGCGATATTCTCCTTGGACTTTATCCAATCAAGAAATAACACCGATTGAGATTAGTTATTTTCAGCTTTAGCTATTATAGCTTGGCTAACACAATTTATAGATATAGCTGCCCTATCGTTTTTTATCTAACTCAATACTCTCAGATTCCATAGTGAATTGAGCAATATATATGTTTGTTTGTAAATCTTCCAAAAACAAACCCTCATGCTAGAGTGAAACATATCCACTCGTAGACTTAGACTCCTCTGAGTCAACTATCCAGTTTACATCACAAAGTCCCTCAAGGACAGCAAGATACCTTTCATAAATCAAATAAAAGGTAATAGAGTATTTTAGGTACCATAACACTAGTACAAAAATGGCCTTTCGTCACTGTAATTTACCGTGTCCAAATATGTACGGTCACGACATTTAATTTTTGAAAAACCGTGACCAAATCCTGTGAGGCCAAAACCTATACAGTTTGGTCACGGTGATTTCCGTCGCTAATTGGTATATTTCACCGTGACCTCAACCTTATTAGTCACGGGTTTCTATCGTACACCGAGACAAATATGCTCATTTGTCTCGAATTTTTGTACTACACCGTGACTAAATTTGTTCATTGGACACAAATTCCCATATTTCACCGGGACCAATTTATATAGGTAGTACTGTGGGACTCGAAGAACGAAGTATGAGTGAGAAGTATGACAAATAACGTAAATAAAAGATTTCATCATTGCATTAAGTCAAATAACATAACGAAAAATCAACATGGTTCATAAATATCTTGATATACAAAATCAGATAGAGTTTTACAAGTAAAATCAATATCGTCGACAAGTATCAATACATATAAGTGCATTCGCATAAAATAGTTGGAAGGGAAACCTCGTACAAATTTCCGGAAGGACAACTGCACTTCCATTGCCTGCCTACTCCAGGTCATGTTTACTGAAGATGCTTGTGTACACCTCCTCCAAGTCCAAACTCTTAACCTAGGATGTCGAATAGATGCAAAAGAATATATAGAAGAGACAAAAAAGCAAAATTTAAAATTCATGTCACAATGTAAGATCTTATATACTGTTGAAATGTGTTGCCTTTTTGCTAACAACAAATGTACTCTTCCACACAGGAGAATGCTAAGTCACTGCTCGCAATCTTCTATTATCCTTAGTTCACTAAAGGGAACAATTTTTGCAAAATTACTGGGGTGAGAGTTATGCCCTGCAAAACCATATATTTTTATATTAAACAACACTAGAATGTCTGGTAAACACTAAGTGACAAAAATTTTTTATATGAAAATCAAGCAATAGAACTACTCTGACCTCACAAGTGAAAGACATGGCGACAATTAGATTAGATACAGGCTTCCAACAACAAGCCAAGGAAGAAGTAACTTATATCTCGTACTGGTTCGCACGTATAAGAGATCATATAAGAACTTACCAGTGTAAGGAATAAACAAGCATGTATGAGTCTTGGATGGCTGCGCCGATCCTTAATTGCATGCTATTCCACCGAGATTGTGCAACACTCGTACTCATATATCAGTCATCACTAATCACCATTCACCACCTCCATCTGACTTGGCATTTTCTTACCGTGTACGAACGCCAAGGTATATATTTCATCCGACCCATAACATATTAATACAGAAACTTCAATTACATTGTGAAATGGGATACAAACACCACAAAACTAGACATTAATCATTGAAAGTGATAAACATGACATCAGAAGTCGCACATGGTAGAATTAATGGACGAAATCCAAAAAAAAAGAAAAAGGTGACACACAAGCTTGGAAGGAGGCAGGACTAATGGGAACAAACTTTGCAAAATTAGTATGTCAAGAGTTATGCCCCTGCGAAGCCATATATTTTTACACCAGGCAACACTAAAATGTATGGAAAAACTTAAAAAAGTAGGAAAGTCAATCTCCAATACAATTTAGTATGAAAAAAAAGCAAGCTACCTTGGTTTTCTGCACTTCATTAAAACCATTACAGTTCTAGATTCCATACAAGCAGATCCAATATTGTTAACGTCATTCAAGAAAATGATTGAAGGTGGTTGCTCCTTGTGAAAATAAAAATTCACCAGTTAAACAAGTACATAATACAAACCCAAACTAAAAACTAGTAGATAGAGTAAATTATTACAAGACCGGTTTTAGTAGTCAACTTCTATTGGTGAAAGAAAAGAAAAGAAAAAGGTATAATTAGTACCTGAAACTCTAGTAAAGGTATATTCAATATGATGATCAATTCTTTTGTCAATTGTGTAGCCATAACGCACGAACAACTAGCGACCCAAAAAGGAAATCCTATACGTGAAGATGTGAATACCTAGAAAAATGAGAGAATATTTCCATGTTTTAAACCGAAAGAAACTCATTAGAAAATTAATATCACCAAACAAAGGAAGTATCATAGTAATACCAAAAATGATAAATCATATCTAGCCAACTACTGAGAGACAGTGTTTATATCATCCTAAGTTGTCTCACTGTAATTAACAAACACTCGACCAATAAACCATTTGAGTATCCAATGAGTATACATGAAATAAAGTTAGTGAAAAAAACAATCAGAAATATCTACAATAACAACAATTTTGCATGCTAATCTTAAAATCAATAAACAGCTACATGATTCTTAAACTCTTGGCGTATCATCTTTACATGTGGACATACTTCATTACTATGCCTAAGCATAATCAGCAGATCAAATCTATTTATTACTAACCCTTTCAATTACGCAGATTAAGTATAATGCTAGTAACTGGTTTGGGTTTACCTTAAAATACATCAAGACTGATTGCGGAGAAACAAGATTAAATGACAAAGAAGAAGGAAATTACTGGAATAAAACTTCCGATACAACTCAATCCACCCAAACGACCAACTTTCCTACCTTGTGAACTGAAAACCAAAGGTAACTAAATAAATTCAAGTTAATACATCTAGATCACAAAACACATAAACTTCTATCAAACAGAGAACCAACTTTCCTCATTATCATAACCCATACCTTCTAGAAAATGATACTTAGATGATCAACTAAACAAGCCTTCTATTTCTGCCAATTTAAGAGTCTCAGATACACGAAATTCACAATTCACAAATTGAATTTGACTGAACTTTCTTTGTATGACAACTATTAGATTGCAAAAAAATTGAATAGATTTGAGAACAACTCAAATCCCATAATATTATTTATCCCTATGCAATTAATTGAACCTACAAGAGGAATCAAAATGAAGATAAAACTCGAGGCGGTGAATTGATAAGAATAGAAACTTAAACGATAACAAGAAAAAGAAAACAAAAAAATTGAGAACCCATAACTGATAAGGAAATACATAATTTTACTTACATTTGTAGCATTATTGATAGCTACGATAATCAAAGATCTGATTCCATCAGGGAGCTCCATGAACATTTGAACACTACACCACCTGTAGACCTAAATTATTGGAGTATTTTTTTTATAAGACTAGAAGTCCTTATCAAAATTGGTCAATCAAAAATATTTTTTTACAAGAGTTTGAGAATTAGATAGATGAGGGATCTCTTAGAGATTTACTTCTGGGCGGTTTTATGGATGGTAAAGAAATGGAGAGGTTGAGAAGAAAAGAAAGTGCGAAGAACTGAAAGAAGTGGAGGAGTAGTGATCGACCAAAAAAATAAGAAAAAACCGGAGTTAGTGATCATGGAACCCAATGAAAGTTGTAGACACGAGGCAATTCCTGTTCGTGTCGAATATTAGCTTTTTAGACACGCGTCGGTCCAAATACCATGTCCAATAAAAACATAAACAGTTACTTGCTGACCTACTCCAAATGTAGTCACGACATTTACACAATACTGGGACCGAAACATAATTTAGTGTCGTTGATCTATATCACCGTGACAGGCTTAACCGAGACCAAAGGCCATAGTTCTACTAGTGTAATACTCTACTCAGTGCATCTGAATGCTATTGCTATGGACTACAATTATATCTACTTAACTTACTCACAATATAGGCAATGTCTGGACTCTTACAGTTCACTAAATTCATCAAACATCCTATAACTCTTGAGTATTCAAGTTAAGATACTTCATTACCCTTTTTTCTTTGAGTCTACAAGAATAATCGTACGGAGTACTGGC
Organism: Papaver somniferum; assembly: GCF_003573695.1. Classification (NCBI taxonomy): domain Eukaryota; kingdom Viridiplantae; phylum Streptophyta; class Magnoliopsida; order Ranunculales; family Papaveraceae; genus Papaver; species Papaver somniferum. Next base: position 191,369,257 of record NC_039362.1, on the reverse strand, counting down.
AGGCTTACAATCACACTGATTGTATCTCCTAATTACAAATTCAACATAATGAGAATGACTAAGACTACATATGTTAGATTATTTTCTAATCCTCATCCCTAAGATTACTTCAACATGGCTTAAGTCTTTCAAGTCAACGTTCTCATTCAGCGCATGTTTTTAGTGGAATTAATCACATCTATGTTTGTATCAAGTATAAGTATATCATCAACATACAAGCATACAATCACACAGGCATCCTTAACAAGTTACTTGTAAATATACTTGTCAGATTCATTAACTTAAATCCACTACACATTATCACATTATCAAATTTTCATATCACTGTTTACGTGCTTATTTTATAAACCATACAAAATTTTGTTCAACTTATAAAATTTGTCATCATAACCTTTCACTACAAAGTCCTCAGGTTGGTCTATGTAAATTTCTTTATCTAATTCACGATTTTAGAAAAGCTGTCTTAACATCCATCTGATGTATCTTTAATTTGTTTATGACAGCAATAACAATTAGCATCTCAACGGACGTAAATCTCGTCACATGTGAATAAGAATCAAAGAAATATACACCTTCTTTTAGTTTATAGCCTTTAGCTACCAACTTATCCTAATATTTTTCCACAGTTCCATATACCTAATGTTTCCTCTTAAAGACTCATTTACATCTCATGGTCTTACTCTCTGGAGGTAAACTATAAACCTCCCAAGTCAGGTTCCGACAGACTGAGTCCATTTAACTAAATGAAGCTTCTTACCACAATGGGGTTTCAGTAGATATCAAGGCTTATTTACAAGTCCAGGGCTTAGACTAAGCTAGGCATGTTATGAAGTCGGCTTCATAAAAAGTCTCAAGTCTAATTGTTTTACTTCTCTTAGGCTCAACCTTAACTGTATCTTCCTTTAAGATAAGTTCTGACTATTTGAAAATAAATCTAGGGGATCAAAAACACATCTCTAATGAGGTACAGGTTTAAGAATAAACATGTTCAAAGAACTCAGCATCCCTAGATTATGTAATAGTATTCACAACAAAGTCAGAAAAATCACACCAAAGTATGAAAAATCAGAAACACAACCAAAAATATATGTGTAGAAGTATACTCAGCATACCCTCTATGAAGACACAATCAACATTTTTGGTTTCTATCTAGTTCTTTTAGGAAGAGGAATGACAATCTTAGTCAAACACCCCCACACTTTGACACATTCATAAGAAGGTCATCTACCTTTCCATAAATCATATGGAGTTTCATCTGATCCTTAAGGGTACTATATTCAGGATATACTAGTTAAGAGGACTGCCTCCCCCCACAAGGCCGCAGGTAATCCTGAACTAATCAACATGGCAATTATCATCTTCTTAAGGATACAATTTTTATGTTCAAGGCTTCTAATTGGTTTTTAACTTCAAGTTTATACATCTTAAGGCTTCTAAGGAATCATCCGTATCCCTAAGAAAGTATACAAGATAGTACCTTGTACAATCATCCACGAAAGTTATAAACCATCTTTTACCATAGTGGTTTTGGGTTGAACTCATGTCAACTAGGCCTAACTGAATTAATTCTAAGGGCTTAGAATTACTATGAACATTTGTGCTAAAAGATTTTATAGCATATTCATTTCACTTTTGTGTTCAAGATCCAAAATAAATTTGGGTACGTAGCCTATGCTAGGCAGTTTATGCATTGACTTATAATTTTACGGTTCCAAGTCTACCATGAAAAACATTCAAAGACACACAAAAGAAAGCACACGAATCAACTATGTTCACTTCATCAGATTTTCCTTTAAACTTATATAGACCCTAAGTCCTATAATTGTTGCCTAAAAAGTCAATGCCCTTAGTTATAACAAGTTTTCCACATTTAATTAAGATCTTCAATCTTTTACCATCTTCAAGAGAACAAGATACAAGATTCTTTCATATGCTCGGAACATGAAAACTTCATTCAGTGTGAGAATATTACAGATATGAGCTTATGCTCGACCTTTCCCTTTTATGCAACCTCTGTCGCAGATGAGTTACTCATATAGAGTTTCTCGGCATCCCTTATCCTCTGATAAGTGGTGAACAGGTCTCTGTTTCAACAAACATACTTAGTGGCTCCAGAGTCCAGCCACCAGTCTCTCACATTGGTTATTAAAATAACTTCTGACATCATGTCAATGAACTCGTTCTAATTTGTTTCAACTAAATTAGCATTAAATTTCTACTTGTTAAGGTTTTATGTTGTCTACACTTTACCGCCGTATAACCAGGAATCTTACAAACATAACAATCACCCTTAATTAAAGTAATGCCGGATTCAGTTTTACGAGACATACCTTTCTTATGAAGACTATGCTTAGAGTTGTGTTTGATGTTCTCGCCTTTGTCAGCTTTGGAAGACTTGTGTTCATCCACATGCGCCTGGTAGCCATGTTCCTTTTCAATTTCATGTCACAAACTTCGTTTATACTCTGACCACGGACACGGTAATTTCCCAATCACCTAATACACCACATCTCACAACCTTCGTTCAGATAAAATATGAGTTTTGAAGATAATATCTAGATTTATAAACTTCGTTTGAACCACCATATCAAAAAATTCATGGTTACCCCATAAAAACTACTTTAGTTAACAACAAAATTCTGCCCGTCAGAATTTTTCAGGAACCTTTCTCTGTTTTGTAAAATATCAATAAAATAATTTTCCAACTCCAAAAATTCTGAAATTTTACGTGGGTAACTATCAGGATGTCTACTATGTTGTGTCAAAATGGTTCGTCGAAATTCCTTATAGGTTAAGAGATAAACTCGAAACTCTACAGCTGACCAAAAATTCGTTTTTGTTTTTGACTCCACAATTAACATCCATGATTCACAAACCAACCAACCATTTTCGATTATTACAAATTTTAATGTCTTAAGATTGTTGTGTGCAATAATCAAAAACAAGGAAAAATCAAATAAGCAAAAATTATTGATACTTAGCTCCTTTATAATGGAAGTGATCGATTTGATGAGACGGACGAGCTCCCCATATCTCCGCAACAGCTACAAGGCAAAACTTTGGAAAAAACATAGTGAGTCACGTGTTCAACACGTTGCCCTTAAGACATTAGTGCCCGACTACACTCAAGAGTGATGCTATAGCCCTCACAGGACGGATATCTCCAGGATAAAACACCCTACTACACCTACTACTAGCATATGTAGTAGATGCTCAACTTGAGCTTGGCAACTCCGAAAAAATCATAAAGGAAAATCTTGAACACTTTCCTATAAAATGTTTTTTCCCTTAGGGGTCCCTCTAAATATAGAGCAACCCCTTTCCCATAGATTTTACAAAATTAGTGAATTTGTTTATATAATTGACAAATACAACTTAAGAAGAAAAACTCCCCGATGTGGGACTAAAAGGTTTATATAGTTTTTTAAAACTACTAAAAATTGGAAACTTCACAATGTGGGACTAATAAGTTTCATTCACAAAAAAAAATAATAAATTATAATTGTTTATTAAAACTTTAAAAAAAATTATTTTTTATTAATCGTTTTCCAACAACTATAGCATTGTTCCTTGCTTACATGATTTGTAACCATGGACTCGGCTCGTAATCGGCCATCACTCCGGCAAAAGGAAGTACCACTGTCAACCTGTTAAAGTCATAGGCATCCAACTCACAACCGATTGGCAATGTGTGGAGCGACTCTTCCGTATTATATTTAAGTTAATTATACGGAATCTAACAATGTGGGACTATTATCCTTTCACACGCCCCCTCACGTGTAAGGCCAGTCTCGGCCTAACACGTGGACCTACATACGAGTGACCAGTCAATCGGTAACAAGTGTACAAGTGACTAAATCGGTACACTTCGGCCAGTCATTCGGCCTACACCCAGCGTACAACAGGTCTGAATCTGGGATTTGGTTCTGATACCATGTTAAAGTCCGCGGACATCCAACTCAAAACTAATTGGCATTAATTGAAACGGATCCTTCCATATTATATTTAAGTTAATCTAGCAATGTCCTTTCACACAACCCGCTATCCGATGTTAATTTTTTTTTATCGTTTTATCTTCATTTCCAGTTTAACAGAAAGCAATTATTTCATTTTTCTTCTATTCCCGACACGGCGGAAAAATAAAGAACCCCACGGATGTGGGGAGCTTTGGTTTCAAAGCCCAAATACAAGAGTAGAGAAAAAATACAACCGGAAAACACCAATGATGCCAAGTGGATTATGTAGGACTAACGAGGAATAAGACATGGATGGAACATGCGGGTTGAGAACTTTACAGTGGTTTAACATAACTAAACTACCAATCAATAATTGAACTTTGTGCATCTTCAAGTCCATATTACGTTTCCTCAATAATTTAGTTAGTTTCCCGGCCAGCTAGCAACTCTGGCAGGCTGCGCATGGAGGGTTCAAGAACTCATGTCATGTATGCTCGAGTTGTTCACAACATCATTAGTGGCCTTTTCTTGCTTGCATGCTCCCTTCCCATTCTCCCTCAAAAAGTAATTCAATGACCACCAAGAAGACACACTGAGAAACCCATGACTCATCAGTTGTGGCCAACACCAAATTGACATCATCATTCTCATTACTCATCCCCTCAGAGTACCAGACATTGTTCTTGTACGATGTATTTTTTTTTATCTCAGCTGTCCGGTTTCAGTCCATGAACGAGACGAGTTTCTTAACCTTCACGATACGGCTCAGATTTCATAGAGATGTGCCTAAACATTGCTTAGACAAGTTTTGCATATAAGATTATACAAAAAAATAATTTCACAAAATATGGTCAATTAATCCAATAATGATAATTCCTGGATGAAAAAGACATGTAAAAATTTGATACGTTTAAATGGACGAGATTGTAAAAATAGTCTGGATGTAAACAGTTTCATCCGACTCATTTTCAAATACTTTTTTTTTATTTTTAATTTACATCGGAATGCATCCAGTTTCATCCTCCTCTTTCTTGAGTTTAAGCCATGATGAATTCAGTTTCATTCTTCCTATTTCTTTGGTGTCCATTTCACTATACTAATTTAGAACCATGTTTTAAAAATATTTGGACAAATGACGAATTTTCTGAAAAAAAATCAAACCAATCCAACCAGACTCAATTTTTTTACTTTTTTTTTAGAATTTTTTCTCCAAAATTAACGTATGTAGAATATGCAAAATGCTTAGCATACGTATGACGGATATAAAATTTTGTAAAATAAAGATTTTGAGATTTTATCCCCTATGTGTCTGGCATTTATATGTGCTCAAAGCCTCAAACACATTTTCATGATGCCAAAGTAGACAGGATCAAGAAATAGAAAAACATTGTTAAAATAATGTCATGACTTCACTCTTCTTACCCGACAGGTAGAATCAGATTCCTGTTTTCAACTTCAGGTAAAAGCACCTAAAAAAGCCAAAAGAAAGAAAGTGAGAGTGGAAGTTTGGAGGCTGGACAAAAAACCAAACAGATGCCACTTCAAAACATCCCATACCAGATCTTCCAACCTCATTCTATAGATCCAACCGTCAATAAGAATCTCATCTTAGTCTTGGGCCCACAAAACAATCGACGTTTGAACGGATCATGTAACGTTAAATGAGTCTCGGATCTACCATAACACCAAATAAAAGTGAAAAGTTGTTTTTATTTATTTCCTCCATATATTCCTCTCCTCCAGCTTATTATCCTAGCGTTTTTAGGGGCCAGTCAAAACGAATTAGGGGCCACCTTTTTATTCCCATCCATTGAAGGAGGTTAAGGGATGTCTTAAAAATAAAAAATTGTCTATATTGTCCTTCACCTTTATACTAAATCTAAACATATATCCTTTATTTTCATAATCATATCATCCCACTTCTTCTTCTCTTTTCCACCCATTGAAATTTTTGTCCATCATTTTAATTTTGATTGAAAACAAAGATCATCGATCAAACAAATGTTATGATTGATTGTTTAAAATTAAAACCCAAAATTCATTAACCTTAAAGTTGAAACTTAGAACATCAAAAAAAAGGAGTTCAACAAACAAAACGAATAGATGATAGTAGTTGTGATTCAAAATTAGGATTTGATTACTTGAAATCAAAAATTTGATCCGAAAATTTTCTTGGATTTACAGTAGCAGAAACATAATCGGTAGATAACTATCTATTTTACCTACCGATTATGGTTGATGTTCTTGGATTTACACTAGCAGAAACATAATCGGTAGATAATAATCTACTTTACCTACCGATTATGGTTGATGTTCTTCGATCGATATCTACCGATTATTCTTGATTCTAAAAATTAAATTTCTCTGTACAAAAAGTTACGCACAATCGATAGATAATGAACACCATTAACTACCGATTGTGAAAGTAGAAAATTTTGAAACTTTTGTTAAGTTTTGAAAATTTGAATTTGAGGCCATGAACACAATCGGCAGATAATAAGCATCACTTATTAACACAATTCACTTCCGATTATGGTAGTACTAAAATTCGAAAATTTAGTATATTCGGAGGTTAAAGTAACACACTTTACTACCGATTATGGTAGTACCAAAGTTCGAAAATTTTAGGATTTTGGCAAAATCATATTTTGGGGCCAATATACATTCGGAAGTCAAATTTACTACCGATTATGGTAGTATTAATATTCGAAAATTGAATATATTCGGAGGTTAAAGTAACACACTTTACTACCGATTATGGTAGTACCAAAATTCGAAAATTTTAAGATTTGGCAAAATCACATTTTGGGGCCAATATACATTCGGAAATCAAATTTACTACCGATTATGGTAGTACTAATATTCGAAAATTGAGTATATTCGGAGGTTAAAGTAACACACTTTACTACCGATTATGGTAGTACCAAAGTTCGAAAACTTTAGGATTTTGGCAAAATCTCATTTTGGGGCCAATATACGTTCGGAAGTTAAATTTACTACCGATTATGGTAGTGCTAAAATTCGAAAATTTAGTATATTCGGAGGTTAAAGTAACACACTTTACTACCGATTATGGTAGTACCAAAATTCGAAAATTTTAGGATTTTGGCAAAATCTTATTTTGGGGACAATATACATTCGGAAGTTAAATTTACTACCGATTATGGTACTAAGATTCAAAAAATCAATATATTCGGAGGCTAAAGTAACACAATTTACTACCGATTATGGTTGTACCAAAGTTCGAAAATTTAAGGATTTTGGCAAAATATCATTTTGGGGCAAATATACATTCGGAAGTTAAAGTAACACACTTTACTACCGATTATGGTTGTACCAAAGTCGAAAATTAAAGGATTTTGGAAAAATCTCATTTTGGGACCAATATACATTCGGAAGTTAAAGTAACACACTTTACTACTGATTATGATTGTACCAAAGTTCGAAAAAGCAAAAAAAAAAAAAAAAAAAAAAAAAAAAATCCCTCAAATTTTTTTATCACCCGAATCCTGCTCAAACTACTGAATATCGAAGGGTAATTTTATCATTACGAAATATAGAAGATAAGGGATGAACACAATTTAGGATTGGGTGATCTTTTTTGTTTTATTGTTGGCCCCTAGTTCCTTTTGAATGGCCCCTAAAAACGCTAGGCTTATTATAACTCTAGATTTATTATAACTCTAGATTTCGGTGAAAATAATGACTTTTTGTGTTCTTCTTTCTTTAAACTGAAAAGTCAAAGCGACTTCTAGTTAAGAGTAGTGGAGCAGTTTTTGGAAGCAGCAGAACCGTTTTTCATATCCACCACCACCCACTACTGCTACCACCACTTCATCACTCCTCCTCAAATGAACACCACCAGCATTTCTAATTGTCATCCCTGTAACATTTCAGCTATCGGTACTTGTTGTTTAAGATCGGTTGTTTGTACACGGGAGGTGTCCAACTGGCATAACTTGCTTGCAACGACCAGGTGCTGTTTTTTGTAGCTGCAATTCATATCTCATGGAGCAGTTGATGCAGGCAACCAACTGCCCATATCTGTTATGTGGTTGGGATTTCACTCCAGTTCTTTGCTCTGGGCATCATTGATGTGACCGGGTTTCTTGATTCTTCAATGTTGAAGTGTCACGAGGGATGGAATTCCTGGGAATGCTATATTTTTTGTTTCGGAATCTTCTTTCATTTCATTTCATTTATTGTTGTCAATGTAGTTACTAGACATGGAGGGATTGGTTGGTTAGAGGGAAATAACGTTAACAGGGATTATATCGACCGGTTCTATTGGTTACTTGCCATTCTTGGGTTCTCGGCTCTCATGAACTACTTGTACTGGGCAAGGATGAGTTTGAAGATGTAATTTTTCACTTTTCTCATCTTTTAGTACACATTTAGTAATTCTACTTCAGTTTTACAATGTTCAGCTTTGTATCAGTTGCTGGCTGTCCCTATCTAATTCATTATGTCCAGGAAAATCCATAACATACATTTCGTGGCTGAGAAAAAAAAAAACAAAGATTCTTGAATTTGTGGTTCAGGGTTCAGGACCAATGAAAACATAGCAGAAGATCTTCATGGATAGACGCATCTAATCCAACAGGAGCCTATAAAAAGAACATGAACTACATCAGTCTCAACTCACCAAATCATCAAAACACCATCTTCAATAATCTTTCATTCTCTCTAACAATACAAATGGCAACCATGGCTCTCTCTTCTCCATCATTTGCTGGGAAAGCTGTATCTCTAAACTCACAAACAGAATTCCCAGCCAATGTTAAATCCAGCAGCAATGGTAAGATCTCGATGAGGAAGACATCCGCAAAGAAGCCAGCTGTGTCTTCAGGAAGTCCATGGTACGGTCCAGACCGTGTCAAGTATCTCGGCCCCTTCTCTGGTGAGTCTCCTTCTTACCTGACCGGGGAATTCGCTGGTGACTATGGCTGGGACACTGCTGGACTATCAGCTGATCCAGAGACCTTTGCCAAGAACCGCGAACTTGAGGTGATCCATTCAAGGTGGGCGATGCTCGGAGCTTTGGGATGTGTCTTCCCTGAACTCCTCTCGAGAAACGGAGTCAAATTCGGCGAAGCAGTTTGGTTCAAAGCTGGATCTCAGATCTTCAGTGAAGGAGGACTAGACTATTTGGGCAATTCCAGCTTAGTTCATGCACAGAGCATCTTAGCTATTTGGGCCACACAGGTCATCCTTATGGGAGCCGTTGAGGGATACAGAGTTGCTGGTGGTCCCCTTGGTGAGGTCGTCGATCCACTTTATCCAGGTGGCAGCTTCGATCCATTAGGCCTTGCAGAGGATCCAGAGGCATTTGCCGAGCTAAAGGTAAAGGAACTAAAGAACGGGCGCCTTGCCATGTTCTCCATGTTTGGGTTCTTCGTTCAGGCTATTGTGACAGGCAAAGGTCCTCTAGAGAACCTTGCAGACCACCTTTCCGACCTAGTAAACAACAATGCTTGGTCATACGCTACCAACTTCGCTCCCGGGAAGTGAGAATATTTGTAACAGTGAACTAAGACGTTTGCTCTCCCATCAAAGGCAAAATGGTGTTGGTTTCCTACTTTTTTCATTAAGATCCTCTGTACATATTCATCCATCCGTTTCCTCTGTAATAGAATCCATTTTTTTGAGATAGCTCTGTCATATTCACCTCTCATTTTTTGTACCGATTGACTCCTATTTGATGCATCAAATATCACGTTGATCAACTGTTTAGCTGCATACATCCAAACACTGCCAGTAGCTCCAACCTTGTCTTTCCTTTATGCTTGATCCACATTTTAACTTCCATAAGAGCGGCCAGGATTTCCACCCTAACTGCCACACAATACTGGTAAACTTCACCATTTCGGACATGTGATCTGTAATACTTCTGTTACTGAGTTGTACTAACTACTATCCTAGAAGCGCTTCAAACATAAATGTTACTATGTGGCATACCAAGCAGAACTTCAGATCAAAGTAGCTTATCTGGCTTCAGATTTAGCTCCAGTAAGTCTGTAACCCTTACCTCTTTGCCCTGTTTCCTCACATTAAACAGTAATTGACTAATTTCAAACTACTCAAATTGTATCTTCTCATACCAATACATGAAGAAACAAACATATCGATGAAAACAACAACACTAAAATCTGATTCTCTATATACCGTGTAAGGTATGATAGTAAACAGTATATCTATCCTAAAGACTTAACCAAAAACATAAGCAGAAAATGAAATCCGGTGGCAGTGTCTAGAAAGAAAAAAGCATTTCGAGGCTATCCCTCATGGAAGGCAAGGATAATGGGAGCTTTACCCCTATGATATGTCAGATTAACAATTCTTTTTCTTATCAGGTAGGCAACTCTACTATAGCAGATTTTGGGCTATCAAGACCTAAAACATTAAACTTTTAATTACTAATTTTTGATCTTGCTTTACCCCTATTGAAGAAAGATGCAATATACAATATACGTGTTAAGTGCTAACTGAGATTCAATATATAAAACAGTTCCCAGAAATCTGAGTGAAACGACTACAGTTGGGCACATTACAAACTCACGGGATATTACTAATAGCTTCAGCTGAAATATATAAAACTACACTGAAAAGTAAATGAATAAGCCCATTTGTGTACCTTAACAAGCTTCTCCTGTTGCCATCTGAAAGAAATCCCAGTTCTGCTATACCTACATTTCTCATCCCTGCAGCAGCTTGGAATACCACCGGAGTGATTTTTGAACAAATTTAAAAGATAATTTACCTGAATGTGTATATGATCCCAAAGAAACCACATATTCATCCAAAAATGTTGATACTTTATAAAGATTTAGATTTTCGCTGTTACCTCACCATTACAAGGTCAGCAAAAGTAACTATAGATCTTTTAGCTGATCTGTTGAGAGAGTGCTGATTAACAACGAAGAGACAGAATCACTCAGTACGAATTTTCTTTCGCGTATTTCGCGAAGATATTGCAAAGCCTTGTCAGCTTCATTTCCCACAAGAAAACCCTTGATGATGGTATCTTATGTTCTAGCATTTTGTAAACAACCCTTCTCTTGCATTTCAATGATTAATTTATCAACCTCCAGTAACATCTTGCTACGAAAGAGGCCGTTTATCATTATGGTATAAGTTACCACATTAGGCAGTAATCCCTTTTCTGAAATTTCATTAAACAATTTTCTTGCGTCTTCCAACTTGCCGGCCTGGAACAAACCTTGAATGAGAACAGTGTACATTTCAACATCAACTAAGACACCAGTATCCTCCATGGATTCAAATAATTGTATTGCTTTATCAATGTATCCATTCTTGCAGTACCCATCCAACATTGTACCATATGTTATTTCATTCGGAGAATGACCAAACGACTGCATCTCACTTAAGAAACTCTCTGCTGTCTTAACTCTTCCATCTCCATATAGCCCCCTTAAAAGAGTATTGTAAGTAACTAATGTGGGATCTAATCCATTTTGTTTCATTCTCTTGAACAGCCGAGTAGCTTCATCCAGCTTACGATTTTTGCAATATCCATCAATTAATATATTGCAACTGACAACATCAGGTTCAAGGCCCTTTTCTACCATCGAGTCAAACAGTTTCACCGCATCTTGCAGTCGACCTGTCAAACATAAACCGTTGATCATTGAGCTATAAGTAAAGAGATTAGGGTTTATACTTAATTTTCCCATAAGTTCAAACAATCCCCAAGCATCTTCCGTCATCCCATCTTTACAATGTGAATCTATCAATATATTAAAAGTTATTGTATTGGGTGAAATCCCTCGATCCAGCATTTCATCAAAATATCTTCTTGCTTCTTCCCATTGACCATGCCGGCAAAGACCATCAATCATACAATTATACGTAATTACGTTGGCAGAGATTCCTCTACTAACCATCTCTTCAAAGACTCTCTTAGCCTCATTCAACCGGCCTGAATTGCAAAGTCCATTGATCAGAGAACTGTAAACGGCTACATCAGGTACAACATTTGAATCTCTAAGCATTTTGGAGAAGAGAACCAAAGCTTCATCAACTAGACCTCCTTTACAAAGAGTATCTATAAGCACACTATATGAAACAACATTAGGTCCGCAATTCCATTGAAGCATGTTGTTTTTGAGCTGAAGAGCAGGACCCACTTTACCGATTCTACAAAGTCCAGATATAAGAGTAGTACTGGTACATGTAACCACATTAGGCTGAATACTCATTTGAGTCATTTTATCAAACACCTTACATGAAAAATCAATCTTTTCTTGAAGACACAACCCCTTGATCAGTGTAGTGAAAGTGATAACATTAGGATGATAACCTCTCTTTAACATCTCTCCAAACAAACAAAACCCATGATTTATTTGGCCTAATTGACAGCAACAATTGATCGAAACATCCAATGTATACAAATCAGGTTTTACCCCAAGCAAATTCATCTTCTTAGACAGCATAATGACATCTTTGTAACATCTAATCTTCGATAGTGAACTCAATACATGACAAAATGTAGCATTAGATGGAAATGGCCTTTCCAGAATTAATTGATCAAAGTATTCAAACCATCCTCCAGTTTCCTAATCCTTCCTGACTTGCACTCATCCCTCACATAACTCTCAAGTTTTGATATTTTATGATAATTTCTCACAAAGATTTCATTTTGATGCTGGAGAAGAAATGAATGATTGTAATAATTTGAGATTACTCTTGTGCTAAGCACCATTAATCTTTGTCTGAAACTCATTTTATGAAATCTTTAAAAGAGAAAGAGAATATCTGCCTGTCTGAGTTCTGGGTTTTAATTAGTTTTCAAGCTCCCGAAGCTTATCGGCTTATGCCATGCCATGCCTAGACGAGGCCAGCAATAGCCATTGGTAGGAGGATTTTACTATTTACCATCTGCCCCGTGACCTAAAAATTACTATGTGACCAAAAATTTCACCAAAATTAAAAGTACACTCGGAATACATCAGATTTAAGTTACGGAAACCAAAAAAATAAATAGACTAGACCGTTTCAATCATTTGCAAATCCTTCCAACTAAACACAGCCTTGGACAAAATAGAAATCTATAACCAAATGGATCAAAGAAGATGTTCACAGCATAATTATATGAATACCCTGCAGATACATGTAATAACGTATTTGGGCAATGAAAAAAAACAAAACAGATATCATGAATCTTAAGCATCATTATCTTCTTCAGATTCAAAGTTTCCAAATTCAGAAACAACTTCTTCCATCTTCTTAGCAAGCTCAGGATTATTTGCAGCAGAGAGGGATATAATCTTATGTAAGCAATCTATTTTTCTCTCTATCTTCTTCAGTTCCATGTTGTTGCTTACCCTTTTGGGTTTCTGACCAAGAGTTGGAGCAGCAATTACCCTAACCTCTTGTCTGGCAAGATCAGCTGCATTCATCTTGTTAACAATAGAATCCTTTATAGTAGTTGGTTTCCCCTTAGACATGCCAAATAAACTAACCTGATTCATAATGCAGATTCTAGAAATCAAACAAGGAAAGCCAAGATTTCTATTCCCTGCTGTCATGTTAATCATCTGTCGGACAATCAACCCACATATATCAATATCTTCCTGTTTTTTCATGACATAGTAAACTACCTCAGCCATGTCTCTACTCCAGAAATTGTGTTGCGAAGATGGGCACAGGCTTGCAGCACATAATTTTCCAAACACTTTGAGGTACCTTGGAAGATTCCTAGTAGGGAGTTTATTAGAAGTCCATACATGAGAAGATCGCGTAAGAAACACAGAGATTTCATCCCTTGAGGGTCTATCGTCCAGCCTTGGAACCACAAACTTAGCATCCAACGGATATCCAGTGATTTTGGATATTAAAGCACGATCAACCTTGATATACTGGGTTCCAATCATGGTTTTGAAACTGCAACTTTCTTTAGTCTCTTCATGCATGTTAGCATAGAAGAGTTTTGTTACCTCTGGATATGCTTCGCCATGGCCATCAAAGATATCTCCCCAATTTCTAGTTTCCACAAAGTCAACAAACTCAGCAAGACTGATAGCCTTCTTGTCAAACCTCTTCTCAATGATGAGATCTTTGAGATAAATAGAGTTGTATTTTTCCCTGCATGAATCACTTGCAAACCACAACTTTCGAACTTCGTCATACACTCTTTTATCATACCCACTACAATTTGGATCTTCAGGTGCAACCTGTTCCTCATCTTCTTTTTCTTCTTCTTCCTCGTCTTCTTCTTCATTATTAATTGTTGGATTATCTAGGAACTGATTCATATCGCAGGATTCATTTTCTCCGTCCTCTTCTATGATCAACCGCCTTTTTGTTTTAGGCTGTTGTTCATTTTCCATGTTGTTACTCACCCTTTTGGGTTTCGTACTAGGAGGAGTTGGAGCTGAAATTTCCCTAACCTCTTGTCTGGCAAGATCAGGTACATTCATCTTGTTAACAGTAGAATCCCTTATAGTAGTTGGTTTCCCCTTACACATGCCAAATAAACCAATCTGATTCATTCTGCAGATTCTAGAAATCAAACAAGGAAAGCCAAGATATTTGTTCCGTGTTTCCATGTTCATCATCTGTCGAACAATCAACCCACAAATATCAATATCTTCCTTTTTTTTCATGAGGTAATAAACTACCTCAGACATATCTCTAGTCCAGAGAGACTTGTCTTGCATAGACGGGCACAGGCTTGCAGCACATAGTTTTCCAAACACTTTGAGGTACCTTGGAAGGTCTGCGGTAGGGAGTCTGCTTGAAATCCATACTTTAGAAGAAGATGGTGTAAGACATGCAGAGATTTCATCCCTCGAGGGTCTATCCGCCTCGAGCCTTGGAACCACAAACTTAGCATCCAGTGGATATCCAGTGATTTTGGATATTACAGCACGATCAACCTTGATATACTGGGTTCCAATCATGGTTTTGAAGCTGCATTGTTCTTTACTCTTTTCATGCATGTTAGCGTAGAAGAGTTTTGTTACTTCGGGATATGCTTCACCATAACCATCAAAGATATCTCCCCAAGTTCTAGTTTCCACAAAGTTAATGAACTCGGGAAGAGAGATAGCCTTCTTCTCAAACTTCTTCTCAATGATGAGATCTTTGAGATAAATAGAGTTGTATTTCTCCCTGCATGAGTTACTGACAAACCACAACTTCCGAACTTCGTCATACACTCTTTTATCACACCCATTACAATTTGGATCTTCAGGTGCAACCTGTTCTTCATCTTCTTCTTCTTCATTATTAGGTGGTGCATTACTTAGGAACTGATTTGTATCGCAGGATTCATTTTCTTCGTTCTCTTCTATGATCAACTTTCTTTTTCTTTTAGGTTCTCGTGTAACTTGTGATTCTTTTTCTTCCTCCTCTTCTACGGCCAGCCGTCGTTTTCTTTTAAGTTGTTTTACAAGATGTATAATTGGTTTTTCTCTTCCTCCGGTATTTCTGGACATATTTGAATTAATGGCACGACAAGGCCTCGAAGGAAGAGTTGTTGAAGCGGGAGGTTCTTCAATGGCCTTAAACGGTCTCTTGACTAGCTTACTTAAAGCAGGGGGTTCTTGACTGTGAACACTTGAAGAATTTTCCTTAGTTAGCTTCTTTCGCTTCTTTGTTTTCTCATGTGGAAACTTCATACCAGAATGTTTGGGACATAACATTAGATAACTTTCCTGTTACCAGGCGATGTCACATAAAATAAGTTAGCTTTGCGCATAAGAGAAAGAAAAGAAGAGGAGTTTAATTGGCGCACTAATCATTATGAAGATGTAACTTACGGTATCCCACCGGAAACCTGAAATGCCAAATGCACAAGGAAAGTGATATGTATTCTTGCAGGAACTCACAAAGCAGCCAAGAGCTGAACCCTTTAACCCACAACATTTACATTTGAGCTTAGAACCTCTGGCCACCTCCATTTCCAAGTTTAGTAGAGTCTCATCATCATAATACACTTTAGGTGCCCTACATCCCCACATATGATTAGTTAATTAAATAATTCACCAGGGTGGAAAATAAGATGAAAAATTCAAGAAAAATTGAACAAAAACATAAAAACTTACCACTCCATGCATTTTCGGTGAACATGTATCACATTTGGTCCAGATTCCTCACCCTCTTCTACTTCTTTCCCATTGGCAATATGCAACATGGATCCAGAACTCTGAATGTCCCCAAACAGAAACACGAAACAATTGGTAATCCGGAGAATATATTTTTGCAAGGAATCACTCAAAGGAATGCAAGAAAAACATTTTTCACCATTGACCATGTAGAGATAAACATTATGCTTAAAAAAAATTCAAGCTTTACCGTACCTCGGATACTTTAAAGGTTTGGCAAAATGCGCAAATAAAAGCTAAAGTGTTATCCACAGACACTGAAGAACTAGCTACTGAGGTACTATTTGCAACTGGATCTCTCTCCTCAGCGGATTCCATGACTGCAATGGGTGCCAACTCCTGGATCACAAAAAACGTAACTTTTTGTTCATAACATTATTGAGTCTACTTTGGATCATAATTATTGGTTTGGGAATGCTATATAACCAACCTCTTGAGAATTTGAGCTTAAACATAATTCAAGTTCAATTGTACAAGCGTCATTCACTATATACCCATTGCAAGGATCTTTGAGTTTCTTTAACTGTATGAATTCATCAAAACCCCAATCATCTTCATCTTCAGTAAAAATAGTCCATTGGTCCGAATCTATAAATATGAACACAGACACAATGGCAAAATATTTGGAAAACCTAAAGTTAGTTATCCATTTGATATGTCTGTCTGTATGTAAATAGATAAACGCTACATGCATACCGTGTTTAAAGGTGTTTCTGTTTGTTCGACCAACAATGGCCACAACGAATTTCGCACATCGAGAAATCTTGCAGTCAACAGCAACCACGTAGACTGATAAGTAACCATTGACATTGCACCCTCTGCGAAAAGCCAACAATCGCCTTACACAATGATAGCAACAAAGTTTTAGTATTCATCAAAAGCAAACTTAAAAACAGTACAACTAGTACAAAAAAAAAAAAAAGGGGTTTGATCACAAAGTTGAATTCAAATACCATTTATGAGGACCTATAGTGAAAACAGGAGATAAACGACTTTCCTCGTTCAATTTGGAAACGTTTTCAATCGTCCATCTGAATCTGGGAGAAGATGAAGGGACGTCGTTGTCTTTATACTGATTTTGCTCCATTGTATATAGATTTATAGTGGTTTGGCAATGTGCCTATACTCCACTTTGGCGATGATGATATTTAAAGAAAACCTTGAAAAATCTTGGTGTTAGCTCTTCACGTACGCTCTCTCTCTGGTCTCACAACTCTTGAAAGAGTTTCAGTTTCAATTTGCGTAACCTAACTAACAACGATAACGGAAACCACCTCTGGATGCTTTCACAAAAGAAGCCCACAGCATATAAGCCCTCTTATGTAGTAAACTTGGTCTCCAAGATATAGAAAGCCCTTAATATAATAGATCCAATCGAAATTAGGAAACCTGCTGCCACGCTTCTGAACGGAGAAGCGTGGCTAAATCCTTTGGTTTTGGATACTAACTTGGTTTCCGTTCCTGAAGAGGTAAGCTTTTAGAGATTAACTTGGTTTCATTTCTTATTGGGTCAATCACCCGAAATCTGATTAAACAAAGGCTTCCGTTCTGCGGCTTCTACCTCTTGGAGTCTAAGTTGGATTACTACACTACACGTAGAGAGTTATTAGACTAGCGGTGGTGCACCGCTGTAGGTGGTGGATTATACTTGAACGGATTTGCCTTTCTTTATGGCTCAAGTTCAATTTATAAAGCTTATTCCTACTATAGCACCTACTTGAATCCCTATAGATAAAAATACAAGCTCTGCAATTCTGTCATACAAAGATATATAGAGCTACACAAAGAAAAGTGGTAGAGAGCGAGAGAAAAAATAGAGGCGAAGATGGTGTTTGATGAAGGAGTATTACCTCCAGGTTATAAGTTTATGCCAAGCGACAAACAAATAATTAAAGATTATCTAGTTAGAAAAGTTGAAAACACTCTCCCGGATGTTAGTTGGTTTATCTTGGAGAAGAACATCTACAATTATACAAATCCCTTCCTCCTGTTTCAAGAGATCCAGAGAAACCAAGGCTACTTTTTCACTCCCATAACCAAAGTGAATCAGTGGTGGTAAGAATGTGAAACGAAAAACTGGAGAAGGAACGTGGAACGGACAGAAACCAACAGCCCTATTAGATGCTGATAACAAACCAATTGGAACGAAAAGAACGTATAACTTCGACTGGAATGTTCCCAGGCAAAAGGTGAGCCAAGTTGAACGTGAGAAGGGCCACTGGATCATGCATGAGTATTCTTTGCTCCCCAATTATTACACAAACAACAATATCAAGGTATGTAGGCAGCCGTGTACGGTGCAGTTCCATTAATGTATAAAAAACTATTTTCTCCAATTTTATAAATGTAGTATTGTTCAGTAATTCAATGATTATTATTTGCGAGACTGCATTTTGCACTAGTTTTGTACGTATTTGAGTTTCAAGTTGCGGAGTTTCCAAAGCTTATGCTTAGAGATACTAGGAACGGTTCAGAAGCCATACATACCCATTTATGTGTCCACGAACATAACTCTGGAATCCGTAGTCTTTTTGAGATTAAATCACACTTTCCTTTTTCTTTGAGTTTCCAAATTATGAACCCCTGAAACACATTGATGTTTCTAGAAAATTCTCTGAGCTTAGTTTCCTATCCTTTTTTCTTTGTCTATAAGTCTATATCATTTGAGACTTTGATTTCTAGTTCCGTAAGAAGTTATGTTGCAACCTCTATGTGCAAAAATTGTCAAACCATATGGCGATTTAACTGAACCATAATCATTATCGTCCGCTGGGTCGCCCTGCTTGTTGTTATATGCGAATCTGTCCTTGTAAGATGGATAGCTCGGCCATTTGTTCCGTAAGAATTGCAACCACTAATTTACAACATGTAGCTTTTGAAAGGAGAGGAACGGAATTCGAGAATGGCAGATGTAGGTTTTGCAACAACAATGAGGATGAGTCAACAAACCATCTACTTATTAGTTGCAAGGTTGCAACTGATTTATGGCAGCATTTTTTAGGTTTGCTTGATTCAACATGGTCTACTCCCAATAGAGTGATCCAAGTGCTGACTGATTGGAAACTTAAATTTAGCTTGAAACCGTCGATCTTCATCAACTACCATTCGCGATTTGGTCTGTTCTTTGGACCGAAAGGAACAACAGGGTGTTTAGGAGTGAATCAATCACTTATGAGGAATTGCTCATTAACATTAAAGCAACTCTATACACCTGGGCTTCTATGTATAAAGAGCTGAGGATGTTTACTTTTGATGACTTTATGTGTAGATGGGAAAAATTTAAAGACGACATGTAATTCCCATCGCTTAACTATCGTAACTTTTGTACTTCATGTTTTTATTGTGCTTTCTCAGCACTCCTGGAATGAATTTTGCTGTTTCGTAAAATACAACATGTAGTTTTTGGAGGGGTCGATGTGATATTGTAAGTTCTAGATTGTGCTTATTATTTTAAGGATCGTAAAGCACTAAAGCTCCGTTTGGGATTGTTTTTTTCCTACAAAAGTAAAAGTACTTTGTAACCAATTTGTAACAAACTTTTTTGGAAAATTGCGTTTGGTAAACTTTTCTGAAAGGGTCCAAGAGCATAGCTCAGTGGCATCCCATCAACTCCAATAAGGAGGAAGTCAGGGGTTTGATCCCCACCGTAGTACATGTTTGTATTTAATTAGTTGTGTTGGGTGCAATAATCAAAAACAAAGAAAAATCAAATAAGCAAAAAGTTACTGATACTTAACTCCTTTATAGTGGAAGTGATTGCTTTGACGAAATGAACAAGCTCCCCATATCTCCGCAATAGCAACAGGGCAAAACTTTGAAAAACAGAGTGAGTCGCGTGTTCAACACGCTGTCCTTAAGACATTAGCGCCCGGCTACACTCAAGAGTGATGATATAGCCCTCACAGGACGGATATCTCCAGGATAAAATACCCTAATACACCTACTACTAGCATATGTAGTAGATGCTCAACTTGAGCTTGGCAACTCCGAAAAAAACATTAAGGAAAATCGTGAATGCTAAAGAAAGCAATACAAATTTATTTCTCTTGGGGGTCTCTCTAAAATATAGAGAATCCCCTTTGGGGTCTCTCTAAAATATAGAGAAACCCCTTACCCATGTTTTCCCTTAGGGGTCCCTCTAAAATATAGAGCAACCCCTTTACTATATAGGGGTCCCTCTAGAATATAGAGCAACCCTTTTTTTTTCCTACTTTTACAAAAGAAGTGAATTTGTTTATATAATTGACAAACTCAAGTTAAGAAGAGCTCCTCCCCTATGTGGGACTAAAATCTTATATAGTCTCTTAAAGACAACTAAAGAGTGGAAACTCCACTACGTGGGACTAATAAGTTTTCATTCACAAAAGAAACACTAAACTAAAATCTTTAAAAAGTATTTTTATTAATCGATTTTCCAACAATCCCCCACATGAATGAAAACTCAATAAAACGTGAAAAACACAGATAGATCTTGGTAAATCAACAACCCAATCTCACGACCCTAACTGACTGAACAGACAGACAGATCGTGCATGTTGAATTCATACTAGCCATTTCAACGTCCTCTCCTTCACACAGTAGTGTGTTGATCCCAGGGTCATACTATGGATTGCATAAATCATAATAGTATAGAGAGCTTTCATCTTTAGTTTCTCACAAGTGAGACTAAAGGTTTCTTTCACCAAAGTGAAAAATCATGAACTAGTGAACCCTTAGTGACCCTTAGGTCCTAAGAACTAGTATTACCAAGACCATAAAAACAACATAAAACTCTTTTTCTCAAAATGAACTAAAAATAGATAAAAACGAAAAACAGGAAATACCACTATAGGCAGAGGTGTCCATGAGGTTTTGAACCTTTGCTTAGTGAGAGATTACCGGAACTACTTGCTAGACAGTGAACGCGATGTCTTGAACTGCTAGGGTTTGGTGTAATCCGCGATAATAACCACGCATGATATCTCCAAGGTTGTTGCCAAGCTCGTGCCATTGTGTCTGTTTTGGCCCTGGACTTATCCTGTTTCTCAGAATGCTCTAGAGAATCAGCTCATATTCTCATAGGAAGCGACCCACTTCCCCATTCAGATAGGTGAATTCCATCAAGAGTATTTACTGCTACACCCCATTTCAATCTTAAATTGAAACTATAGAACTCATTAAGACTTATTAAAAAGTCATCCTCCACATGCAGTCACACTATCACGTCTACACCATAGGGAAGGGACAGAGAATGAAAATCTCTGATAGTGTTTACCTTTACCCACCAAAAATTAGTTTCTCATTCGAAACCTTGATCATGGGATCTCCAGTCAGCAAGGTTGAGTATCCTTCATGGTAAGTTTAATATATGAGCTTAAGCCCCAACCCCCTCGATGCATTTTTTACTATCTCTTTGTAAAAACCTTTAGTCAAAGGTCGCGCGAAATTCTCCTTGGACTTTAGCCAATCAATGGAAATAACGCCGATTGAGATTAGTTATTACTTAGCTTTAACTATTATAGCTTGGCTAACACAATGTATAGATATAGCTGGCACAAGCCTATGCCAAAGAGGAATGTCTTCTAAAAAGCATCTTAGGAACTCGTCCCTCTCTCGTGCTTTATCTAACGCAATAATCTCATATTCCATAATGAATTGAGCAATATATGTTTGTCTGAAAAACTTCCAGAAACAAACCCTCTTGCTAGAATGAAAACATATCCACTGGTAGACTTAGACTTCTTTGAGTCAACTATCCAGTTTGCATCACAAAGTCCCTCAAGGAAAACAAGATACCTTTCATAAATAAAACAAAAGGTAATAGAATATTTTAGGTACCATAATACTCTATTAAGCGCATCCCAATGCTCTTGTTCTGGACTACAAGTATATATACTTAACTTACTCACAATATAGACAATGTCTGGACTCTTACAGTTCATTAAATTCATCAGACATCCTATAAATCTTGAGTATTCAAGTTAAGATATTCCATTACTCTTATTTTTCTCGAATCTACAAGAAGAATCGTACGGAGTAAGGCATGCTTACAATCAGACTGATTGTATCTCATAAGCACAAATTCAACACAATGAGAATGACTAAGACTATAAATGTTAGATTATCTTCTAATCCTCATCCTTATTATTACATCAATAAGGTCTAAGTCTTTCAAGTCAACGTTATCATTCAGCGTATGTTTTACTGGAATTAATTATATCTACGTTTATATCAAGTATAAGCATATCATCAATATACAAGCATACAATCACATAGGCATCCTTAACAAGTTACTTGCAAATATACTTGTCAGATTCATTACCTTAAATCCACTACTCATTATCACATGATCAAATTATCATGTCACTGTTTGCGTGCTTATTTGAAAACAATACAAACATTTGTTCAACTTGCAATCTTTGTCTTCAAAACCTTTCACTACAAAATCCTCAGGTTGGTCTATGTAAATTTCTTTATCTAATTCATGGCTTTATAAAATTTGTATTAACATCCATCTGATGTATCTATAAGTTTTTTATAGCAGTAATAACAATTAGCGTCTCAACGGAAGTAATTCTTGTCACATGCGAATTAGAATCAAGGAAATTTACACCTACTTTTAGTTTATATCCTTTAGATATCAACCTAGCCTCATAATTTTTCCACAGTTCCATCTATCTTACGTTTCCTCTTAAAGACTCATTTATATCCTATGTTCTTACTTCCCGGAGGTAAACTAGCATGATCCCAAGTCTGCTTCAGACGGACTTTGTCCATTTCACTAAATGAAGCTTCTTTGCAGAGTGGGGTTCGGTAAATGTTATGGACGAAGCTATATTTTTGGGTCCTCTATTTTAGGTTTAGGGATGGAAACCTTAGTCAAACACCCCCACACTTTGAAGTATGCATAATAAGGTTGTCTACCTTTCCAAAGTTCATATGGAGTTTTATCTGATCCTTTAAAAGGTACTCTGTTCAGGATATAGCAGGCTGACAGGACAGCTTCCCCCCACAAGTTCGAAGGTAATCCTGAACTAATTAATATGGCTTTCATCATCTCCTTAAGGGTACGGTTCTTACGTTCAGCTACACCACTCGACTGAGATGAATAAGGAGGGGTAACTTCGTGTATTATGCCATGTTTTACACAGAAATCTCGTTTCGGAATTTTATACTCACCACCACGGTCAGACCTAATGGTTTTAATGGTAGTATTCATTTGGTTTTCAACTTCAATTTTATACATCTTAAAGGTTCTAAGGCATCATCCTTACCTCTAAGCAAATATATATGATAATACCTAGTACAATCGTCTATAAAAGTAATAAACCATTTCTTATCACCTCTAGTTTGAACCGGATTCATGTCAACTAGGTCCGAGTGAATTAATTCTAAGGGTTTAGAATTTCTATGAACATTTTGCTAAAAGGTTTTTTATCATATTTTGATTCTACGCGAATTTAACTTTTGTGTTCAATATCCAAATTAAATTTGGGTACGTAGCCTATGCTATCCAGTTTATGCATTGACTTATAATTTACATGTCAAAGTCACACAAAAGAAAGCACAAGAATCAACTATGTTCATTTTATCAGATTTTCCTTTAAGCTTATAAAGACCCTAAGTCTTATAACCGTCGCCTAAAACATCACTGCCCTTAGTTACAACAAGTTTTCTAAATTCACTTAAGATCTTCAATCTTTTACCATCTACAACATAAAAAGATACAAGATTCTTGCATATGCTAGGAACATGAAAACTTCATTCAATATGAGAATATTACAGATATGAGCTTCTTCTTGACCTTTTCCTTTTATGCAACCTCTGTTGCAGATGAGTTACTCATATAGAGTTTCTCGACATCCCCTATCCTCTAATAGGAGGTGAACAGGTCTCTGTTTCAGCAAACATGCTTAGTGGCTCCAAAGTCCACCCATCAATATCTCTCACATTGGTTATTAAAATAACTTCCGACATCATGCCACTGAACTCGTTCTAGTTTTTTTCAACTAAATTAGCATTAACTTACTACTTATTAAGGTTTTTACGTTGTCTACAATTTACTGCCATATGGTTAGGAATTTACAAACATAAAAATCACCCTTAATTAAAGTAATGTTAGATTCAGGTTAACGAAACATACCTTTATTATGAAGACCACGCTTAGTGTTGCGTTCGATGTTCTCACCTTTGCCATCTTTGGAAGATTTGTTTCCAACCACATGCGGCTATTAGCCATGTCCCTCGGAGATGACACCTTTATTCACAAATCACAATTCCAAATCAGAAAGTAAAATATGAGTTTTGAAGATAACATCTAGATATACAAACTTCGTTTGAATCAGCGTTTCAAAAAACTCATGGTTACCCCACAAAAATTAATTTATTTAACAACAAATTTCTGCTTGTCAGAATTTTTCAGAAACGTTTTTCTGTTTTGTAAAATATCAAAAAAATATTCTGAAATTTTACGCGGGTAATTATCAGGATGTCTACTACGTTGTGTCAAAAGGGGTCATTGAAATTCCTTCTATGTTGAGAGATATATTCAAAACTCTACAACTGACCAAAAAATTCGTTTTTTGTTTTTCACTCCACAATTAACATCCATGATTCACAAGACCAACCATTTTCGATTATTACAAATAATTAATGTCTTAAGATTGTTGGGTGCAATAATCAAAAACAAAGAAAAATCAAATAAGCAAAAAGTTATTGATACTTAGCTCCTTTATAGTGGAAGTGATTGCTTTGACGAAATGAACAAGCTCCCCATATCTCCGCAACAGCAATAGGGCAAAACTTTGAAAAACAGAGTGAGTCGCGTGTTCAACACGCTGTCCTTAAGACATTAGCGCCCGGCTACACTCAAGAGTGATGCTATAGCTCTCACAGGACGGATATCTCCAGGATAAAACACCCTAATACACATACTACTAGCATATGTAGTAGATGCTCAACTTGAGCTTGGCAACTCCGAAAAAAACATTAAGGAAAACCATGAATGCTAAAGAAAGCAATACAAATTTATTCCCCTTGGGGGTCTCTCTAAAATATAGAGAAACCCCTTACCCATGTTTTCCCTTAGGGGTCCCTCTAAAATATAGAGCAACCCCTTTACCATATAGGGGTCCCTCTAGAATATAGAGCAACCCCTTTTTTTTTCCTACTTTTACAAAAGAAGTGAATTTGTTTATATAATTGACAAACTCAAGTTAAGAAGAGCTCCTCCCCTATGTGGGACTAAAATCTTATATAGTCTCTTAAAAACAACTAAAGAGTGGAAACTCCACTATGTGGGACTAATAAGTTTTCATTCACAAAAGAAACACTAAATTAAAATCTTTAAAAAGTATTTTTATTAATCGTTTTTCCAACAAGTTGTATAGAGGAGTTTGGCGGGGTTGGGTCTAGCAGTGGGGCTAGTCCAGCTGGCTGGATTTGGGTAGGGGCCTGGGTCCGACTTTAGCCTATCAAAAAAAAAAAACTTTTTTTAAAGTGTTTTTCTCCAAAAGCACTTCTGTTTTTGACCAATTTTTAAAAGCTATTCAGGAGTAGCTTTGAAAAGCATTAAAAGCATATGTGGACCCACTAAATTTTAATTAATCGATTCTCTATTTTAACCTTGTTATTATATTAAAACACAAAATTTACCCTTAAATATTTATTTACGTACAATTATTTCACTAATCAAATTATTTCACTAATCAAATTTTATTAATTTTTAATCATTTAATATTTTAAAAATAAATAAATGATTAAAATATGAATAAGAATTATTTTATTTTTTTTATCTTTATTTAAATAATATTCAAAACAAAAAATATTTTATTATTAATAGATGTAATTTAAAAAGAATTTTTAAACCATGTCTATTTTCGTCATTAGCCACATAATAAACATTTCAACATGATAATTTACCAAACAGAATTTACAGTTTGTTGGTTCCACAACACTTTACGTATTATAGTTTACCAAACGGATGATTACTTTATTTTAAAACACAGCACAGCGACGCACAACACAACACAACACAACAGAAAAGCACTTTTTTTAAACTCATAGCAATACCAAACCAGAGTTAAACGAAGAATATATATACCAGCAAAAAAGTAACAGTTCATAGTTTTATAAAAATAAATTCTAAAGGCAAAAGTGCACTAACATGAATGTCCACTTAAAATTAAATAAAATTTTGGCTCAATAGTGGATGCCCTAATGATTTTGTCTGTTCTATAAGGAAAAACAAAAATGGTTACGATAGTCTCTTTCACACGTCATGTGTACTCACCATGACTGACCACATAAATGATATCTGATCATTTGTATAACATGTCACAAGGAAACAAAAGACCCAATTACATCTCTCTAAGCACACTCTCTAGCTAGTTTCTAAGCAAGCAATGAAGTTCATTTTCACAAGAACAATCTTTTTGATCATGTTTCTACTCATTGGTTCTAACTTGCAAAGGATCATCCCTCCAGCTCCAGGTTCTTATAATTTAATTAGTTACTTTCACCTTGTTTAAAAATTTATCTATTTTGTGTACGTAAGATTATAGGTAGTTTAATTTTGGGTTATTTTCTTTCTCCTTTTAGCAGCTAAAGATGGTAATGAGCTAGCATACACAAAGATGAAGATCGATACTTCAAGGAAGTTGCTGAGAGTAAGGGGATACAAGTTTTCTCCCCCAACTGCGAATCGGCCGTCTAGGAGGGGTCCGCCTCATACATTTTGAAGTCCCTCCTCCTCTCGATGTCCTATAAGAACATGACGATGATTTTGTGGAAAAAACATGAGGTTACAGAGAATAAAAGTAAAAGAGTAATATTGAGTAAAAGAGTGATATTGAGTGTTCTAATTACGAGGAAGTATTATGTAACGAATATCTCATTTAGTGATCATATATTGAAATTTTTGAGTTTATTACTACACATTTTGACATGAAGACACTACAAGTAAGTGACAGAGATTGTCATGACATGTATATTGTGAATGATAGAATTGTATTCAACGTGGTAAACAAGATAAAATACATCTGTTCTTATATACAAGAAACAGAAGATAAAAAAAGAAATAAGATATGCATGAAAAAGAGAACAAAATATGCAGGATATACATGCCATGTAGAGCAAGATATTATCCCAAGACAGGATATACATGTCATGTAGAGCAAGATGTTATCCCTTCAAGCAATGTGAACACATCAAACTATCACTGTAAGCAACAAACTATCTCAATATGTTTCGTACGTTCATGGAACACATCATTATGAGCAATGTGAATAGATGTTTTATTGTCTCAATACAATGGAGTAGATTCGGATAGGTGAACTCCCATATCTTCAAGGAGCCTTCTTGTTGATGGTGGTTTTTATCTTAGGGTTAAAATCGTAAACCCTTACATCTGATATGACGTCACTAGGACCACTAGCGCATTTATTAAATCATTCAACATGCCTACGTAAGAATTACCAGGGTACCTTTTTTTTTACATATATATGTGTCATGTTCCACGGTAGAACCCTTAGTATTGATCGACATGACCTTCGTATACCAAACCCTAAATTCTTACACCACCGTGCCAATGAAAAACCATGCCATCCACGTTTCCGCGCCAAGGCATGCCAACCATGCCAGCCGCACCACCGTGCCAATAGCAAACCATCTCAGCCACGTCTACGCGCCAAACCATGCCAACCATGTCAGCCGCGCCACCATGCCAATGTCAAGCCGTGTCAGCCACGTCTCCGCGCCAAGGCATGTCAACCATGCCAGCCGCACCACCGTGCCAATGACAAACTATGCCAGCCACGTCTCCGCGTCAAAGCATGCCAACCATGTCAGCCACGCCACCGTGCCAATGGAAAACCATCCCAGCCACGTCTCCGCGCCAAGGCATGCCAACCATGCCAGTCGTACCACATGTGCCAATGGCATGTCGTGCCAGCCACACCTCCGCGCCAAGGCATGCCAACCATGCCAGCCGCCCCATCGTGCCAATGGAAAACCATGCCAGCAACAATTCCATGCCAATGCCATGCTGGCCCCGCTACATTCCGCTGTCTTCCAAAACGAAGGGTTGCAACAATCAACGACCACCCTTCCATCTGAGATGCAAATCTTAGCCGTCCAAGGTCGCCAGCCAACGCATGGTAACCTTTAGCCCAATGCCAAAATCCTAGTTTTGGCCACGCCTAAACTGCTCCAAGGCATGCCGACCATGCCACATGTTCCAATGGCATGTCGTGCCAGCCACCTTGCCGCGCCTAAACCATACCATGTCGACCTTCCCCTCACGGCTTCCAAAACGAAAGGGTGCGACTATCAACGACCACCCTTCCATCTTAGATGCAAATCTTAGCCGTCCAAGGTCACCAACCAACGCAGGTAACCTTTGGCCCAACGCTAAAACCCTAGTTTTGGCGACGTCTAAACCGCGCCAAGGCATGCCGACCATGCCACATGTGCCAATGGCATGCCAACCACCTTGCCGCGCCATACTATGTCGGCCTTCCCTAGACGGCTACCAAAACGAAGGCGTGTGATGATCAACGACCACCCTTCCATCTTAGATGCAAACACTACAAGAAAAGGGCTGTATTGCAACATGTCCCAAATGTGGCAACAACCCATATTTAATGTGGCTATTTCTTTTTGCCACATAAAAATATTTTGCCAATATTTTACCACACCAGTGGAAACAGCTTGGGTGGCAAGAAATAGTTGCCACCCCTTTAAGATACAGTGGCAAAAGCTGGATTTCTTGCCACACCAAATGGTGAGGCAATAACATGAGGCAATAGGTATTTTCTTTTTAATTTTTCTTTTTTCTTTTAAGTTTTAATTATTTATTTTAAAATTTTTGCCACATCAATTAGTGAGGCAATAGAGTGAGGCAAAAACATTTATTACTATTTAATATAAAATTGTTTTGAATTACATTTTAAAATATTTTGCCACACCATTGTCGTGGCTATGAGTGCGACAAGGCAGACCCTGATGCCACAACTTGAATGTAGCTAAAACTTATTTACTGATTTACTTGCTATTTTTATATTATGTTTTAAATTATGCAGGGTAACAAAAAAAAGTAAAAAGATACCAAAAAGTGAATCCAATTGAAGAATTTAAGTTCCATTAAATAAAAGTAGTTGTCAAAAGGCATAGAGAATCCCACTTAACCATAAGAAAACAAAGAAATTACACAATCAAAACTAAAGAAAATAACCTAATAATTCAAACTTGGCCTAGTCCATGTTAAATCAACTCTCAGGCGGCCTATGTATCCAATCCCATACGTCTGTTCCCGTTCCCTGCGTACCTGCTAAACAAACCAAAACAGAGCAAAAAGATATCAACAAATGTAGAGAATCATCATGTCTGATAGAACATCAACAAATACCTTTATTATCAAGGAAGAGACACTTACAATTATTTTGAGGTCTGTTTAGATGGTCCCTGGATATGTAAAGCGGATCCGCCGGTCCAAAAAGTAGCTCCTCGGGTCTGCCAGGATGCTCCACAAGTCTTTGGCGCTGCTCCAAAGGTAAGAAAGGCGTCGGCCCGTGTCTGCTGGGCTGCTCCCCACACCTGTAACGCGACGAAGGTCCAAAAAGTTGCTCCTCTGGTATGCCAGGCTGCTCCCCAGGTCTTTGGCGCTGCTCCAAAGGTACGGAAGAGATAGTTTCTCCCAAGGTCTGTGATGATGCTCCCCAGTTCTGAAAAGGTGATCTGAAGGTCCTGAGAGTCCCAATCTCGTAAATAGGTCTGGCCTGCACAATCTGACATACTCCATCATTTGGTTCTGACGCACGTTATACTGATCATTTTTCGCTTCCATTCGCCTCTCCCATTCTGCATCTCGTTCTTTCATTTGCCTCTTAAATTCTTCCTCTCGCTCTTCCTTTTCTCTCTCAAAATCCTCATTACTCCAGTACTGCAGATGGCATCTTTGAGCTCTTATACGTTTATGTCTTTTTGTGGGTAATACATATGCATAGACTTCATTACTGATTGAATGTTGGTTACCATCTTTATCCAACCCATTCTCATCCAACCCAGACTGTTCCCTTAATTGGGCCTATGTATAAGAGAAAAAAATAAATTAGGCAAAAGGGTCTTCTATAAGCAGCAAATTCATGAACTTTTCTAGGAAAGCATTACAATAGACTTACAATGTATCCTTGTGAAAATGGGTCCAAAGCTTTTCCACTGACTTTATTTATATGGGTTTTAATGAACACGTCACCATCAGTTGGTGGGTTCCCTCCGTTCTCTTGAGCCTAAACAAATTCAGCCACATAATGATTAATTGTATCCAATAGAATTATATGATTAGAAAAAACTGGTTTAGCACTACCCAATGTTCAGTAGCAGTTAAGCCAGACAGATGACCAACAACTGCTAAACATGGTAAAGGAAAGAAAGGCCATTTAAGCATTTTTGAAAATACATGCATCTACATACCATTTCAGCTTCGCACCGAGAGTAGTTTTTCCTGCCCATTGTGTGCTTCGTTTTCTGTTGGCTTCTACTAATGGCATTTTTCTTGGATAGTGTCTTACGGATACACAAGTCAAAATTAATTAGACATAAATGTTTTAACAGAACTTAAATGCAAACATTTTAGATGTTTAAACTTACTTGATGCGCTTCACTATCCCAAAGTTTTACAAGAGACTTCCACTGCCCATCGGTTAACGAATTGGGTTTATCTTTCAGATTCATTGCATGTGTATTTGTGAGCTTATAGTGTTTCCTTTTCCACTTGCCCTTCTTATCTTTAAATATTCCACCAGCAATAGACAGGGTACCTTGTTTATGACATTCATCAACAACAAACAAATCCTGAAATGAATAAAAAAAAATTGCCATTCAGTTCATAAGTCACACAAACAATCCTTAAGTTCACTGCAGAGTATGTTCACCTTAAGTTCGGCCCACAACCAATCCTTAGCATTGTCATCTTGCAAATTCCAAGGGTTTTCCCAGTTCCAACGGCGAGATTGTTTGAGAAACACACCAATGACACTAGAATATTTGGCTTGGTTTTTTCCACAAGGTCTCTCTTTCTTCATATCCCAGTCGACCATTTCCCTTTCTTTCTCCTCTTTTTTCTTTCCAATGAAAGATGCAAAAGTGGTATCACCTTGCACCTTTTTCTCTCGTTGGACAACAACTCCTTAGAGAGTAACATAAGCATTTTGTACACGGTTAACTAAAAATACATCTAAACATAACAGTACCCAAAAAAAAAAATCACCAGTAGTTTCGGAATTGAAATGCTCTCCTTGCTCCCCATTTTGCTGATATTCCATCCTGCATAAAACAACAAGGTTTCCTTTATAATCAGAAGAACTCTCAGATTGGAATCTATGAGAAAACTGTTGGAATATGATAATTTATAATGTCCACATCTAATCAAGGAGCTCATACGTAAATATAAAAAAAGAGTGAGTTTTGAGCAGCAACACTAAAACGAAGCAAATACATCTAAAATTCAACTGAACTAGTCTGAACTACGCATAACCCAAGTTCTGATATGAACCCAAAATTTATATGGAGGAGGAACTGTAAGATAAATTTTTCAAAGAAACATTTCAGGTTTGTTACGTGTCCTTGATTACAAAGAAACAAATTCAACAATTCATGCATTTCTGAACCTAATAAATTGGTAGATAATCTTCTCTTACTCACTGCATCCCCATTTCCTTGTACTTTTCTTTAGTATATAGCATGTTTTCCACTGACTTTCACCTATTATAGTATCATTTTACAGACCTTGGGACTTAGGAGCAAAGATGAAAATCATGTAGTGCAATTATGCCTCTTTTGCTCGATGTTAAGGTGCATGTGGCATTGTGGTTTAACAATTAGCTAGGTAATAAGTGACCTCATAATATGTGTCATTGTGGTTTAACAATTAGCTAGGTAACAATGAGCTTATAGTATGGTACTGGAAGAACATCTCATAAATTTGTATTATACAAAAGTCCCCTGTCAAGAAACCAGCAGTGGCCTACTATAGTGTAACACCTGCTTACATGGAGGGCTTACAGAATATAACCTTCAAGGCTACCTACTGGTCTGATGGCTTTAACAATTTTGTGTTCCAGTATAAACCCAATGATGGACAATCTGGTTGGGCAGAACCAAAATACAACGCCAACTCACTTCATGGGACACAATCTTTACAAGATTTAAACATCACATCTACACACAATTGGCAATTCATAAACAAAATCAAATCCAAACAAGAAATGAAACAAAACAGACTCAAAATCCTTACCTAATACTCAATATGGCCCTATCAAATATGAGAACCAAACAAAAAAAAAAATCTTGCCAAAACCACATAAACCTTATAAGACAGGGAAAGTTAGTAGGGATTGAAAACTTACTCTTCCTCAAATTCCATCTTCAGAAATTAAAGAACCCTACAAAAAATAATTAAAAAAAATATCAAAACATCAAAAACCAAAATTAAAGAAAACCCCTATTCGAATTGAAATTCAGAGCGGAGGTGAAAAATAACCTGAATGAGTCTCTGGAGAGTGAAAAACTCAAATCAATCCGAAGAACTGTGTGAATCTGTAAATAAAAAAGAATAACTTATTATGATCGATTGGAAGTTATTTAACCATTGATATAAGCATAAAAATGATATACCTTGATGTTTTTGACCTCGGAACTGATAATCACCCAGAAAAGGTGATTTTAGGGTTCAATTTATAGATACTCAAAAACAACAAGCGGGAATAATCACGCCCAAAGGACTTTCTTTTGATTTCATCCCGCCTAGAATGAAAATTTTATGGTTCAAATGGAAAAAGATTTGACCGAGATTATTCCCGCTAGATGTTCTTCTTTCATTCCTTCTCAATATACTCTTGTTTTCATCCTACGGCGATGCAGAAATCTTTCCAAAAATTCCAGACTATTTCTTCTATGAATAACCCCTAATTCCCCTTTTCCTCTAACAAACTTTCAATAATTTGAAGCGAAAATACCTCACAAAATTTATCCTCGTTATCTCCGGTTCTCTCTGTTGCTCTGTGTTAATGCAAAAGAAAGAAAGGAAATAAATTTTAGAAAAACAGAAAAAAATTCTGAAACTGTTTTGTGAGACGGACCCTTCTATGCATTTGTTAATACGTGGGCTTGTTAGAGGATTCTTTGTTATTAACGTGGCTCATGTGTGTTAATACGTGGACTTGCTAAACCACCTCCAAGTAAGCTACCAGCCTAGCTACATGAAATTCCTAAATTGACCTGACGTTCACAAAAAATTCTGAAACTGTCGCATACTTGGAAAACCAGACTATATCGTTTCGTATATATCGGCCGATATTATTGTCTAATTAAATATCGTGCCGCGATATTTGTGTTTTCATTTCGCTCTAACACCGGTACACGAAATTCCGCCGATATTTCGGCCGGTACGAGCGAAATTGACTACTTTGGTTTGGTCAAGCCATGTATAAACAAGTTAATTATCAACCTTTTGTTAGTAAGTGGATCATCGGTGTTAGTGGGGATTCAAGATACGACTTATACAAAGACAAAATCCATGTTATTATTATTTTATTTAATTTTTCTTAATATATTTTAATTTTTTAATTGCTATTAAAATATTATTACATGGGATTTGTACGGAGCCTAGCAACAAATTATACACCTATATCTTTTGGATGGCTAGCACTTTTATGTCAAAAATAAATTTTTTTACCATGATATTAACATCATAACTAAAAAAATAAAATCACAGTGCCCCCAATATAGTTGTGTACAATTTTACATATAAGTTAATCCAGTTGTGTTTAGCTTTACATAATTAAATAAGAATTCATTGGATCATAGACATTATGAGTGATTATACTTGATATGAATAATTTATGTATGTATTTCCATTTATATAACTAAATAAAAATATCCATAACTTTTCCATAGGATTACTCGATGATACTCTCTATGACCGATTATCATACAATTTAATCCAACCATGTTCAATTTTGCATAATTTAATTGGATCATAGTCACCATGAAAGCTAAATCGTCTTTATCCTAAACTGAAAGTTAATCGAAGAATTGGAAGTTATCTAATTTATCTTTATCGCAAAAATAAAATACATCCAATTAATATTGAGTGTGTCATGAACCATAGTGAACAAACCTCGTCTGAACAATTCTCGAATGATCTCTAGGATAATTTGGACTACAAATTCATTTGATTTTGGAAAATAGAAAATAATTCTACCTGTGAATCCAAATAACGAAAGCCAAATCGTCTTGATCGGAAACTGAAAGTTAATCGAGGATTTGGAAACTAGCTAATTTATCTTTATCGCAAAAATAAAATACATCCAATTAATATTGACTCCATGACCTTAGTGTATAAACCTCGTTTGAACTATTTTCGAATGATCTCTCGGATAATTAATTTGGACTACAAATTCATTTGATTTTGGAAAATCGAAAATAATTCTACCTGTGAATCCAAATAACGAAAGCCAAATCGTCTTGATCGGAAACTGAAAGTTAATCGAAGAATTGGAAGCTAGCTAATTTATCTTTATCACAAAAATAAAATACATCCAATTAATATTGAGTGTGTCATGAACCATAGTGAACAGACCTCGTCTGAACAATTCTCGAATGATCTCTCGGATAATTTGGACTACAAATTCATTTGATTTTGGAAGTAGAAAATAATTCTACATGTGAATCCAAATAACGAAAGCCAAATCGTCTTGATCGGAAACTGAAAGTTAATCGAGGATTTGGAAACTAGCTAATTTATCTTTATCGCAAAAATAAAATACATCCAATTAATATTGACTCCATGACCTTAGTATATAAACCTCGTTTGAACTATTTTCGAATGATCTCTTGGAGAAATTTAAAAGTGCATTCATGAAATTCAATATGTTCCGAACCATTAATCACAAATTTTGTCTAATCAATTTTCGAAGGTTCATCATAAGAAAAATGAGAGCAAATAAAATTGAAGTGAGAATTGAAAGTAATTCAAGCTAAATAAAACAGGAAAACATCAAATAAACAGTACATTCAGTAGTAACTTTGACTTTATGTTAGGCGAGATCATCTCGTTCACAATCACTAAAATAATCACTGTGATCACTATCACTGTCATTATTTAGATCGCCTTTATCACCGTCAGTTGTACTTCTAATCACCTCTTCCCATCCAATTTCACTCTCAAAGTCTTGGACAATTTCAGCTGCACTGGTTACATTATCTATGTGGGATGAATCTTCTTGGATGAGCTCAACTTCTGGTGACCCCAAACTATAGTGATCCCTTGCCTGCATTTTAAGTACAATTCGGCGATTCTTGTCCTTATTGTCCCGAAGATAAAAAACTTGATGTGCTTGCTTTGCAAGCATAAAAGGTTGATTTTTGGCTATGGTTCTTGTAAAATTCAACGACGTAAACCCAAATGCATCTCGCTGCTTCTTTCTTGTCTCGTTGATATCCCACCAATGACAATTGAATAAAACAAATTGGTTCCCCTCGCGATACTGTAATGCCACGACTTCATCTAATCTACCGTAGTAATCAATAGATTCAATACTATCTTTATTTGAAGTCTGTACATTAACACAAACACCACTGTTCTGTGTGTTTCTGTTCTTCTCATGATCAATTATGTGAAACCTAAACCCATTCACAATTTATCCTTTATAACAACTAACTGATTTTTTAGGCCCATAGGATAGGATTTCAATATCCTTTTTCACTATTTCACCATCTCGCTTCATTTCACAAACCTAATAATAATAAGAAAATGGGTATGTTTAAAAGATTCTGAATCAACATTGAATAATAGTTTTCAAACATCAGGATCAGTAGCTTCCATAGTAGTTGACATAGGGATGCTAAATGCAAATATGTGGAGTATCTGTACAAAGTATAAAGAAGTTCTTCTAAGATTAGAAGTTTCATGTAATTGTTTTTCATCATGATATAAATCGAAATGGATCATTTTTATACTTGTATGACTGTATTGACAACTATCAGTTTCATCATGGTATCGTAGGTTCCACAGTAGTTGATGCTACTATCTACGATAACCTTAAGTTATAGGTATCATTGCCTGCTAAAAAGGTAATATTCTTGTGTAGTATACTTGTATGACTGTATTAACAACTTTTATTCTTACTCAGGTGGCGTTCTTGATATATCGTTCTGTCATGAGGCTGTTTAAGTGTGCAAGTGGCTCTGATCCTGATGTATTTTGGCCGTGTAATAATGTCAAAGAGACAAGTATGTCAACTACTGTAAATTGAGTTCATAAGATACAAACACTTACATGGTTTTCGAACCAACCACCGAACATTTTGGCATGCCAATGCTCCAACTCATTATCACGAATTTTCCCTCCATATTTATCACGAATTTTTTGCTTGTGTTTCCTGCATAAATTATACAGAAAGTAGACTTACTCGTTTTTTGTTTATATACATTAACTGCATAAATGATACAGAAAGGTGATACAGAAAGTAGACTTACTCGGTTAGTAAGTATATATACATTAAATCATCTACCAACTCATAATGATTTTTATTCAACATCAGAAAGTAGACTTACTCGATGAACGGAAGAATTTCATCACAATTACTCAACACATACATTCGGGCTTCCTCCCACTCATTGTCAGATAAAGTTCGGAAAATTGGTTTCCCTAAAGAACGACCTGCGTCTTCAAAGATAGGCGATTCATGACTAGATGTCGTCGCACCATCACCATCACTATTTCTCCCTATCTGGTTGAACTTTGTATTAATCTCAGCACTCAAGCATCTGGAGCAAAATGTCAGACATTCATCAGCAAGATACCCTTGTGCAATCGATCCCTCAGGTTGACTTTTATTTCGCACATACTTTTTCAAGGTGTACAAGTACCTGATAAATACAGGAAAAATTCAGACAGACATCAGTAGAAAAACATCACTATAATAATATTATACTCACTATTTAAAAGACGTACTAACCGTTCGATTGGATACATCCACTGGTAATGAACAGGTCCAGCAATTATAGCTTCTTCTGCTAGATGAACAGGCAAGTGTGTCATAATATCGAAAAAGGAAGGAGGGAATATCATCTCCATTTTGCACAAAGTGAGATACATTTTTTTTAAGCGCCTCCAAATCTTTGATTCTCAATGTCTTGGAGCATAATTGAGTATAAAAATCAGAAAACTCAACTAAAACTCTAGTAACGTCATCGTGTAAGATACCACGTACCGCAACAGGAAAAAGTTATTGCATGAGAACATGCCAGTCATGACTCTTTAGCCCGGGAATCTTGCATTCTTGTACCTGAACGTGCCGCGAAATATTCGATGAATAACTATCGGGTACCTTTATGTCACGCAAGAATTGACAAATCTTCCTCCTCTCCGCCAAAGACAAGGTATACTTTGCTGGAGGAAGGTAGAATTTGTTGTTCCCCAAAGCTTCAGGGTGAAGTGGTCCACGTATACCCAATACTTTCAAATCTTCCCGAGCTTTCAAGTTATCTTTTGTCTTACCTTCTATGTTCAACAGTGTCCCTATCCAACTCTCGATGTTGTTCTTCTCGGTATGCATAACATCAATATTGTGCCATAAGAGAAGATCTTTCCAGTAAGGTAGTTCTAAGAAAATGCTTATTTTCTTCCAATTATAAGGCAGCTCATTGTCATCCCTCCTTCTTTTCTCCCCACACACAGCATGTTCTTCCTTGCCAAAAGTGATTTGATGATAACCACGGAATTGCCGAAGAACATCCTCACCGCTTAAAGGTTTTGGTGCACTATCATGTTCTCTGCGACCATTAAAAGAGCTCAGGTTGCTTCGTAACCGATGACCAATAGGTACGAATCTCCGGTGCCCTAAATAAACATTTTTTCTCCCATTTCGAAATCTTACTGAACTTGTATCCTTGTGGCAACATGGGCAAGCGAGATAGCCTTTAGTACTCCATCCTGACAGGTTGGCATATGCTGGAAAGTCATTAATAGTCTATAAGAGAGCTGCACGCATTTGGAAGTTCTTCTTGGAATAAGCATCATACGTCTCAATTCCCATTTCCCACAATTCCTTTAGCTCTCCGATTAGTGGATGTAAGTATACATCAATATTATTCCCAGGACCCTTAGGCCCAGGAATAAGCAGACACATGATAAAATAGGGTTTCTTCATACACTTCTCTGGCGACAAATTATAAGAAGTAACAAAGACTGGCCATGTACTGTGACCAGTACCCATAACACCAAAAGGATTGAACCCATCACTTGCCAACCCGAGTCTAACATTGCGACGTTCTGAACCAAATACCCGATGCTTTTTGTCCAAGGTTTTCCAACATTGCGAGTCTGCCGGATGCCTTAAAACACCATCTTTGGTACGCTCTTTATCATGCCATATCATATCCTCTGCGGTTTTATGGTCCATATAATACCTTTGAAGCCGTGGTATTAACGGAAACCATCTCAAAACCCTGACATCTTTTCTCTTGACTTTCTGTTTTCAACTTGCTTCTTTTTCTCCAGATTGACAAGTACCTGATATCCATCTAGATTCACCACAGGCGTCGCACCTTTCCTTATCACGATTATCCTTCCAATATAACATACAATGATTTGGGCATGCATCTATTTTAATACATTCCATACCAAGATCTCGAATTTGTTTTTTTGCTTCATAGTAATTCTTAGGGATATTGCTATCTGGAAAAGCTTTTGTGGACCGTAATATAGTACAATACTCATCAAAAGCTTTGTTACTCAACCCATTAGTACACTTATGGTGTAACATCGAGACAAGAAAAGATAATTTCGAACTTGTTGTACATCCAGGGAATAACGGTGTTTCTGCATCTTTAAGCAACTTGTAAAATTTCTGGGCCTCCACATGCGGCTCATCTGGAACACGATCATGCTGACTTGATCCATTTGTATTGGCTTGATCTGGAAATTCACCATCCCCGGCGAAAAACCTTGATCCAGGGAACGCAGCTTGTAACATCCCATGCATATCACCCTCACCTATAACATTTGTGACTTCTTCCCCAATATTATTAACTAGCTCTTCAGGTTCTCCATGTTTTGTCCAACAAGTGTAACTATGTGTTATTCCATTCTCTCGAATGTGCTCTCGCACCACATCTCTACCGAAGTAGTTCACATTATTGCATCTCAAACAGGGGAAAAAAATACTCTCAACTAAATCAGGAGTACGATGAGACCAAGCAAAATTTATGAATTCATCGCAGCCACGGAAATAGTCAGGGTGGCACTTACCCTTCTGCATCCAACTTTTATCCATCTAAGCTTAACAATGACAAAACAACTAGCTCCTGCCAAAAATTTCCCAACATTAATTCAATGTGAAAAATGAAATAGTTATGTCATATGATACG
Organism: Papaver somniferum; assembly: GCF_003573695.1. Lineage (NCBI taxonomy): Eukaryota > Viridiplantae > Streptophyta > Magnoliopsida > Ranunculales > Papaveraceae > Papaver > Papaver somniferum. Next base: position 191,329,764 of record NC_039362.1, on the reverse strand, counting down.
TCAAGTTGGTTAAAAAAATTTCACAATTTTGCTACGATAAAATATCAAATGCACTATTGAAATTTTCCATAAGTGAGAAACCAGATGGTCGTATTCCGCATGATTTTTGCAGGTTCTTTGAAGGAGGATGGCAATCAACATACTATACAGATAAAAGAAAAAAAGTAAATTCTGAACCTACTCGAATCTTAGAGTTTACAGTACCACATTCCTATTAATGAAGGCGCATTGAAACTTAAAAGAAGGGAGAAATACTTTTTACACAGTTGTACAATACTACAAGGCCTTGAAGTAAATTCTGAACCTACTTAAATCTCAGAATCAAATGCATCTAAGTTTAACATAATTGATTGCACGGTTGTACAATACTACAAGGACTATAAGAAATCTGGGATGGCTCTGAAGCTTGCAACGTTAAGATAAATATGTTTATGATGCTTTTAATAATATATTCCTTTCAATCTTTTTTTTTTAAAAAGTAAAATGTTTATGATGAAACCACAAAAACTTAGGGTGAGAATATTTATAGGCTTAGTTTGGATGCTAGTACATGAGGTGTACAGACGTGGATTGAGTTTGAGTCATCATGAAGCAAATGCGAGAAAGCAATTAGAAGTTTCATTTGATTCAAATCACTGAGTCTCAACATGACAGGGGTACCATGATTGGTTTAAGCAACTGAATTTTATCAATAATTTATTACACCATGAATCACATGGTTTGCATATAGACTCCTTTCAATTTCCCAACCACACTCTCTTGCAAGCTTCTCACATTGCAAACACATAAAATAAACAAAATTCAAGTAACAAAAGTTCTGATGGGAGGCAGGCGACTCCATCATAGTCCCATCTAAAAATGTTAGAAGATTTGTGTAGGGACTCAAGAGGCAGGCAGTCCTCATTGCAGTGAAGCAACACCGCACTTCTCAAGGCAATCTAATAGAGAAGCAGAGGCTACCATATTACCGGAGAAGGTGGGCAACGACGTCGCCAATTAAGCAACGACGACTTCTCTTTACTGCTCGGATAAGAATAAGATCAAGTAGATGCAATTTTAAGTTAAAAAAGATTGGGAAGATAACCTAAGGATCAATTATTTCAAAAACATCAAAAATCAAACACTAACAAACAAACAAAAAAGGATTTTGGGGATGAAAATAGCTCTCTTCCCTAACAAGAAACAAACCAAAATCTAAATCTACGAATTTATACCCAATATGAATTTAGAATGATGGAACTTTTCACAAAATTAAAAATCCATACCTCAATTTGAGGTAAACAAAGAACCCCTTGTAATCTGTTCACCGTTCTTCTGTTCCGAGAGAGAGTTGTACCAACTCGAACTTCACTGGTTTTGTTCGTTTTCTCCGTCAAGTAATGGGGGTTTGGTTAATGGCTTCGTGTGAAAATACTCTTGTTTTCATCAGATTTTCATCCTACGGCGATGCAGAAATCTTTCCAAAAATTTCATACTATTTCTTCTATGAATAACCCCTAATTCCCCTTTTCCTCTAACAAACTTTCAATAATATGAAGCGAAAATACTCACAAAATTTATCCTCGTTATCTCCGGTTCTCTCTGCAACTTTGTTTTAGGAAGGCAAAAGAAAAAGAAGAAAGAAAGAAAATTGAGACTCTTGTGTATTAGTTAGGTCAGGCCAGGTGTAAACAAGGGAAAAAAAAGTGAACATTTTTAATCCTACAACCACCTTGACGCGCTATACCATGCCTGTCCTCCCTATGCGGCTACCAAAACGAAGGCGTGCGATCATCAACTACCACCCTTCCATCTTAGATGTAAATCTTATCCGTCCAAGGTCGCCAAACAACGCATGGTAACCTTTGGCCCAAAACCCTAGTTTTGGCCACGCCAAGGCATGCCATGCCACATGTGCCAATGGCATGCCAACCACCTTGCCGCGCCATACCATGCCGGACTTCCCAATGCGGCTACCAAAACGAAGACCTGCAACAATCAAATGCCACTTTTTCATCTAAGATGCAGATCTTAGCCTTCCAAGGTTACCAGCTAACGCATGGAAACCTTTGGCCCTAGTTTGGTCGCGCCTAAACAAAGTCAAAACCCTAACTTTTGGCCGCGCCTAAACTAGGGTGTATTAAAGCCATACTGATCATGCTTTCATGCCACTGGCTACCAAAACGAAGGCATGCAACAATCAACGACCACTTTTTCATCTAAGATGCAGATCTTAGCCGTCCAAGGTTACCAGCTAACGCATGGCAACCTTTGGACCTAGTTTGGTCGCGCCTAAACAAAGCCAAAACCCTAACTTTTGGCCGCACCTAAACTAGGCCATATTTAAGCCATACTGATCATGCTTTCATGCCACTGGCTACCAAACGAAGGGTTATAATAATCAACGGATACCTTTCCTCTTAAGATGCAAAATCTCGACCGTCGAAGGTCACCACCGAGTCGGCAAGTCTCCCAAGCTCAACTTTCCAGACAACAACAACATGCTACATGTTTTCCATGAAAACGTTCGATACATTAACACATGTCACAAACTGGGGGATGATCATTGGGTATTGGTTTGGCGGTTTACAGCGTGCGGCGTACACTACGCCCGTTATAAGACAGTTTCATAAAGATGAGGCGGTTAGTAAATACAGGGAGTAACGGTGAAATGCTTTCTTTTATGGAACATCAATTCCAGGCGTTACCGGTTACCACCTCCTCCCATTTACTCACCCGTTTTCCATTTCTTAATGATACCAGAGTACGTTTCACTTCGACTGGTATAAATAGGCATTACCTATTTCCACCGAACAACAAGTTCATGTCAGGAGAATAAAACACTCAGAAAATATTTGCTAGATTTCCATCTGTTAGCTTCCCACTTTCTGATACAAGTCGTGAAAAAATTACTCTTCCAGAATCAACTAATCTGGTCTCAACACTCTCTTCGCTTCCCTCTCCAAAACCAACCCTTATCCTTCACTTTGTGACCGAAGCAAGTCTGGAACGGTCGTTTCTTGGTTTAAGCCGGATTTGTACAGATTGATCTCTCGAATCTAAAGTAGTTCCTTGCAGTATATTGTTTAGGGTTTAAACTCGTTTCTCACTCACACACCCGAAATTACCAAAATCAGCAGAAATCGTTTTCACCCTCAAACACTTCTAAACCAAACAATTTCAGAAGTTGTATGAGCAAGAGCGCGATACTCAGCCTCTGCACTAGACCGAGAAACTACACTTTGTTTCTTACTGCGCCAGGAGATCAAGGAATTTCCTAGAAATACACAGTATCCTATGGTTGAGCGTCTATCTGTAACGTCACCAGCCCAATCTGAATCTGAATATGCATGAAGACAGAGATCATAAGTAGATGAGAACTTTATACCTTGATACAGGGTGCCTTTGATATAACGTAATATCCGAAGTACTGTAGCATAATGTGTGGACCTTGGAGCTGACATAAACTGGCTAACTACATGAACTGCATGACTGATATCTGGTCTTGTGATGGTTAGATAATTAAGACTTCCCACAAGTGACGATATAATGTAGGATTTGCTAAAGCTTTTCCTTCGAAAGGATTGAGTTTCACAATTAATTCAAGAGGTGTATCTGCAGTCTTACTATCTGTTAAACCAGCACGCTGAAGAATGTCGGAGGCATACTTCACTTGTGAGATGAAATAACCATCAACTGATTTATCAACCTCTATACCAAGAAAATACCTTAAGAGACCTAATTCTTTCATTTCAAAACACGAACTGAGATGAAGTTTGAGAGCAGTAATTCCTTCTAAATCATCACTTGTGATAACCATATCATCAACATATAAAAGGAGAATAACCATACCCTTCTTAGTTGATCTAGTAAACATTGCTGAGTCATATGCTCTCTGATTGAATCCGTACTGAAGGATAGCATTTGAAAACTTCTCAAACCAAGCACGCGGTGCTTGTTTAAGTCCATACAAAGATTTACGAAGTTTACATACTTGATTTGGAGAATGAATCATTCCTGGTGGTGGTATCATATACACTTCTTCTTGAAGTTCTCCATTAAGAAAGGCGTTCTTGACATCCATTTGATGAAGATTCCAATTTCGTGCAGCAGCAACAGCAAGAAGTGTACATACAATAGTCATACGAGCAACGGGAGCGTACGTTTCTTCCTAGTCTATAACATATTCTTGTGTATATCCTTGAGAAACCAAACGATATTTGTGGCGTTCTATCTCACCTGTTGAGTTTTTTTTGATCTTGTACACCCATCTACTTCCAACAACAGTTTTCCCTGGTAGCAAGTCAACCATATCCCATGTACCAGCGTTCTTGTGAGCTGTTAGTTCTTCTCCCATAAATGTTTGCTAGACTGGACTTATAGATGCTTCCCTATATGATTTTGGTTCATGTATAGACAAAATGGATGATAAAGAACAATGATAATCTGCAAACCTGGATGGTGGTCGACGAGCACGTGGAGGTAAAGCATCATCCTCAGGTACAAGATCCCTTTCTAGAGAAGCAATGTTAGGATTTTCCATAGAGTGGTCATGTGGAGTTTCGAAACTTTCAAGAGGAGTAACTTTTGTGGTGCTGGATGGAATATTTCTAGGCTGAGAGATAGATAGAGAAACATCCTCAAAAGGATCTAGATACGTAAACTTTTCTAGAGTAGGAGACTTGCTACTAGGAAGAGACCAAAAGGGTATATTTTCCCAAAACGAGAAATACGTAATCGACGATTCTCTGGGTCGTAACAACGATAACCTTTTTGTTCAATACCATAACCTAGGAACACACAGATATCATTGTTTTTACTAAGTTTGTTTCGTTCTCGTTCTGTGAGAAGGACAAAACACGTGGAACCAAAAACACGAAGCTCAGAATAGTTTGGTTTCTTACCATAGAGACGTTCATAAGGTGATATCCTCCTATGGCTATAGATGGAATGCGGTTTATTGTGTAAACACCAGTAAGAATTGACTCACCCCAAAAATTAGAGGGAACTGAAGCTGAAAGAAGTTGTGTTTTAGCTGTCTCTATGATGTGACGATGTTTTCTTTCTGCTATACCTTTTTGCTCTGGAGTTTCAGTATAAGATAACTGAAGTAGACTACCTTCTGTTTTAAGAAATTCTTTGAAGGGAGTTGATATATACTCACCTCCTTGATCCGCAGGAAAGGTTTTAATGGATTTTCTAAATTGAGTTTTGACCATTCTAGAGAAATCTGTGTATATTTTCAAGAATTCTGATCTAGAACTGAAAAGATATATCCATGTAAAACGAGATAAATCATCAATCAAGATAATATAATACAAAGCCCCTCCCTTAGAGGCAATGAGAGACTTTCCCCACACATCATAATGAATAAGATCAAAAGGTTCAACTGAATGAGTAACACTATTATTAAAAGGAAATGCAGGTTATTTACCCAACTTACATGAAATGTTATAAGGTTCTTTATCAACTTGAGTTGTTCCTAGTAATCCTTTATTGATCATATATGTAAGACGTGAAAAAGAGACATGTCCTAGCTTAGAGTGCCAAGACATAAATGGAGACACAGTAGAAGGAAGGGAATTTGAAGCTGCAACGGTAAGTTCATTCTTTGATTGTTTAGGAACAATTAGAGTTTCAAGGAGATATAGTCTACCGACTCTACGACCTATCCCAACAAGCTTCTCTGTCCTGGGATCCTGTATTACATAGCCAAAGGAGAAGAAGTAAAACCATGATTTCATAGTTCCCCAATTGATATATTATCTTGATCTTTGGAATAAGTAACACATCAGATATACGTATTTTGTTTGAGACTTTAACCTGACCAATGTGACTAGAAGCTTTTCAGATCCATCTGTGGTTTGGATTTTGGGTAGGGCTGCACAAGACCCGCCCACGATACCCAAACCCACCCGTCCCCGCTAAATCCGTGGGTTTTTAATCCATACCCGCCCGTTGTGGGTGCGGGGTTGGTTATGAAAAAAAAAACCGCTGTCTGTGGGTGCGAGGTTGGTTTAAGCTAATACCCGCCCATACCCGCCCAAAAAACCCGCAGATTATATATCATTAGATAAAACTAATCCTAGTCGTCCATTATGAAACCCTAATACTAGTAGATAGGATAACTGATAACCCTCATTCACTTTCTACAATCTTCTCTCTGTTCGGCCTCTCCTCTTCTTCCTCCTCAGTTCTTCTTCTTCACCTACGAACGACAATTACCAGAAATCTTCACCAGAAATCGACAACAATAACTTCGAATCTTCACCAGAAATCGACAACAATCGAAAAATCAACAGATTCAACACTTAATCTTCATCTGTGAACTTCCTAGATATGAATATTTTGGGGATTTTGGTTTTTTTTCTCACTTAATCAAGGAGAATAGAAGTTACTCTAAATACTTGAATATAAAGCGGGTTTAAACCCGTTTAAACCCATACCCGCCCAACCCGTAGCGGGCGAGTAACAAAACCCGCCCGCTGTTTGTGGGTGCGGGGTTGGTTATGAAAAAAAAAACCCGCAGTCTGTGGGTGCGAGGTTGGTTTTAGCTTATACCCGCCCATACCCGCCCATGTGCAGCCCTAATTTTGGGTGTAACAATAGGATGCTTGTTTTCAAAAACATTAAAATTGAATGTCATATGATTAGAAGCTCCTGAGTCAAGAAACCAACCGTTTGAAAATGTACCTGTGGGAACAGAGAAAGCAGACGCTGTTGTAGATTTATTGTTACCAATTGCAAGGGCTTGTTTAAGCATCTCTTGAATATCATCAAGATTACTTGATGTAGATGTTGATGTTTCATGACTTCTTTCCAGTGCAGGTTCTGCAAGAATAGATGGTACAGGTGTGTATGCAGTGTCATTCATCCTTCTTCTTTCTCTCATGTTTCTTGAAGATGGGGATGTACAGTTTCCTACTGTTTGACCGGGTTCTTTACAATAGTTGCACTGAATCTGAGAATTCGAACTTTGATTGGTTGGAACTTGAAAGAATGATGTTTGTGACACACTCTTTGTTGATGGTAAAGTGCAGTTTTTGGCCAAGTGACCTGGTTTCTTGCAGTTGTAACACTGAACCTGTGAGATGTCACGATAGTTTCTCTGAGAACTGAAGGTATTATTAAAACTTATACGTGAAGGAACTGCAAACACAACAGGTATTTCAGGCTTGATCCGCTTCCGAGTTTCTTCAGTAATAAGCTCAGATAACGCAGCTTCCACTGTAGGGAGAGGTGACCGATGAAGAATTGAAGCTCTTACAGTCTCAAAATCATCTCTTAACTCCATCAGAAGTTGAACCAGACGTGACTCTTCTCTGTATTTCTGCCATAACTCAATATATGTAGTCCAATTTGGTTCCATGAGTGCTAGTTGATTCCATATAATTGACATCTCAGAATGGAAATCTGAGATTAAATGATCCATCTGTTGCTTCATGGATCGAATATCTTGTTCTAGTTTGTAACGTTGAGCAAAGTTGATTTGGGTATATCTTCTTGAAAGAAAATCTCATGCTTCTTTGGCAGTTTCAAAACCAGTGAGTTGCATACTTATGGAGGTGATCACTGTATTGCTTATCCATGTCAGTATCTTGTGATGTTGATCGACCAATCTTAAAGGCTTTCTTCAGTTTCTTTGTCTTTGCTAGGCTCGGTTTGTTTATCTCTAATAACAACACCAGTCGTAACAGTACTAGGCTTTTTGGCTTTGCCATCAGTATATTTCCAAATAGCTTTTCCTTTGAGAAAACTTATCATAATGAAGGACCAATGATTATAATTTTTTCCATCAAACTTTACGGTTATAGGTTCATAATTTTCACGCGACATGTTGAACGGTAACAAGGAAGGATTTTGGATATTAGGGTTTGAATTTTACAATCTAAACACAGACGAGAGAGAGATGGAATGACAGGGATTGATCTTGTTGTTGTTTGTTGTTGCAGCGGAAGATGGATTGTTAGATCTTACCAGGCTCTGATGCCATGACAGAGATTTTCATGACATGTATATTGTGAATGATAGAATTGTATTCAACGTGGTAAACAAGATACTATACATCTGTTCTTATATACAAGAAACAGAAGATAAAAAGAGAAACAAGATATACATGAAAAAGGGAATAAAATATACAGGATATACATATCATGTAGAGCAAGATATTATCCCAAGAAATCAGGATATACATGCCATGTAGAGCAAGATATTATCCCAAGAAATCAGGACAATATCGTTTAACAGTAAGGTCCTATTTGTAGAGTTAATTTCTCATTATTGATTTCCACATCTCTAACGTGAATTTTTCTAGCTTACCTGCAAATGGAATTGCCTATACTTCTACAGTATTTTTTTTGATTTTGTATAGTTTTAAAAGGAGGGTAGGACACTGTCCCTGGTTCAGCTCGCATATGATACCTAATGAAGTGCATAAGCCAGAGTCTCATCTGCAGGAACTCAAACGGAGCAAACCTTGTGTTTTAAATTACTGTAAAATGCAGCAAAATAAATATGGGCTATTTGCCTTAATTTTCCAGCTTTGCCTTATAACCCCAACCTACAAGCCTGGTTGTTATGCGATAACTTTTTTGACCAAAATGTTTCGCTTCGAGGAGGTGCAAAAGGTAACGGTCAGATCAGTAATAAAATGGAGTGCCCATATTGGTAAGGATCAGGAGGTTTAAAGAAGAACAGCCATTTAGTCAACCTTTTAATCACCTCCCTTTTTAAGGGTTTCACCACTTACTTAGACCAAGTGATTCACAGGTCCAGCAAAAATAAATAAAATATTATATTTGGACTCAGATCTTCAATAGCTAATGTTTTTGACTGCTGCATAACAATCTGCATTAGCTAATGACTTTGACTGTTCTACATAACAACAAAAAAAACAAAAACGAAAATGCTTTAGATACCGAGAAAAAGTCAAAGTAGATTATGAGGGATTTATTTGTTTATCACATAACTCGAAGATAGAAGGAACTTCCAAACTATCATAGGATTCTATCGGGATATTTTTATACTAAAACGGTCTGAGTCAAAGAACTATTGTAAAAAGAAAATGATTTACTTGATCTCTCAATATTTAGTTAACATTTGGGACTAAATTCGCATTATCCAATATGATTTTGACTGTTCTTTAAAAAAAATGGTTTTAACCGATCAGTCAAAACTAAATATAAATAAAATACTAATATTATATTTGTACTCAACCTGCATTAGGTAATGATTTTGATTGTTCTATTAAAAAAATATGGTTTTGACTGAGCGAGCGGGTACGAATTAGACTAGTCTCGCTCGTTTAGCTCCATTTATATGAGATTTTGTATAAAAATGTCGCAAGGAAACACCAGAATCAAGACCCTGACCATTGTCTCTCTTTCTGCGGAACTCCGTACGTAGTTCTCTACATACTGTCTAGGTAGCAATTGTCAAGCAATGGTGTCCATTTCTACAAAACTTCCGAGGACAATCTTTTTTATCATGTTTCTACTCATGGCTTCCAACTTGCTAACAACCATCACTGCTGCAGGTACTTATGATTCGATGACTTTCCAGCTTCTTTAAAAATAAATTGATTCCATCCCCTAAAAGCAAGGTTTGAAAAATATAGCACCGCTGTTTGATAGATTTGGCTAAGTAGTATGTTCACATCGAGTTTGCAAAATTCGTCCTACCATCATAATAACTGGGTATTTCTGTTAATATTAATTGCAGCTAAAGATGATAATGAGCTGGACATTAAGATGATGAGTATTGATATTTCAAGGAAGTTGCTGAGAGTGAAGGAATACAAGCTTCATTCCCCTATTCCAAATCCATCTGTGAGGTGGCCTCCTGGCCTGAAATGAAGTCACAGTCCTATAAGACCATCATGATGATGATGTGATTGTTCTTCCTTATTATTATATGTACAGTATAAGCAATTCAAATAAAACATTTAATTTCGTGTTCTCCATTTAGGTGGATTCTTTCAAGAATTCAAATAAACTTGGTTTTTAATTTGAAAAACAGCTATAACGCCTTGTTGCCTGACTCTGCTATATTCATCTCATTTCATTCCACGACTGCATTTATACAAAATTTGAGCAAAAGAACATACAAGAGGTCGATTAAAAAAAAACAAACTTCCCAACAAACCTGAATATTAAACTGACAACCATTTAGTCAGACAAATAAGACACGCTGAACGAAACCCTGAAAGTTTAAAGGGACTGAAAGTTCTCCACTTGAGCGTGCTGCTGATAATACAGTACGTGCTGTATATATGATCATCATTTTGAATACCATGTGTTGCTGGGGTTCCTTTTACCACCTTGAGATGTTATGTTTGCAAATTGTAGAACACAAGACAATCCCTGTCAAACCAATACAGTAGCGCCTGGCGGGAGAAAGTCAATATATATAGACGGGTAGGAAGGGTGATGGCAGTAGAAGTGGTAGTAGTAAGAGCGTGGAAACTATATATCCAGTACCAACCCTTCTCAATCCTTAACTTCAGCATCGAAAGGGAAGAATATCGACAAGCAACGATGATGGGGCAACACAGTCTGTGTTCAGCCGAACATTAACATTTCAAAATTTTTACTCAATCGACCCAATTCTTTTCTGCCAGCCTCAAAATTTTGCAGCTAAAGATGATAGTGATCAGCTGAACATTGACATTTCAAAGAAGTTTCTGACGGTACAACTATGGTGCAAATGCACACAAACATTTTTTTAGCCGACCCTCCTGGCCGTCACATATAATGAAATCATGATGATGAGCTAATTCAGTGTCGGTCTCAAATATTTATGGACTCTTCCAACGACTTGAACAAAAGAATCTATCTAGAAAATTTAGAGATGGTGAAGAAAGAGCTAATTCAGATTTATTCCCAGCTTTATATTGTCAAAACAGCTGGTCAGCTTCTTCATCTCCTTCTCTTGCAGTCACATAACCGATAGACAGAGTACCGTGGCTGACCAGTTGGCTATATCACAGGTTCAATACGAACAAGTACCTATTTTTATATATGGAAGTATCCATATTTCACATCTTATATTTCTCATGGGAGTTGTCGAAACCAAATAGTTGAAGTCAAAAGTGAACTTGCAGGCCCAAACAAAAGAATACTTCGTTATACAATTTGACTCGATCGTGCATGAGCTAATGATTATGATTGTTGAATTAAAAGAAAAACAAAAGATTATGATTATACTTCATTTTGGCTTAAAGAAAATGTAGTGCCAGAACGGATACACATTCAATTGAAAAGGAATATAATGTGCATTTTTACTTTTTGCTGGTAAAGAAAATAACGAGCTAGTATATACACTAAGATGAATATATATATTTCAAGAAAGCTGCTGAGAGTAAGCATAGCTCCTTCGCCTCGTGGAAATCTATTTCGGCGGCCCCTTTGGCCATCGGGAGGCCGTCATTCCCCACCCCCGGGAAACCCATTGCCACAATTTGTAACCCCTCCTCCAGTCGATGTCTAATAAGATTTTGATGATGATTTAGCTGTTCTTCGTAAATTAACAAGTACGTGGCGCGCCAATGTCAGCCTCTAATATATGTGTATATACTGTTTCAACAATTAATTTGAATAAAACATTAAGTTTCTTTTTATAAAATTAATTAAGAGATGGTGTAGTTTGAAAAAATCAGTGGATAATTGAGCTAGGAAAGGACACTCGATGCAATGCTCAGACTAAAGCAAAATTGTGTTATTATTCATTGTAATGTGATAAAATAAAAATGGGTTGTTTTTGTAATGATTTACAAGCTTTGCCTTGTAGACCAACCTACGAGCCTTATCAGCATGAGTTAGGCTGGTATTCCTAGAATCTAACCCTCTGCAAGAACCTCATGACATCTAAAGAAGAAGCTTTCCCTACTGTAGTATATGGGAACTGAAATTCCGTACTGGTTTTCCTTTTTGCAAATGTGTTGCGCGTGTTTGTTCATATAATGGTCTAAGCTGGCGAGGAACTGTGGAAGCGGCATTTTTGTTTAATAAGGAATTTGGTGCAGCAGCTTTGCAAGCCTACAGGAAAATCTGATAGTTGTAATCAAAATGAAAAGATACTTTATCACAGCTTCACTGTGGGAAATATCTTCCGATGCTTAAATTAGTGATGCAAAATGAGAGGCGCCTTTCTAATCTTGAACAGGTGACAAAGGGAAAAAGAACGGTAAACGAGACATATATATCAACTTAATTATCCTGCACAATGAATAAGATGAGTATTCGGCTGAAAGCTGTTACGAGTAGATATTGTGCTAAACTGCCTGATGGGTGTGCGTGCGAGGAGTGAGAAATGTTCTGTAGTTTAGATATTTAAGGAACAAAACACTATGAAAACAAACCATTTTCACGTTTGTCGATCACTTGTTTTATACCCTTCAGTCCCCAGTAATTTGCATTCAAGTCTTGTTTTCCAGTTTCCACCCTTCAATTCCCTGGAGATGGTTTTTGCTTGAACGATGAAATGGCGTAAACCAAAATACGCCTATAACGGTTCTACTAGAAACCGTAAATAGTTGTACATCTTCCATTCTTAAGTGTTTCAGTTTTCTTCTTGTTATCTTAATAACTAGTATTGTGCCCGTCCGGTGCACGGGTTCAGACTATTTGAGCCAAATAGATAAGTCTGCTGCCGGAAAAAAAATAATATTTTAAGGGCATTAATTTTTTATTTTAAAATCATATCAAACTCTTTGGTTCCAAAAAGAATAACTTCACAGGAAAAAAATAATTTATGTTTATAATTGTAAAACAACAAATAAATAAATTTTATTGCAATGACATAAGAAAAATTAATCTGCTGACCCATAGTCTAAAATATCCTCGGAAAAAATAAATCCAATTCTCTATATAAAAATAGAGTTTTTTCAAGCGACGTGGTTAATCGGAAGTTCTGGTTGATTCTGGCCCCACCATAAATAATTTCAGCCAATAGAATATGTGTAGGATCTTTTTATTATACAATATATATTCAAGCTAATCACATTCGAAAAAAATATATTATATAAAATGACTAAATCTCACATATCTTATAAATTAACAAAAAAAAAAGAAAATGATCTTAAAAAAATCCTTATTAAATTCTAAAATGAAAATTCAAACAATCATGATTGAACTATTAGTCATCATATAAAATAAAATCACATCATATTAGAAAAATCATACTAAAATTTAATGAACAAAAATCCATCATTGTACGTTACACTCCTTAAATTTTAACTAATTCTAATTACAATTTCAAGGATGATAATTAAACTGATCATAACCAATTCATAATTAAACTAATTATGATTACAATTTCAGTGGAACTAATAAACCGTTATCAAATAAAATCATGATTAAAATTCGAAATCAAAATCCATGTGGTTGCTGAAACTTACCTGTTGATCGAGACGCACATCCTCTTTATCAACAAAAATAATCCTGCCAATAGTCGATACACAAAATCGTTAGTAGAAAATCATGATGGAAGTAATAATCGACATAATATTAAGCAAAACTTTTAAGAAAACAGAACAAAAACTATTAGCGCAACGTATAATAGACATGGTTTCAATAAAATAAAAAATTAGTATCGTTCATTCCATAATAAAAAGAATAAAAATATCAAAACAATTTTGTTTCCAAGACGCGAAAGATACTTACTATTTTTTGAGGAAAAATATTCGAGCGAGGAAATATGGCTATCATCAAGAAAACATACTGGTTATATGCAAATTATGAATTTTTGTAAATTTTAAAATATCTATTGATATTATTTCCATAATATCGTATTTCATTTATGGAATTTCTAGCTTGGTCAGTTTCTATATAAAGCATTCGGGCAAAGGCGAATTTTCATCCTTTGCACGTCACTTTGTTATTCTAGGATTTCATTCTTCCAGTTTCAGGATTCGGTCTTCTGAAATATTTGTTTCTAATCAATGGCGATATTCCAGTGGCAATATGTGTTATTCTGGAGCTTTATGTCCATAATAATAAACTCATGCAGATATAAACCGGTGAAATCTTAATTTTTGGTATTTTTGTTGTTCTTGGTATTTTTTTAATTTTGTTTTGCAGTTGTTAGTGATATATCCTCGCAATGAAGAATGAAACGATGAAATAGAATCTTTGGGTTCACTTTTGATGTTGTATATGGATGAGGTGATGAATTTCTTTCTCTTTTTTATCTGTGGTTATTTTTGTTTCTTATTTTCTTCAATGATTTCCTATGATTTTTGTTGTTGTTGTTGTTGTTGTTGTTATGAAATCTATAAGATCAGAAAACAGCAAGATCCATACATGGATCTGGTGATGAATTTAATTTTTTTTCCATTCTGCGTCTTTTTTTTCCTAGGATTCCATCAGCGATGTATATCTTGGATTCATGATGTATTTTTTGCGATCTTGCTACTATGCTTTCAGGTATTTTTGGAAAGCTTTTGTTCATAGCCATTGCATATTTAGGGTCCAGAGACAGTATGAGGAGAGGATCAGATTCAGATTGATATAAACCAAGCTACCCTGAGTTCAAATAGCCATTACCTATCAATGAATTCATTTTTTGGGTTATAATGCGACCTTTTTTCCTTTCAAATAGGGAGTGGGGACCAGTAGAAATAAGTTCCAAGGAGAGTAACAATAATCGGATATGGCATAAATTGAGTGATGTGCATGGTCTGGATTTAAGAAAGATTTTTTTATTTTATCTTACTAAGTACGCTTTCAGGTAACTTGGCGGTTTTTGTTCACAGCAATTGCTTATTCAGGGTCTAGAAACTATACGACTATACGAGGGCGGTAATAATATTGGGTGATGCAGATCTGGACACAAATATAGTGCAATGGCATCATATTTTAGCGGCTATACAATCTAAATACTGAAGCCGTGAAGAAAAATCTATGATTTAAGTTGTATTACTAAAATCGTAACTGCAACTAAAATACAGAGGTTTGCTCCAATCCCTTTTCTTTTTCAATTGTGGCATAAGCAGCCGTCGGTGCAATCACAAATGCTACAGTGACTAGCAATCACAAATGCTACAGTGATTACCAAGATGGCACCATGCTTTTGAACTTGACAGGGGATTGCTTTTCAACCTAACTGTTGTATATGAGTAACTTCTTTCCTTGCAGCTGCTCTGTCCATTCCTGACCGTCCCTCCACCAGTATTGCTGGGATTTACTATGGTAATGCTGCTTCGCTCCCAAGAAAATGTGGTGTTAATATTCCTTATACAATCAACCCCTCTACTAAGTGCACCAAATACGTATCTTTGGTATTCTTTGTTACCAGAGCTCTTTGGTTTTAGTTTTAACCAACTAATTAACGATTTCTTAGAGATGATAAAGTTGTTCGAAGTATGATGTTAATGAACTCTAATAAATTTCAATTAAATGTTTATTAAAGTGTGTTGGAGAAATAAGAGACCAGTAGACAATGTATATTAGATCACATTTCTTAGGATATGACACTATTGGTATTAGTAGTAAGGTGACACTTCAATTAATCCATTGATCTTTTCAAAAGAGTTCAGTTGTTGCTGCTAACGTTTTTGAGTTGATTACTAAAATTTAGGATTTATATTGTCACTTCGTTGGTAGCCTTTGATAGAAAAGCTAGCTAGAACTTTTTCAGCTGCATGCATTATCCATAATATTATCCCATTTATATGTCCTCCAATTGAATCTTTCTTTTTCATCGATTAGTCTTTTCTTGCACAATGGTTGTAACGGGACAACAAACGAAAAGCTACGTTAAATTAGAGATATTATTAAGCTTTTCTAAGAAAATTGGATATCTCTTCTTTATTTTTCTCCTCATTGTTAAATTTTTATTCATTTAGGCTCAGACAACTGCGTTCACTTCGGGAGAAAAATTATGGGCTCCTACTACTACCACTACCACTTCTACTAGAAAACAGCAGGGAGACGTCGGAAGAAAGCTTATTTACCAGTATTGACCACTTCGCTGCATGGCACTGATTCTTTAACCCAAAGATGCAGGTAAATATGATTGATATATGCGGGGGAGATTGAAATGTCGGAGAATGGAAGGAACAAAGCATATGAGAACGGATTTTCTTTGATAATTAGGTTAATTGTTTTGAGAGCTTATACTGACTTTTCCTTACTTACGATTGAGAATTAGCATAAAAAAATGAAAAGTAGCCTTTAAGAGAGATATTATTATACTCCGGCAGAAAAGACAAGATGCACATTGCACAATATAGACAAGATGCACAATTTATTTCTTCACTATCTATCTGTGTCCGGAAGCTCTCTCTCAGCTGAATTAATTTGTGGCCATCACCACAAAAGAATGGCAGAAACTGAGATGACAGCTCAAGCAAAACAGATACATACAAACATAGACCACGGAACCAAATACACCGTATGAACTCTTGGTGTGTTAGAATGTGACGGTGAATAGTTTATGAAGACTTTTCTGGTATGTTATGTTCCTCATTGGATAAGGGAAGTTGCAAAAATAGTGAGAAGAAATGTACTTTACGTGTTTTTGTCGGTGTTAGTGAATGTAGGTTTACTTCACTTTTCGGTGTTGTCCGACGAATGTGATGTTGAAGGAATTGAAATTCGAGGGATTTTATTTTTTTAGTTAGTGATTCTCATTCGAGAAATGCTTTGTTTTCTACTTATTGCAAAATTGCGGGATTTAAAGATTTCACAACCCATTCAAATTTTCATGATAGCTCAAATTAAATTTTTCATCAGGATTAATCATTTTCTTTTTGGGTGGACTATTTTCATAGTCAAGAATTTGATAATTTACATTTGATAATTATCAAATGTAAATAATTTTACCACGAGGTTTCCATTTGATAATTTAGCAAGGGAACTCTTGCATCCTCTTAGCACATCTATGATTCACGGGCTCTTCCTATCATTTGGGTTTTCATCTGATGGTTCCCAAATATGCACGCTTACTCAATTACTTGATTTGAATCCTAAATTATTTGTTGTTAGAAATTAATTCACGCTTTTTGTTGTTGTGCATGTATGAATTCACATGCACACAATACATTCATTGGAATCTTCGGGGATTAAATTTCTTGATTATAAATGTGTGTGAGTGAACCTATACAAGAATTTTTTTATTTATACTTACTTGACTTTATTTAGAACATTTATAATAACATCGAGAGACCTCACTATCTCCATTTTTAATGGGCCCGACAAATGGACTAGCGATAGAACAAAGGAAAGTATTGTCCGATCAACATGATTTTCTTAAAGAAAAACGTAATTATGCTCACGTTATTTCTATTATTCTTTTGAAAATAATTAGCAGATACTACACAATAGACAGCGAGAACAGATATATCATGTTATAGTCAATACAGTCTACACGAAAATCAAGTTAGCTAAATAAAATAGTCATGACTCTAATCATAAACTTAAGGTCTTGCTTTTTGACGGGAAATATAGGCATACTCTAATGATAGACTTAAGGTCTTGATTTTTGACGGGAAATATAGGAATTTTACCGATCAAACACAATATTGTGTCCTTACCAAAGATGATGAGTATATTCATTGCATAAGTTTAATTTTATCGAACTAAGAGTTATTTCAATGCACTTGAAGGTAAATTGGTACAATTATTTTTATACTTTATTCACATTTTGTATTAATCTATGTTATCTATCTAAATTCTAATTTATTTATGTTTGATTTCGATGTAAATATATTTAGGTGTTTGTAGAGAAAAAGAAATCAAAACAACACAAAAAAATAAAATGCTCGATATCTAATTTACTTCAAAAAAGTACCAACAAAATTGCATTACATAATCAAAATTTACTTGAAATTATGATGTATCACGATCTCGAAAACACTTCTGTGACGAAGTAAAGCATAAATTTAATGTGTGGACCAAAGGAGACGAGAATATATATAAAAAAACAATGGAATAATCTCCAAATGTTTAAAGAATAACATTTAAAAAAAGAAAGAAATAATATAAGAAGATGAACTTTAGGATTTGAAGATACTAGACACTACGAACCACTGCCATTTTAGTTTTTTTTTTGCATTTTCTTTTAGTAAGTTATGAGATGTTTTATTAGTTTATAGGATCATCGCTTATTATTGTTTATTAGTTTTCTAATAATATATGTTCTGGGTTATATTAGTGAAATAAAATTAACATGGAGATCCAAACTTTCATAAGCAAGAAATTTAACATAGAGATCCAACATAATCTGATGTTTTTACATTGGTTATATGTATTACCTAATTCCAATTTTGCATGAAATCTTTATGAAAAATTGGTTAACCTTTTAAGAATTTTGAATTCTGGCTTAGGCAACATATATTTTCTATCAGTACATTCTCCCCACAATCTCCATATGTGTGAAAGTATCTTTGTGTTTTTTTCATGTGATTAGTTTAAATTGTGAGATGCAACATCTGCAATAGCCTTGGAGAAAGATCTAAAAGAAGAAAATTTTAAATTGTGAGATGCAACATCTGCAATATCCTTGGAGAAAAATCTAAAAGAAGAAATTCCCAACATGGATCTTATATTTCATAAGCGAAAAACAGACCCGTGCATCGCACGGGTGAAAAACCAGTCTAACAAATAAAGAACAACTTCAATTGTAAAAATTCTTTAGAAAAGAATCTCATTCAGTATAATTGTAATTTCTTAAATTAGTAATATTAGTAATGTTCATATATCATCCGTTATTTAACTATATTATTCTTCCAAGTCAAGAGAAGGAGGATTACCCTCACTGTTTCATTAAAATGCAAAGTAAAAAATAAAATAAAAAGAAGTTATTACTATCATAATTACATACGTTCGTTCTATAATATTCATTAGGACTTTTAGCTTAAATGAGAAAACCCATTTGGTGCATGTGGAGTCTCTGTGGTGTGTATTTTTTCTTTAAATGTAGCTTGATTCATCGGAAGAAGAAAAAAAATCAGTCTGGTATCTAAATAGAAAAATATCTATCATCGGACCTTATCTTAATGCAAATTTGATAGAAGTGTGTGGGCTTCCAACTCAAAACCAATTGGCAATGAGTGGAGTGGCTCCACACCTTATATATTAAGATCTAGGCTAAGGAGTTAGCAATGTGGGACTATTTTATAATTTCTCCAACAAAATTCCATATCATTCTCCTATTCGGTGAGTACCTGCATGCTTATTTCATACCGTGGTTTTTGCAACTTATCTTCATTGTCCTTCCTGCTAAAATGTTGACCAATAATTATGGCTTCAGCCTGAAGTGCAAACCAATTATGCACTGAATAAGAGGGTACATGTAGAAGAAAAAAACAGAGGAAGAAGGTGAAGAAAATCCTATGAAGTGCAAACCTCATACTACCCAACTGCCTTATCTGCTTGTGTTTTACGTCTATGAGATGCTTCCGTGTTTTTTAATTGTTGATCTACTTCAGAAATTTTCTGCATGGTTAACTAAATTGATGATTTTGCTCCAATACATTAAAAATACTCACTTTTTGGTGGTCCAGGATTGCCATGAAGTTAAGGTAATCATAACTCAAGTTGCATAATAACAGAGATGTCTTTCCTCGGATGCTCGATGGAATGGCTCGCAGACGTGAAGTGAAAGACATTTCCTTCTTATGCTAGAGTTCATCATCTGATGCTGGCTCTTCCTCTTACACGAAATAAGCATCCTCATTTATTAACTTTCATCTTGAGTTCTTGGTACTATTCCTGGCCTTTGAGGAGCAAGAGCAACGCTGCAATTCTTCATCATGTTGGTCATCAACTTCCCCTAGCCTTAAATAATATGTAAAATCAGAAGGATAATTAAGCGGCCATGTAATGTTGTACTTAATATTTAAATAATTTTTAAAACAAAGTGATATTTGAGAATTTAACCTACAAACTTCTTCTGTCACTTCATTATAGGCCCATTAGTATGATATCTCATGGCGTTTAGTAAACCTGGATACGAAATGAAAGTTAGATCCAATGATTCGAAGTGAACCATACATGTTCATAGCAGAGTTATGGAAACAACACATAGTCATTCTTAAACCCACAAATTCATGGTCATTTTAATTCGTCAAAATCCCAATTCCCATCGATAAATAAAAGGTGTATTGCATTACATCTTAAACTACAAATTGGATGACTGAAAGTAGAAAATTCATGAAGCTTTGTGTATGTTTGATCACTGGAATACTTTGTTATATAATTCTTGCTAAAAGTGGAGCAAAGGGCTATCACCAACGACGTTGGGTCATTGTCTTATCGAATGGGTTCATTGCCCACTTGATTTGTAGAAAAAAATATCTATTAATCTTGAACCCCTAACATAGAAATTCATATGTTGGTTAGGGACTTGGTAGCATTTCTATATATAGTAAACTAATGGCCATAATGATAGTGAAATCTGAATACCTACCGTACATGGCTGGCCAACAGGTCTCCAAAGCAACTCACGGGAACTTGTAGATAATTTTGATATGTGTTTTAGAGTTCTTCAATCCTGTTTGACAAACATACACTGCTACACCTAATGGTCAAACCTTAGTTTAAGAAAAACACATGGTTCAGATGAGAAATTGAAACTGAAATTTAAAAATTCAGCTGATTAGTTAGCCAATGTTTAAATAATATTTTTTCAGTGCGCATTAATCTATCAGCTCAGTACCATCCAAAAACGAACTGCATTGCATCCTAAGTCTCATTAGGATTTTGGTCTACTACTTCTTATTCCTCCTTCTCGTCACCTCCTGCAATTACTCCATTACTCCATTACAGCAACAAATAATATTAGTTTATTTTAAAGAAAACTAATAATGTAGAAGTATATCCATATACCTAGGATTGAATTAAAAGAAAAGATTCCTCACCAGTTTGTACAAAAACATCGTGTGTACGATGTCAACTACTCCCCAGAAATAACCCACCAGAAGGGCGGAAACATACTGAACTCCACAACTAAACCAAAATCGTCCTTACAGCTGCCCACAAAACATTTCAAAAACACACCCATGGCGGTTGCATAATAAGTCAGCTATTAGAACTACAAAAACACTTTGTTAGAAATAGGTGCGATATACCTGCCAGTTATATCAATAAAATGTAAAGACGTCCTGTGATTTCGTCGCATAAATAATAAAAGAGAGGCAAGATAAGACCTTTACTTAGGAAGGCGCAATAAGACCTCTTGAGAAAAATATTATGAAGTATGATCTCATATCATACGTTGTGAAAATAATCGCATATGTAAATAGCATGACTGAGGCATGCGAAACTCATATGATCATGAGTTTATCATTTTGTGAAAATTAACAGAGGCAAGAAGGGGAATCCAAGCACTAAAGATGTTACTTGCCCCATATGATAAACTCATGCACACATGAGGGAGGTTGATATTTTGATAAGTACAAATTTAAAAATAAAGTGAAGTAGGTGGTCAATATATTTGAGAACTATAACATATTCAAGAAGAATACTAGAAGGATAAGAGGCAGAAAGAAGAATCTACAATAATAACAAGTAATCAGTCTTCGTGTGGATTATCTTCATTGCCTTGATTATCACTAGGATTCTCATGGTTGCTTCGCTCAACATCAGAATCATAGAATTCTTCTTCTTCTTCTTCTTCTTCTTCTTCTTCATACTCTTCATATTATGCTTCATTATTAGAAATATCAGGAACATCATCATTTGGAGGAACATCAGCAAATTCATACTTCACAAGAGGAATATTATTTTCTTCGCAAACTATCTTAACTGCTGCATCACGAGCGTGAAGAGCATCCTTGCTATTGTTTGAGACAGTAGTGATATAATTCTTCTTAAGCTTTCAATATTTGGAATCACGAGCAGTGAACTTCGCACTCAATTCGTCTGATAGTCTTCTGGATTCCTCAAGTTGTTTCTTCAGTTCTTCAATATCCCAAGTTGTTTCTTCTCCTTCTCTGCGAAATATAAAAACAAGTTAGAGTTAAAAGAGGATAATTCTATTCAAAAATGACAAACATAAAGGAGCAATAAACGACCTTCATTATTACACATAATATCTCTAATCAAGGCAGAATGTTCGGATTCAAGGCTTATACTCACAGCTAAGCCTTCTCTAGCATTGCTTAAGACTCTAGCAGCCCAATCAACTTCAGCGTCGCTTTTTATAATAAGTCGAGACCGAATCAATTTTTCTCGCTCAATAAGTTCATTCTTCTCTTTTATGGCAAGATCTCGATCTATTTGAACTTGGAGAATAGTTTCTTGGAACTTCTTCAAAACTTTCGCACCGTTAAGAATGATTTGATCTTTCTCAGTAATAAGGGAATTAACTTTTGCTTCTAAAACTCTAATTTTTTCTTTGGATTCTCGGAAACGACGTTTAAATCTATTACTAGCGGTCAAAGCACTTCCATGATCGATACTAAGAAGTTGGTATTCTGATTTGAGTTTTTCCAAGGTAAGGTTATTTAAAGAAGAATTGAGATAGTTAAGGAGGGTATCATCATCAATGGGATGATGAACAGAGCGAACAGAGAAGCCGCTTCATCAGAAAGACGGTAAACTTCTGAAAGAATGTATAATTAAAGAAAAATAAAGAAAGAATTAGTAAGGCAGAGGATTAATATATAAAAATAAAATTGTTATACCATCCAGTTGATCATTCCTTTTGCGGAGTTCTGAAATTGTATTCACAGAAGTATAAACTTTAGTTTTAAGTTTAGCTTCAAGAGACTGAAGTCTTCTTTCGTAATCTGAAGATATTACATATGACATGCGAGACATATGTGAAATTGAATGATTAACATTAGAACACGAAGATTAAAATTTTATTAAAGAAATTACAGAAGAATAGAAATTACCAGAGAACCAAAGGAAAATTTAAAGCTTGGATTTAATAAAGTTGAAGCTCTGCGAAGAGATGGATCATCTAAGCAAGGAGTATCACAGATTTTTGAAACCATATCAAAGCTACGATGTAACACGTCATTACCCATAGCCGCCATCGAATCAGCAAAAAGGGTAGAGAGCTGACTCATAGACGATTTAATTGAATTTTCGGGAGGAGAAGAATCGTCATTGTCAGATTCAGAACTTTAGGAAGAATTATAGAATTCTCTACTCCTCTTAGCAAGATTTGAGGGGGAAGATGAACTATGGGTTCTTGTAGCTTTGGTTTTGGTTCTAACTTTGGTCTTAGCACCTGAAATATCCATCTGCGTGAATAATACAGATGAGCAACAGAGGCAACAATATTGTTAAAAAAAAATGTTCCTCACTCTATCATTCTGCGAAGATGTCGCATCAGCTGATTTCTTAACCCGTTAAGCTTCGCTTTTTCCCTTTATAGTTGATGGTATTTTTACAGTTGTTGTAGTAGCAAAGTTCGTTAAGGCTTGTGAAGATTGTGCTTTTAGATTTAAATTTTAAGATTAAAGAAAATAAAGCAAATTAAAGATGACTATAATAGAGAGACCAGGGTTCAGGATTTCACCATTTACCAAAATTCATGTGATTTAATGTTAATTTTTATCATGCAATTCAAGACAATATAACTCCAATCAAAAGATATTGTGATTCTAATCATTGCCTAAATTAGATTTTCAAAACATCAATTGTTAATCGCAAGGATGAAGTATCAAAAGCCCTAAACTAAGCATAATTCATCAAGAGAAAACACAACTAATTAATAAAAATCATTTACTCAATTTTCATTTGGTGCAAATAATAATAAAAGAATTGCATAAATAAAAATAAATTTTACCACATAACTTTTGGAAGAATGGCTTCCTTCATCCCCCCAGAGGATAGGTTTAGCTCTTCATCATGGAAACACGCTCAAAAGTTGATTTCATTGCTCAAAAGTGTTTACAAATGATAAAAAAGGATATAAATTGAATAAACCAGGAAATTGCAACACTTTTCCGGCGTTGCAAACCCACTGTTACAGAGATCGATATAAAGAAAGTGTCGTTGTCACTGTAGCAAATAAGACCGTCTTTCTACTGTAGCGTGAACGACAGTTCTCGTGCGTCTTATGTTCTTCGTGTTCTTCAGAGCAGCAGCAACAAGAAGGTATTCTATGCAACTCGATTTTTATGTTTCTGTGATGTTCGAAACTGCTCCCAATCCTCTCTATCCACTTCGTACTAATCCTCAACCACTTATATATCCTTTTAGCACCAAAATATCTCGTCATAAATTCATCAAATTCTCCATAACTCGGCTTGAAGAAAAAATATTCTTCGGATATTTTCTTCCCTGAATTAACTCTTCACGCCTCTGCCATTGATTCTCCGTATCTTCTGTTGGTTATACACACTAAAACACGATACCATTTCTTGGTTCAAACACGTGCACAACACAGAATTCACGGGAAAGGGTGAGATATTCTCGTGCATACTGTCTATCTTCAACCCTCTCAATATAGACCAATTTAATCCAAGATAAATCCCATACCACGCATGTTAATGTCAGTCAAGTATTCCCGTGCAATTACAGCTATTGAGTCTCGCTGAATCGCCTCAAAAATCCAAACCAAAAATCTGCCAGCGACTGTGACTATTTTCCCCCCAATTTCAATTTTCAAAAGATGAAGAAGAAGTGCCTTGAATCCATTCTTCTGGTGCCTTTAACACTGGGTGCTCTGGGGTGCCCTTATTTAAACCAAGGGTGCCTTTAACACTTTTTTCGAGCCAATTTTTCCAAAAATATTTATTTCCAAAAATACCTAAAAATACATAAAAACACAATAATAAGTAAGAAATCGAGTACCAACAATACAGAAAATTGAGGGCAACTTAGACACAAAAAGTGGACTAAATTATTTCTGAGGTTGGAATCCTGGTGGTTTTAAACTGCAAGGAAGCTTAAAACTGCACAAATTGCAATAAGAGAATAAGTTGATGATTTTGAAACCAGATAAGAATTTGTGGTTTTATATGTATTATGCTCCCATAAGCTATGACAATTAGGGGGTACTGATACGAGGGGTTTCCAAGTTCCAATTTGGTTCTAATAAATCTCATCCTTCGCCTGATTTTATATGTGAAATTATGGCATAACTGGATGGTAGTTAGTTTTGGTATTTCGGTAGCACTATCCATTGGTAATAATAATGCTCATGATGAAGAGAATTAGAAGACATACTAGAATGACTACCAAGACTTGGAACTGGGACTTCTGACTGTCACAATTTGCAATCAACAACACAACAATTGAACGGCTTCGTTGTTTCTAGAAATTATGTAGTTCCCATTGGAGCCAGATATATGAACTTTATCGGAACATTGAATTATCTCAAAAATGGATTCTATTGGATTGATACAAAGGACTACAAAGAGAAGTGAATTATCTTCAAGGCGCCCTGGGAAGACCAAACGCGGACATGCTACACAATTTTACAGGCTATAGATGAATTTACAGAGGATATTTATGGGATAAAGTAGAAACTCAGGCACCATTTTCCCTTGTTTGGTGGGAGAATGATTCTCTTGGTTAACCGTCAGGCTTATTCTCACTTCCCAGGAGCGAAGTTGGTAGCATATGACCAAGCATTGTTGTTCACTGGGTCAGAAAGGTGGTCTGCGAGGTTCTCTAGTGGACCTTTTCCAGTCACAATAGCCTGAACAAAGAACCCAAACATGGAAAACGTAGCAAGACTCCCGTTCTTTAGTTCCTTTTCCTTTAGCTCAGCAAATGCCTCTGGGTCCTCTGCAAGGCCTAATGGATCGAAGCTGCCACCTGGGTAAAGTGGATCTACAACCTCACCTAGTGGTCCACCGGCAACTCTGTAACCCTCAACAGCGCCCATAAGGATGACCTGTGTGGCCCAAATAGCTAAGATGCTCTGTGCATGAACCAAGCTGGAATTGCCCAAATAGTCCAGTCCTCCTTCACTGAAGATCTGAGATCCGGCTTTGAACCAAACTGCTTCGCCGAATTTGACTCCAATTCTGGAAAGGAGTTCTGGGAAGACACATCCCAAAGCGCCGAGCATGGCCCACCTTGAATGGATCACCTCAAGTTGGCGGTTCTTTGCAAAGGTCTCTGGGTCAGCTGATAGTCCAGCAGTGTCCCAGCCATAGTCACCAGCAAATTCACCAGTTAAGTATAATGGAGACTCTCCGGAGAAGGGACCGAGATACTTGACACGGTCTGGACCGTACCATGGACTTCCAGAAGATCATCGAGTTCTTACCATTGCTGCTGTATCTGACATTGGTTGGGAAATCTGATTGTGGGTTTAGAGTCACAGCTTTCCCTGCAAATGATGGGGAAGAGAGAGCCATGAATATGTTTTTTTGATAGAAATGAAAGACTATTGAAGATGGTAATCTGATGATTTAAGACTGATGTTGTTTATATAGGCTAGTATTGGATTAGATATATCTATCCATGAATATCTTCTACTAGGTTCTCATTGGTTGTAGAGTTTGCACCACAAATTCAAGAATCTTTGATTTTTCTCTCAGCCACGCAATATGTCTGACATGGATTTTCATCAACATCGACTACTTTTTTTTATTAGAGAGTACTGGTTGTACAACTTGGTCTGAGGCATACATGGTAAAGTAGAATTTTGACCACTCATCATTTCCCATTGTTGCTTTTCATTTTCTTCTAGAACTTGCCAATAAAATCAACGATGATTGTTATGGCTATGCGATCTATACTTCTTTCTCCCAGGGGAAGGGATGCGGAGAAATGATCTATTTCCAGACCCTCATTTCATTTCATTTCTTAGTCCCACAGCGACAACACAGCGGAATGGACTCTGGCTTATAGTGACTGGAATCGGGAAACTGGACACGACCTTACTTGAACAGGATCTGTTCTATAGGCTCGTACCTCTGTATCCTTGAGTTCTAAGGAGACAGGAACCACAGTCTGGTTGATGAATCAGGACCGCACGATCAGAGCGTGATTAATGGCTCACAGGCCTATGTTGTAGGCCCTGTGGCTGTAGATGATCGTTCTCAGCTTGGCTTTGGCCTGCTGTGATGATCGTGCGGTTGTCTGACAGACTCCAAAACCATTTTTGTTCAAGAGAATGATACTTACTTTAAATGAATTCAAACACTTTATATGCAGCAGGGAAATTAGGACCTATTTTCCATGGGGGACAACTACGTGATAATGAGAAATACATTTACAGTGAAAAACTGAAAAGGATATATCACACTCGGTACTCCTATGCATCATTATCCTTTATCCGGTCACTTAGTTGGCTCCTGCAATGGTTTGGTTTGTATATTTCAACACCACAATTTGATTATGGATCACATCTATATCTGTAATCCCCTTACCAGGGAATATGTTTATCTTCCTCAACTAGTTGTAAAGAAAGAAGACATTTTATGCCTATAACAAGTAAAGGAGAGGTAAACATGCATGGCTGTACAGCATGTGGATTTGTTGGGTATGTCCGGTCAACCAATGAGTACGAGGTTGTTAGAATCCATTACCTCAAATTCGCACAAGGAAATGTCCAAGTGTACGGTTGTGGGGGGAGAGCGATAGTTTGGGTTTCTTAACGAGTGGGGACGACTTTGAGCGAGGGTATAGGTATCTATTTAAATGGTGCTATTTATTGGATTTCCTACAAAAATATTGTGGCTAACGAGGAGTTTCGATTGCTAACTGGCTCTCCTTGTATGCAAGACATTCAGCAATCACCTAGACATGAACTTTGTAGCAGTGGGAAGGCATTTGTGTCTTTATATGGACAAATCAAGTGTGGAAATCTGGTAAAGTAGCGACGACGACTCCAAGGAGACCTAGTAGGTTCTTTTTCTTTTAAATCGTATTCCTATAACAAAATAAAAACGGGTTGCTTGCCTTAATCTTCCAGCAAAATGACAACTTGTTGTATATATTTTGTAATGGGATTATTGACCACTTTTTCTGCCAGCCTCAGAAATTTGCAGCTAAAGACGATAGTGATCAGCTAAATATTAAAATTTCAAGGAAGTTGATGTTTGTAAAACTACCGGCAAAGAAAACTTCCTTGGCCTTGTGCAAATGCACATTAAACATTTTACAGTCTCCTGGCGGTCACATATAATAAAAATCATGATGGTGATGCCATTGTTCTTCCTTGCATATGTATTGTTCATGAATCACGGATTGCTAATGTCAGTCTCCAATATTTAAGGAGACTTTGAATGATTCGGACGAAAACATTTTGTCAATACAATTAAGAGCATGTGTAGTTTGAAAATTCAGAGGAAGAATGAACCAATATTCGGATATATTCCTAGCGTATATCGTCAAAACTACTGGTCAGAGTCTTCAACAATAGACTGAAAAGTACCGTAGCTGACCAGTTGGCACTACCGGCTACAGCAATTTTACCTATTTTGATTGTTGCACTGAAAGAAATTGTTTTGATCGTAAAATAGTCAATTCCCTCTGGGGTACTCACGACTTAGCACGTTTGTCTAGTTACTTGTATAAAATGTCGTAAGGCAACACAAGAACCCTGCATGATCATTGTCCCTCATTCTTAGTTGCCTATATACTACTCTAAGCTAGGAATGAAATCCATTTCTAAAAGATCTCCGGGAACAATCCTTTTGATCATCTTTCTACTCATTGGCTTCAACTTGCTAACAATCGTCCCTAGCTCCAGGTACTTATGTTTCGATTTCATTTATGTATTTTTGGGTCTTATAACCTCATAAATTTCTTTTTGGTTGTCGTTAAATTATTTTGCAGCTAAAGATGGGAACGAGCTACTAATACTATACAACAAGATGACTATTGTTGTAACTCATCCACATATCTGTTGTAATTCCTTACGGTGCGATTAGATAGCCATACTAATCATTCATGGCTAATAAGTATTGTTCGGAGATGAGTCAATACATCCTTACTACGGATAAAATAAGTATTGTGAGATTTCCAAGAACAATTTTTTTTTATCATTTTTCTACTCATCGGTTTCAACATGCTAAGAACCATCAGTGCAGGTATTCATTTCTTAGTCCCACAGCGATAACACAGTGGAATGGACTCTGGCTTATAGTGACTGGAATCGGGAAACTGGACACGACCTTACTTGAACAGGATCTGTTCTATAGGCTCGTACCTCTGTATCCTTGAGTTCTAAGGAGACAGGAACCTCAGTCTGGTTGATGAATCAGAACCGCACGATCAGAGCGTGATTAATGGTTCACAGGCCTATGATGTAGGCCCTGTGTCTGTAGATGATCGTTCTCAGCTTGGCCTTGGCCTGCTGTGATGATCATGCGGTTGTCTGACAGACTCCAAAATAGTACTTATTACAGAATTCCTGTCTGAATGTTGCCGGCCATATGGTTGCTTCTATGAAATGATCATTCACTCTGAATAATAAATTTTGCAATTCGAGCAATGAATATATTTACATTGGTATCTTGGTAGAGCCGGCGAGAAATGAGACTAAGGAAGAGATTTGGTTTATTTTGATTATGAATGAAATGAGATGTAGCTCCGCAGTTGAATAATGCTAGAGAGCCCGACTTGATGATGCTCATCAGAATGCCCAATTTTCTTGACAAAAAATCTTTGACTACGATTTCCTAATCTATTTCTTATTTTCTTAAAAATTTGTACTGCTCTCCACCATGGGTGTTCTTCTTTTCTGAAAAACCACGACTTACAATAATTTGGGGTCATTAATTGCTTTGCTATTACAACAGTTAGGGGATATTTCAGCTAGGATTGTCAGCTCCGAAGATGAAGATTCAAGACAGTGGGGGTTGGTTGAAGTCTTTTCTGTGCCTAATTGTTACTCTTAAGCAGCTATATATGGAATTCTAAAGTGCCGCTAAAGGTCTCATTTTCTGTTTGGACCTTATGTTACTTACAACGGTGCACCGACTTCTGATTCTTTGGTGAGAGCTGGGAAGGCAGCAGACACCAATCTTTGCTTACTTCGTGGTTCTGAGATTGATTTACCAATAGCCACTTATTTTTACACTGCACGGAGGCGCTTAAATTGTGGAAGTATTTCCTTACAGTTTTGGTGTCAGTCTGTCAGATGGGCATTCTCTAGCTTAAGACTAATCTTTGGAATTCTTAAAGAAAAATAACAAGATTATCAGCAAAATTAAGAAACTTTTGCATTCTGCAGTTTGGTCAGGCAATTTGGAGCCAAAGAAATGCAAGACTATATGGTGATAGACGAAGAGGCTCGGATCAGCTTATCATAGCTATTTATATGCACTATTTTTCAACTGGTCGGTATGTTGTGATTGACAGCATCTAATTTGTTTATTTTTATAATCTTTTGATCTTTGATTTTTTAGTTCTGTAAGAAATTATGATGTGGGCCTGTTACAGGTGGGTAGGGATCAGATCGGTAACAAAAGGGGAGTGCCCATATTGTAGTAACCAGGCTTAGGACCATAACCGAGCATTTGCCATCCCTATTTATCCCATCTCAACAGAATATATTGTTGCGGACTCATCGTACTCAACTTTAATGGATGAAACAAATGCTTGCTGATTATTGAATTGACACTGGAATCATAAAGGTCTTTTGTGATAACTCAAGTGCGATTCGCATAACTGAGAATCCTGTTGAGCACTCAAGAACTAAGCACATCGACATAAGGTATCATTTTATTCGAGATCTTTATGAGAATGGTATCATTAATATGCAATTTGTGCCTTCCCAACAACAATTGGCTGATATTCTCACCAAACCATTAGACAATGATACGTTTCAACACTTACGGCAGTCTATTGGTGTTGTTCTGGTCCATTAGTCTTCCATAATTCTTGCCCCTGTGCTTATCTCGATCTGTTGGGCAATTAAGTTTGGAATCCCAGAGTAGCGTTGCTTCAATTTTGCATTTGTTTCTAGTAGATGTGTTTCTGTTTAGTATCTTAGTGTTCTTTGAAAATCCTTCTTTTCTTGTGAAAGTAAGGTCGCTCTTGTTGTTCTTTCGGGAATGACATTTTATGGGGGAGATTTCTTAGTTGAACTTGTGCTTAATTACCATATCTTTGTGGGGAGTGCGGCTGTGGAATAGTATAGGAGTTATCTTATATCTTAATAAACTCCTTGATGAATGCATGTAATTTCGACTATATGATTGCATCTAAAAAGTTGATATGTGCTTTCCTATTGGTCATGAAATATCTTTATGGAAATTTCATTAGGATCCCACTAGTTTTCATACCTTTGCCAATTTTTATTGACAGAAAGGGGGAGAATTAATGTGTAGTTCACACTACAAGTACATATGGTTTTCGGATCATTATGTATGGGGGAGTGGTTTAATTTCATGTGAGATGAAGTATTGAGTAAGTGGGAGTGATACATATCACCGTAGTATTATTGTCAAATTTGTGATACAATTGAATTTTGATGTTGTGTAATAATACTATGACACTGTATAAAAATATTTGAGAACTTTTGTTTTCCCATTGTTATGGCTACGGATCTTCAACAACTATGATGCTGAATTGAACATCTATGGAATCATGGGAGTACTTGGAAGGGACGAAGATTTCGAGTAATGTTGAAGAACCAAGGAGATCAAGCATGTGGACGAGAAGCTCCAAAGTTTATTTATTTTGTATTCCACATGTATTTGATAGTTTTGACACTAAAATTGACAAAGGGGGAGATTTTTAGAGCACTGCTCGGTCGACCTCGCATTGCTATCTCAAGCTTGTTTGTCAATTTTAGTTGCCAAAACTACAAGTCTTGATTTCTAGTCTATTTATAGCTAAGTCTCGGACTAGGATAGTTAAGTGTAGTTAAGCTCTAGACTCCACGGCGTTGAATCATATGAAGACGAAGAAATACTCAAGGAACTGGTGGAACTTCATCAACAAAATGTATGTGGAGACTTGAACTTATCTATCACTCGAAAGTCTATCTATTTTATCTCTTATTTTGAGACAAAAGTCGTATTGATATATAGACTTCGATTATACACATTTGCTATTTCGAGCTGAGTTTATCTCGCTTATCTATTTCTCGAAATATATGTTGGTAAGCTTTCGCTTTAGCCAAGTTCATCTTTACACATGAAAAAAGTCATGTTGATATTTGAATATCTTGAAAATCGCTTTGATGAAAAATAGTTTGTGAATAACAGCTATATAACATCCTCTAAGAAAGTTTCAATGATTGAAATGAGAGTTTAGAACATGTAATCATCTTTGGATATAAGCATAGTATGTTCGCACATTTTTGTATAAGTCCAAAAACCGGGAACCTAATGTATGCATGCTTGTGTGTGTACTAATGGTTGATGGAGTCTAGGTAAGTATGCGTACCCGTACGCATTTTACTCATGAAAAAAGTCATGTTGATATTTGAATATCTTGAAAATCGCTTTGATGAAAAATAGTTTGTGAATAACAGCTATATTACATCCTCTAAGAAAGTTTCAATGATTGAAATGAGAGTTTAGAACATGTATCATCTTTGGATATAAGCATAGTATGTTCGCAAATTTTTGTATAAGTCCCAAAACCGGGAACCTAATGTATGCATGCTTGTGTGTGTACTAATGGTTGATGGAGTCTAGGTAAGTATGCGTACCCGTACGCATTTTACTCATGAAAAAAGTCATGTTGATATTTGAATATCTTGAAAATCGCTTTGATGAAAAATAGTTTGTGAATAACAGCTATATTACATCCTCTAAGAAAGTTTCAATGATTGAAATGAGAGTTTAGAACATGTATCATCTTTGGATATAAGCATAGTATGTTCGCAAATTTTTGTATAAGTCCCAAAACCGGGAACCTAATGTATGCATGCTTGTGTGTGTATTAATGGTGGATGGAGTCTAGGTAAGTATGCGTACCCGTACGCATACTGGCGAGGAAATTCACTTCCGTGAATTTCTGCTGAGTTTGGAAACCAAAACAAACTCAATCCGGTTACTAAAGTATGTGTACCCATATGCATACTTTGGATGGTTATTTCTGTAAAATTGATGGTTCATGAACTCAAACATTTATATAATAAGGAATGCAATCTTTGCAAACCATGGATGATAATGTTCATGAATCAAAACGACTTTGCTTCAGTTGTGTCCTGTATACTTCTATAAGATCTAAGAAATTGAACAACGCTCTAACTAGTTCATTTGAAGTCATTTGAACTAGTTGTGGTGAAGATGAATAAGCTTGATATGAAAGTGCTCATATGGCTAACCATTGGTTAACTATTGAACCAACTAAGTGTACACGTTTAGTTACGGCTCAAACCTAAATGAAGTTACATTTCATTTACGTATGACAAGCTAAGTTCGATCTAACGGTTGAAAGATATTAGCTTGAATCTAATCAGGTTTTCATCTAACAGTGAATATTGAATGCTTTGTTACTAAGCTAACATTGATTGCAAACCCTGATTTGAAATCTATACAAAGGATAACTCTAGAAACTGGGAAACCTAATCCCCACACCTCATGTGATTTTTTAGTTATGGATAGAGTTGATTCTCCTTTAACCTTAGGTTTCTCTGTAGTTGCGTGATCTGATCTTGATGTTTCTATCGTGATTGAGTTCAATCGTAAGATTGGCTTGAGAGTTATATCTTCCATAGGCAAGATAGAAAAGGATTCACAAACACCTTCGTCTCATCGTATGTGATTCTGCAATATCTTGTTTCGTTAATCGATTAAGATTATTGTGAGGTGATTGATAATTCTAGGTTGTTCTTCGGGAATATAAGTCTGAGTTATCAATTGATTCCTGTTCACCTTGATTTATCAAAAAACAGAACAAAACTTGTGGGTATTTCTGTGGGAGACATATTTTTATTTATTTGGTAGACTTTTTTGTGTGATACAGATTTATTTATTTCAAGTCTTCGACTTTGGGTCGTAGCAACTCTTAGTTATGGGTGAGATCAACTAAGAGAATCAAGTGCATAGTATCCTACTGGGATCAGAGACGTAGGGAGCGCAATCGTACCTTGGATCAGTGTGAGATTGATTGGGGTTCAACTACAGTCCAGAATGAAGTTAGTTTGTAGTAGGCTAGAGTCTGTAGCGGCTTAATACAGTGTGGTGTTCAAATCTGGGCTAGATCCATGGTTTTTTTTGCATTTGCGGTTTCCTCGTTAACAAAAATTCTGGTGTTTATGTTATTTCTTTTCCGCATTATATTTTGTTATATAATTGAAATATCACAGGTTATGCGTTGAATCAATCAATTGGGAAATCCAAGCTTTGGTTGTTGATTGATTCTTGAACATTGGTCTTTAGTACAGTTCAAGTATTATCTCTTATATTCAATCGGGCTCGCAGATTTCTATTTGTTGATTGCAGATTGAACTTAGAGATAGAGATATTAACTCTTTGGTATATCTTTCTTAAGATTGAGTCTAACTGTCTAGTTGATTCTTTTAAAAGTATATTGTAGTTAGTCCATACAGATTGCTAAGCGAAATATTGGGTGAGGTTTTTAGACCCCCGTTTTTTCGAAAACCACATCAATTCGAAATGGTAAGGTCGATGAAAGCGTGTAAACCGAGTGAAATCCTTAGGAAGATTAAGGAGCGTGATAAGAACAACTTTTCCACTTTGAGGAAAATTTACGCGGCAAGAGCAGCCTTTAGGAGGAGGAAATGGGATGGTAGAGCGGTTATGGAAGACTCTTAGTGGTTAGCCGATCAACATGGATACACAATGAGAAAGCATGTATTGGAAGGCAAAGTGACCCGTATTTTCTTGGCCCATACAGAGATTATCAAGTTGGCCCAATGCTTATATCAAGTTTTGTTAATAGATTGTACGTACAAAACCAACAAATACAAAATGTAGTTGTTAAACATTGTTTTCCACACATCCGACAAGAAAAATTTCACGGTGGCATATGGGGGTTTATGGATCGGGAGAAAGATGTGAGTTTTACTTGGATGCTAGAGACCTTGAAGGACATATACCGTAGTGATCAAACTCCGAGAATCCTAGGAACAGATAAGTACCAAGCAATAATGAATGCCATAGGGGTGGTTTTCCCGGAAGCTAAGCATTTTCTTTGCAAATGGCACATATACTTCAATATTAGAAGTAATTTTAGGGGTCATATCTAGAATCCAAAGCCACAAAAAGGTATCGCTCATGAAAAGACCGAAGATGAGGGTCTTCAAAAACTAACTCTGGAACAACGAGAGGAGGAGAATAATAAAAGAAAAACAAAGTATTAAGCGAATGGTTTACTATTGAATGCTTTTCAACATCATTGGGATTTAATGGTACATTTAATGTCCGTGGACGAGTTCGAATCTCATTTGGAGAGCTTTGTTGGGCTATGGAAGAAAGATTACGAGAAATTTGTGGGTTATTGCTTGAAGGAATTGTTGGATCCGTACAAGGAAAAATTTGTCTATGCGTACACCTACCAACACATGCATTACCATAATGTGGAGACAAGTATCGCGAAAGGATCTCATGGAGTTTGAAGAGCTTGATCTAAGGGAGCCAAAACAGTGTGGTTACGGTATAAGAAGCCATACATGAATACACCAAGGCTGATATCGTCAAGATAATTGCACAAATGAAAGAGGCTAGGATGAATATCATCACCATCTACAAGGATTACCACCGGTTGATTAGAAATTTAAATTATAGGGTGTCTCACTAGGAAATCATTTCCATGGTAAAGGATTACAAATATTATGTGGATAACGAGATAGGGAGAAGGGGCATTGTATGTTCATGTATGATGATGAAGGCCTTGAGATTTCCATATCGTCACATGATTGCGAGGTATAAACAAGGAATTCCGTTTGATATCATTGATCCGTTTTGGAAGCAACTAACTTTCATACCACCCCCAACCGAAGAACCACTCGAATCCTTTGTGTACATGGATATTGGAAGAGAAATAATCGAGAAAAGTCACAAAAAATAATGGCTTGGCACGACAAGTTTTGATGTACGACTTAAAACTAGATGCTAACCCTGTTAGAGCATTTCTCGGTCGAAATCACATGTGTTTATATCTCAAGCATGTTTGTCAAGTTTAATTGTCAAAACTATATGTCTTGATTTCTAGACTACTTATAGCTAAGTCTTAGACTAGGACAGTTAAGTGTAGTTGAGCTCCAGACTCCACGGAGACCATCTTACGAAGACGAAGAACTACTCAATGAACCATTCGAACTTCATCCGACTAAAAGGTATGTGGAGACTTGAACTTATCTATCACTCAAAAGTCTACCTCTCTATCTCTTACTCTTGAGACAAAGTCGTATAAGTATGATAGTTTTCATACATACACATTTGTTATTTCGAGCCGAGTTTACTCGCCTATATTTCTCTCGAAATATGTGTCGGTAAGCTTTCGCTTAAACCACTTTTCATCTTTACCCGTGACAAAAGTCATGATGACGTTTCAATCTTGAAAATATCTTTGATGATGATAGTTGTGAATAACGACTGTTATAAAATTATAGAAGAATGTTTCAATGATTGAAATGTAGAGTTCAGATTACGTAACCATCTATGGGTATAAGCATATATAGTGTGTTAGCACATTAGTGTCGTTTGTGGGTGAAAACCGTTTCTGCTGATTTTGGTAATTTTGGGTGTGTGGGTGAAAAACGAATCTAAACATAAACAATGTATTGCGCGGGAGTATTTTTAATTCGAGAGATTAATCTGTACAATCCTGGCCTAAACCAAGAAATGGCCGTTACAAGCTTGCTTCGGTCACAAAGTGAAGGAGAGGGGCTGGTCTTAGGGAGGGAAGCGAAGAGAGTGTTGAGACCAGAATAGTTGATTATGAAGGTATGATTGTTTATGACTTGTATCTGAAAGTAGAACTGGCGAGCATAATGGAAATCTACTAGATGCTTTCCAGACATTGTGTTGTTTCCGACCCAAACTTATCTTTTGCTGAAAATAGGTAAAGCCTATTTGTACAATCCATATTGAAACGTACCCTGGTCTTGTAGGAAGTGGAAACGATTGAGTGGTGGAAGAATAGAGTAAATTGTAACTGTAAGACGTTATGCTTCCATGATGAAGGATGTGAATTCGTGTAATCGTCAGACATTACGCCTCCATGATGAAGGAATGAATTGTTTACACCGTTACTTTTACCACCACTAATTGTCCTACTTCATGACACTTTCTTGTAACGGGCGTATTGCAGGCCGCATGCTGTAAACCGCCATACCAATACCTGATGAGCATCCCCCAGTTTGTGACATGTTTGATGTCTCGAGTGTTTCTGTGGAAAACGTGTAGCACTTTGCTACGTGTGGTAAGTCAAAGTCAAGGGACTTACTGCAGGAAAATAGCATGTAAAGCTATTAGGCTTGTTTTGGCTAGTCGCCTAAAACTTGCCAGAAGTTTGTCAGTTCGGCGGCGAACTTCAGTGGTTGAGATGGCATCTCATGAAGGAGGGTAGCTGTTGATTATGGATACCTTGTATTGGCGCCTGATAATGGCGTAGTGGCGTTTTGGTGTACGCCAATGGCAATGTAGCATGTCTGGTATGGCTCGTACATGCCAGTGGCACGTTGATGCAAGTTTGCCTAGCGTAGCCATGTCCACTAGATTTAGGAAGTTGGTAGCCTGAAACTCACCACAAGTTTGTCAGTTTGATGGCGAGCTTGGATGGACGAGATTGCATCTCATGAGGAAGGATGGCCATTGATTATGGCCGCATCTTGTTGTACAGCGGAGTGGCGCCATTGGATAGCGTCATGCTACTGGCATTCCAGTGGCGTAGCACGGTGGCGTGCTAGTAACCGTGGCATGGCGACATGCCAGTAGCCGTGGCATAGCGGTGCGCCAGTAGCCGTGGCATAGCAGTGTGCCAGTAGCCGTGGCATGGCGGCATGGAGGCATGCTAGTAGCCGTGGAATAGAGGTGTGCTGGCGGCGTGCTAGTAGTCGTGGCATGGAGGCGTGTTAGTCGTCGTGGCATGGCGGCATGCTAGTAGCCATGTCATAACAGTGTGCCAGTAGCCGTGGCACAACTGTGTGCCAGTAGCCTTGGCATATAGGTGTGCTCGTAGCCGTGGCATAGCGGCATGCCAGTGGTGTTTTGGCATGGCCATGCCTGTGGCGTTGTAGCACGGCCAAAGCTAAGATTTGGCTCTGTGGCCAAAGTTAGGGCTTGGTGGCATGGCCAAGGCTAGGGTTTGGCGCCATGGCCAATGCTAGGGTTTGGCGCCGTGGTGTTGGACCCACATGTGGCGTGCAAACATTTGGCCCTATTGCCACATCCCCATTGCTCTGGGAAACGTTATTTGGCTTTGGTAGTAACTTGACCAAATTTGGGTTTGGCATGTCGAAACCCTAATTAGTGCGTGTGGCATGCTGCCGCGGCATGGCGATATTTTTGTGTGAATGGCGCCATGTCTATGCCAAAGGAACTATGGCAAGGTCGTAGTGTGGAAACGTCCACAGGAATAGGGGTTGCCGTGTGGCGTCTATTTATGGCAGGTTGCCACGAAGTGGCATATTACCGCGGCAGGGTGGCGTGTTGGCATGTTACCACGGTAGAGTGGCATGTTGGAATGTTACCGCGGTAGAGTGGCATGTTGGCATGTTACCGCGGTAGAGTGGAATGTTGGCATGCCGATCAATATGTTGTCGTGGCAGGGCGCGTTTGGCTTGCCAGTTAGTGTGGTGGAAAGTTTAGAGCAACTTGATTGTCCACGAAAAGGGGGCCGGACAAACATAAGGCGCGGCTACACTTCTGGTGAGAGTGTGGCGGCTTTAGATCGACCTGATTGGTCGATTAAAAGAGGGACGGTTTAGGATGGGGCGTGGCCAATGGAAAGTGGCGCCAGCTGGCCTAATGCATGGCCACGCCACCCTTTGCTGCTGCGGCTCCCTATTTTTATGATTCTGAGTGAGGTTTTGCACTTGTTAATCCATGGAGGATTGATTACCTAGTTTTCCTAGGCTTAATTTTGACAAGAAAGGTCTGGTATACTGCGCGAGGCGCCAAACCCTAACTTCTGAAAGTTAGTCAGGACAATTGATTGAATTCTATGTGTTGACACAAAGTTCTTTTAAGTTCATTTCCAGAAAGAAGCATGCTTTTCAGATTGAATACCTTATGCAAAGATCTTATCCTTGATATTTGGTACTCTACTGCGAGTGAACATAAATCGTCATGTCATATCAACATTAAGGGTTCACTCGGAGAACATAGCATAGAAGGCATTCAAAGGAACTTAAGTATAGCCAAGGCGCCGAAATTTACAGGACATCTGGGATGGTTGCTACATTCGCCAGTCTGGATAAACTTCATGTAGATATATCGAACGGCTCAATAAATATGTCGGTGGAGAGGTTAGCACTCACGGCACCGTTTCCTTGAAGAGTGACGTCACATCATATGCAAGGTTTTATGGGAAGGTGGCTGGCGCTGCTTGGGGCGGACTATTGACTGGCTATGGAGCAGAAAGGTGGCGTTGGATATGGAGCAGGGAAGATGGCGTTGACGCGGAGCGGATAAGATGGCGTTGTTGGCCTGCTATGAAGCAGAGAAGATGGCGCTGGCTGTGGAGCGGACTGTTGGCGCTAGCTAGGTCAATGGCGTTGTTGGATAGCCGTGGATCAGATAAGATGGCGCTGCTTTGAACGGATAAGATGGTGCGGCTTTGGATGGTGAAGATGGTGTTGCTTTGAACGGATAAGATGGTGCCGCTTTGAACGGCTAAGATGGCGCTGCTTTGGGCTGGCGGAAACTGGATTCAGTCCATAGAATGGTGGAAACTGGATTCAGTCCGTGGAATGGTGGAAATGGCGTTGCAACTTTGGCCATAGAACACTTGATGATGGCGTTACAACTTTGGCCACAGACTATTGATGCTGGCGCTCGGGGAGTTGGCGCTGGCTTGACCATGGAGCGTAGATATTAGCACACGTCTTGTTTGGCTATGGATTATGAGTGTGGTGCGCCCAGTCATCTATTTTCGTTCATGGAGGAAGGGGGAATCCTTATTCTATTCAAACCCTAGAAACTTTGTTCGTATGAAAAGGGGTATCGACCCTCTTCTGTTTTTTGTTGCTCGTCCGGCTCTGTGCTTTCGTCTGCAGCATCTAGATCCTCATCATCGCTTTTTGCAGTGGTAGAGCGAGCATTAACGGAAACAAAGCAATCTTCAATAGTTATAATCATGATCAAAGCGATCCAGGAGAACTCAAGGTAGTTTCTCTCGCATGTAGCCACCCAACAGTACCATCGATCTTCTCCAGAATGTGTACTAAGGTTCTAGCTCCAGAAGAATGAGTATCTAACCTCTCCAATGGATTTTAAAATTTACCAAACTCCATTACACTCTTGGGATGGATGGATGAAATATATGCTCGACAATGATCATGTCAGGGCTAATCTTGGAGATTGTGGTTGCGTTTTTGGTCAAAATCTTCTGGAACCATTGGACGCGAAATAGATGAGTTGAGAGGCGCTCCGTCGCCGATGTGCTTCTGCCAGGACTTCATTCCAAGCAACATCATTTGAACCATCTTCTGAATCTTGGATTATTGTATGGAATGGGATGCGGTGAGCAGTCCCCAGTTATACTTCTGTTAGATCCGATGGCGTGGCTGGATATGTGAATGTATCTCTGTAGCGTGCTTTTGGGGTTTTTGATGCACGTGTACGGCTTCATGTTGAGAAATTCTTGCGTCTCGTAAAACTTCAACAGTGACGTATATTGAAATCGGAAATAACCTGGTTGAGGGCATCCCATTCTGGTATTCCCCATGTGTAATTATCCTGAGCCTATTTTCTCGTGGAAGATGTGCTTCTGCTGCATTCACTGGTAAGGTGGTGACTGCGTTTAAGCTTCTAAACATGAAGGAGTCTTTAGTCCCCAAGTGTAGCCTACTTTAATTGTTTCTCCTTGAATCCACACCTATGGTATTTGATGATCTTATCATACCCCCCTGGATGTGATGTTGGGATGCTTGGAATATCACAAGGACAAAACATTCTGGATAACGAAGAGGTAGGAGTGAGAGAGTTATGTCGTTAATTGTGGATCCCTCAGTATCTTCAAGGAAAATGTTTCATCCGCGTCCCTGGAGTTATCTCATGAATGCTTGATTGTTGTCGAGTATGAACCGTGATAAGCATTCCCCAGTCGCACTTCTCTTTGGTAACTGAAGTTGCTTTCTCTGAGTGGGCTTGGGATCCGCCGCGGCCTCGTAAAGTGTTGCAGGCGCCTTCTAGACAGAGAGGTGATGATATTCTTACACTACACCTTTGAAGGGTGGATGACCTTGTCATGGCCATGACTTTTTGGTTGACTGTGTCTTCTGAGCTTTGACAGTGAAGGGATCCCGTGTAGAGCCTCAGTCCCCAAGTGTGGTTTACATGTTTCCATCGTGTATGGTCGGTGAGTTGACAATGATAAAGATATCATCTTGCATCCGTACTGGCGACTCTAGTACTTCTCCCACGTGAAACTTTATAGTGGTTGTTGCTTTGGTAAAGCTCTGGCTGGTATTGACAAACGAGCAGCAACAGTTCTTGGCAGCAGATGTGATCAGAAGAGACTACTTCTTCGTGGGAACCAAAATAGGTTGGCTGGAATTGCATGGGCGTCCATGGAAGAAAAGGGATCGGCTGGATGCGTAAGCGAGTAAACTGTCCACGACCATGAGGTTTGGCGAGATGGATCAAAAAGTGGCCACAACTGCGATCCTTGGCTGGCTGTGATCACGATCCTTGACAGGGAAGAGTGAAGTGGCTACGGGCACGAACCTTGGAAGGAAGGAGCATGGAGGCTACGACACGATCTTTGGCAGGAAGAAGCGGCGCCTACGCCTTGGCAGGAAGGAGGCGTTGAAGCGGCTTCGGCTCTTGGAGAGGACGTTGAATCTT
Source organism: Papaver somniferum (assembly GCF_003573695.1). Classification (NCBI taxonomy): domain Eukaryota; kingdom Viridiplantae; phylum Streptophyta; class Magnoliopsida; order Ranunculales; family Papaveraceae; genus Papaver; species Papaver somniferum. The sequence continues at coordinate 191,287,985 of NC_039362.1, read as the reverse complement.
ATGGAGAAAAGCGTTGAAGCTTCGGCTTCGGATCCTGGAGCAGCTTATGGAGAGAATGCTGAAGCGGAGCGGCTGCTGGAGCGAAAGTTGAAGCGGAGCGGCTGCTAGAGCGAAAGTTGAAGCGGAGCGACTTCTGGAGAGAACGTTGAAGCGGAGCCGCTGCTGGAGAACGTTGAAGTGGAGACGCTGATGGAGAACATTGAAGCGACTCCTAGAGAGAAACGTCGAAGCGACTCCTTGAGAAAACTCCAGTGAGGGAGCTATTAACCGTTGACTTCGGAAAACGACTTGATACGATATGTCATATTGGAAGACGTCACAAATAGTGCTGGTCGGCAAGTAGTGTTTTTCTCCTCATGGGAAAGAATACGCTTCTTTTGTTTGATTTTCCCTTGCAACTCTCAGAGCCTTGACGGTATCAATGTTGAAGTCGGAGGTCGTGTCAATAAACGTGTTGTCAAACTAGACATCCTTCAAGGGAACAGTGGTTCGGAGTCCCAAGTTCCATATATAAATCGTGCTTTCCAGGAGAATTCGGGGTTTGGGAACGGCTTCCCTGGCCGGAAACAGCTGCTTTCCTGATGCAGTGCGGTTGAGGGCTGCAAATATGTCTTGACACTGCGCCTTGGAGAAATACAGAATCTCACATAAATGTTTCATCATAGACTGCACGATTTTGTGGGCGAAGTCCCCAGAAATCGTACATCTTATGACGGGAAGAGGGTCTCTGTGAACTCAAGAGGGTTTCTGATTTTCTTTGCCCCGATTTTGGAGAAGTCGTTCTTGATCTTCACATATTATGAAATTGGATTGCTGATTTCTTTCTACTGGGCATTCAAGAGCAACGCGAGCCTCTTCATCTATAAACGGGCGTCCTGCTGAAGTGTCTGCGCCGGATGTTAGAAGTATTCCTTGTCATCTCTATCTGGGGTTGACGTGACTCTTGTGGTAGCCACTCCGTTAATGTCTTGAGGAAAATAGGTATCTCTTCCTGAGTTATAGCCATGTCTGTCTGAGCCTTGTGAGAACCTTTTGTGTTTCCATCAAATCAACAGTGGTAAGAGGAGATCGGATTCTCTTGGCTCCTCGAGTCTCTCGTCCTGATGGTGAAGTAGTAGCGGCTCTGGTGACGGTTGGAGTTGTCACACTTGAAGAAACATTGGGAGTGGCGGCAGCGGCTCTGGCTCTAGTGACTGGAGGTGTAATTCCTGAAGGAATGTTTTTCGCGCCGCTGGTCTTGACAAGTGGCGTATTAATGCCACTGGAAGAAACGTTAATACCAAAACTAATCTCACCGCTAGTGTTTTCAGGGTTTTTTGTTGATCCGGACCTGAGTTCTACCATCTTGAAATTGGGATTGAAAAATGAAATTGGAAATTAGTATTCAACCGAAAGATTAATCTCCCACTGTGGTTTCCAATTGTTTGTGTGTGAAAACCGTTTCTGCTGATTTTGGTAATTTTGGGTGTGTGGGTGAGAAACGAATCTAAACCCTAAACAATGTACTGCACGAGAGTACTGAAATTAGAATTGGAGAGCAGAGTGGAAAGCTGCTAGGTAATTTGCAGACAGTGTGTTGTTGCCGACCCAAACTTATTGTTTGGTGAAAATAGGTGAAGCCTATTTATACAAGCCATATTGAAACGTACCCTGGTCTCGTAGGAAGTGGAAACGATTGAGTGGTGGAAGAATAGAGTAAAGTGTAACTTTCAGACGTTATGCTTCCATGATGAAGGAAGTAAATTCATGTAACTGTCAGAGATTACGCCTCCATGATGAAGGAAATGAATTGTTTACACCGTTACTTTTACCACCATTAATTTTCCTACTTCATGACACTTTCTTGTAACGGGCGCATTGCACGCTGCATGTTGCAAACAACCAGACCAATACCCTGATGAGCATCCTCCAGTTTGTGACATGTTTGATGTCTCGAGTGTTTTTGTGGAAAACGTGTAGCACTTTGCTACGTGTGGTAAGTCAAATTCAAGGGACTTACTGCAGGAAAATAACATGTAAGGCTATTAGGATCGTTTTGGCTAGTCGCCTAAAACTTGCCACAAGTTTTTCAGTTCGACGGCGAACTTCAGTGGCTGAGATCGCATCTCATGAAGGAGGGTATCCGTTGATTACGGATACCTTGTATTGGCGCCTGATAATGGCGTAGTGGCGTTTTGGTGTACGCCAATGGCAATGTAGCATGGATGGCATGGCTCGTGCATGACAGTGGCACGTTGATGCAAGTTGCGCCTGGCGTAGCCATGGCCACTAGATTTAGGCAGCTAGTCGCCTGAAACTCACCACAAGTATGTCAGTTTGGTGGCGAGCTTGGATGGCCGAGATTTCATCTCATGCGGAAGGATGGCCATTGATTATGGCCGCATCTTGTTGTATAGCGGAGTGGCGTCATTGGCATAGCGGTACGCTAGTGGCATTCCAGTGGCGTATCATAGCGGTGTGCTAGTAGCCGTGGCATGTCGGCATGCTAGTAGTCGTGGCATAGCGGTGTGCCAGTAGCCGTGGCATAGCAGTGTGCCAGTAGTCGTGGCATGGCAGCATGCTAGTAGCTGCGGCATAGCAGTGTGCCAGTACCCGTGGCATAGCGGTGTGCTGGTAGCCGTGGCATAGCAGTGTGCCAGTAGTCGTGGCATGGTCGTGGCATAACTTTATGACAGTATCCATGGAATAGTGGTGTGCCAGTAGCCGTGGCATAGCGGCATGCTAGTGGCGTTGTGGCATGGCCATGCTTGTGGCATTGTAGCACGGCCAAAGCTAAGATTTGGCTCTGTGGCCAAAGTTAGGGCTTGGTGGCATGGCCAAGGCTAGGGTTTGGCGCCGTGGTATTGGACCCACATGTGGCGTGGAAACATTTATCCCTGTTTCCACATCAATCCCATTGCTCTGGGGAACGTTATTTGGCTTTGGTAGCAACTTTCCCAAATTAGGATTTGGCATGTCGAAACCCTAATTAGTGCGTGTGGCATGCGGCTGCGCCATGGTGATAGTTTCGTGCAAATTGCGTCATGGCTATGCCAAAGGAACTATGGATGTAGTGTGGAAACGGCCACAGGATTAGGGATTGTTGTGTGGTGGCTATTTATGGAAGGTTGCCACGAAGTGGCATATTACCGCGGCAGAGTGGCATGTTACCGCGGTAGAGTATGTTGGCATGTTACCGCGGTAGAGTGGAATGTTGGCATGTTACCGCGGTAGAGTGTCATGTTGGTATGATGATCAATATGTTGTCGTGGCAGGGCGCGTTTGGCTTGCCAGTGAGTATGATGACAAGTTTATAGCAACTTTATTGGCCACGAAAAGGGGGATGGCAAAACATAAGGCGCGGCTACACTTATGGTGAGAGTGTGGCGGCTTTAGAGCGACCTGATTGGTCAATCAAAAGAGGGCCGGTTTAGGATGGGGCGTGGCCAATGGCAAGTGGAGCCAGCTGGCCTAAGGCATGGCCACGCGTCCCTTTGCTGCTGCGGCTCCCGGTTTTTCTGATTCTGAGTGAGGTTTTGCACCTACTAATCCATGGAGGATTGATTACCTAGTTTTCCTAGGATTAATTTTGGCAAGGAAGGTCTGGTGTACTGCGTGAGGCGCGAAACCCTAACTTCTGCAAGTTAGTCAGGACAATTGATTGAATTCTATGTGTTGACACAGAGTTCCTTTAAGTTCATTTCCAGAGAGCAGCATGATTTTATGATTGAATACCTTATGCAAAGATCTTATCCTTGATATTTGGATATTCGTGCTACTCTGCTGCGAGTGAACACAAATCGCCATGCAATATCAACATTAAGGGTTCAGCCGGAGAACATAGCATAGAAGGCATTCAAAGGAACTTAAGTATAAGCAAGGCGCCGAAATTTACAGGAAATCTGGGATGGTTGCTACATTCGCCGGTCTAGATAAATTTCATGTAGATATATTGAACGGGTCGATAAATATGTCGGTAGAGAGGTTACCACTCACGGCACTGTTTCCTTGCAGAGTGACGTCACATCAGATGCAAGGTTTTACGATTTTAACCCTAAGCTAAAAACCACCATCAACAAGTGTATGCATATATGTGAATACGATATTGGTAAAGGAGCAGGTTGAGTACGCGTACCCGTACGCGTACTAACGGAAGTTTCCGAACCAAAAATATCTGCTGAGTTTGTAGTTTTCAAACTGTTAAACCAGTCACCTTAGGTACGCGTACCCGAACGCATACTGGAAGAAGTTTTCAAACCGAAAATTTCTGCTGAGTTTGTAAACTTAAATCTGGTAGCTAAGGTACACGTACCCGTACGCATATCCAAGCTGGTCATTTCTCAAATCGGAAGTTCATGAACTTAAAACAATAAATCAATAAGGAACGCAATCTTTGCAAATTGTGGCTATATTGTTCATGAATGGATTCAAGTGAATCAAACCGATTTTTTTTCAATTGTGTTTATGCATAAAGACTGAAGCAATTGAAAAACTCTTCAACTAGTTCTTTTGAGGTCATTTGAACTAGTTGTGAAGAAGATGAATACGGTTACTATGAAAGTGCTCATATGGCTAACCACTGGTTAACTATTTGTGAACCAACCAAGTGTACACGTTTAGGTACGGTTACTCAAACCTAAATAAAATATATTTCATTTTTGTATGTCAAGCTAAGTTTCGATCTAACGGTTGAAATATATTATCTTGGTTAAATCAGGTTTTTCATCTAACGGTGAATATTGAATGCTTTGTTACCAAGGTAACTTAGATTGCAAACCTGATTTGAAAACTATACAAAGGAGAACTCTAGCAACTAGAAAAACTAATCCCCACACCTCTTGTATGATACTAGTTGGTTTTGCTAGAGTCGGTTCTCCTTTAACCTTAGGTTTCTTCTCGAGACCCTGTAGGTAAACGACTGAAAGAATTCATTGGGATTGTGAAGCCAGACGAAACTATTTCTCTTGTAGTTGTGCGATCTGATCTTACCATTTTCTATCGTACGAGTTCAATTGAATAATTGACTTGAGATTATATCTCCGATAGGGCAAGATAAAAAGAAATCACAAACATATTCGTCTGATCGTTTGTGATTCCGCAATATCTAGTTTCACTACCATACGATTTAGATTATTGTGAGTTGATTGATAGTTCTAGGCCGTTCTTTGGGAATATAAGTCTGCTCTATCTATTAGTTCTTGTTCACCTTGATTTTATCAAAAGACGGGAAAAAAACTCGTAGGTATTCCTGTGGGAGACAGATTTATCTATCGTAGACTTTCTGTGTGATACAGATTTGTTTATTAAAGTCTTCGACTTTGGGTCGTAGCAACTCTTGGTTGTGGGTGAGATCATCTAAGGGAATCAAGTGTGTAATATCCTGCTGGGATCAGAGACGTAAGGAGTGAAACTGTACCTTGAATTAGTGTGAGATTTATTGGGGTTCAACTACATTCCAGACCGAAGTTAGTTTGTAGTAGGCTAGTGTCTGTAGCGGCTTAATGCAGTGTGGTGTTCAATTTGGACTAGGACCCGGGGTTTCTATGCATTTGCGGTTTCCTCGTTAACAAAATTCTGGTGTCTGTGTTATTTCTATTCCGAATTATATTTTGTTATATGATTGAAATATCACAGGTTGTGTGCAAGATCAATCAATTAAAATATCCAAACTTTGGTTGTTGATTTAAATTGATTGACACTTGGGTATTGGTCTTTGGTGCCATCCAAGTTATCTCTCTTGTATTTGATAAAGACTCGCAGATTTCTATTTGATTGAGTATAGATCAAATCAAGAGATCGAGATATTGTACTCTTTGATATACTTTACTCTAGATTGAGTCTGAATGTCTAGTTGATTCTCTAGAAAGTATATTAGAGTTAGTCCATACAGATTGTTAATCGAAATATTGGGTGGGGTTGTTAGACCCCCATTTTCAATTGGTATCAGAGCAGGAAAACACGTTTAAGACCTCAAAAGTATGTCTTTGTAGCGATCTGACTCTATGCACATAGGTGCTATCTCAATTAACGTACCACCAGTCTTCGATGGCTCAAACTACTTACGGTGGAAAATTGTTATGCGATCTTTTCTTCAAGCGCGTGATTTTCAATCATGGGTATATGTAGTTAATGGCTATGATGCTCCAGTTGTGGCAATATGAAACGTTATTGTACCAAGGGATATTGGCGCATACGAGGCTGCTGAGGTACTTTCTACAAAGAAAAACTTTAACGGTTTGAATGCCATCATACATGCCATTACCCCAAATCTTCAGCACCATGTGTCAAATTGCACTAGACCTAAAGATGCGTGGGATATCTTAGAAACCGTATTTGAAGGGAATACCAGTGAAAAGGAATCAAGGCTTCAAAACCTAAATTCCGATTGGGAAAATCTTCGTATGGAAGATGAGGATTCATTTGATGAGTTTAATCACAAATTGTCTGAAATTGTTAGTGCATCATTTGCATTGGGTAAGACTATTCCTGAAAAGGACATTGTGATGAAAATTCTCAGATGGCTGCAATCTAGGTACGATTCTAAGAAGCATTCCATCGTTCAGGGAAATAACCTTGATACCCTCTCATGAAATACATTGGTTGGGAAGCTAAATATCTTTGATCACGAACATTCGTCCAAATCCAAGGATGTTGCGTTCAAACCACTGAAATACACAAAATTACTTGATAAAATTAAAAATGTGTATATCTCTGAAGATGATCACTCTAAGACTAATTCATCAGATGAATATCTTGATAAATCGGTCTCGATGATCACAAGACATTTTAGGGATCTTCTGTTGAAGAGAAGTAAACGGTTCTCCAGTGATAATCCAAAGGCATCAGTCAAACCTCATAATCATATTCCTCCTAAAAACAGGGACACAGATGAAACTGATGACGAGGATATGCCTCAGTGCTTTAAGTGTAAGGGTTTTGGTCATTTTGCAAACGAGTGCCTAAATCGTAGAAAATACACTAGGAACAAAGGTCTTGTTGCGACACTTGATGAGATGTCTGACAACTATGATTCTGATGAATACAAGAAATAAAGTGTTGCTTTTCTATGTAAAAATATTAATTTTGATAATTGTAGCAATACATACATAAATCTTGATAATCTTTTAGAAGAGAATCCAATCAAGATGGAAGCCTCAATGGACCCTTCTTTTGGAAACTCTATGTTTAATGTTTCAGGATCTACTTGGTGCCTAGCAGCTTTCGCTTCACAGGCACCTGAATCATCTTATGCATTGACATGCTCCTATTATTATCTCAAGGGTCATGAACTTTCAAAGTGTTTCAAGTACAAACACAAGATGAGATATGTCAACGAGCTTCAACGAAGAGCAGATCGTCTAGCTACCAAGCTTAAACTCGCGGAGAAAACATCAGAGGTACGTAAGATCTTATCTTCCTCGAAGAAATTAGTTTCCAAAGATGGATTTAAACCATTAGAAAAGAAAATTTGGTCTAAACATAAGAAAAGGCAGGGTTCCATGAATTCCAACCAAAAGGGTCACGGTGGACAGATTGTTGTTCACCACAGCACAACATGATTGTCTTGTCTTGTGCTTTTTGTCTCATGTGCTTATTCAAAAGAGACAAGATCTTGCACACCTCGGGATTTAAAATAAAATTTGTTTTGTTTTTAGCTGTGTGTTTATTGGTTTTGGAAGTCCTCAATATCACTGTTGATATTGGAAAGGACCTGTTTGCCAAAAGAATAGAGTTATTATCGACAATTCTACTCTTTATAGGGTTGTAAGTTGGTCGTGTACGAACCTGTTTAAAGGTTTCAAAAACCTACATTCCTTTTTCCTTCTCTGATACTCCTTATATCTTAATACTGTGACTTCCTCTCACAAATTCGTTTGCATACGTATACTCCAAGCATTATGTCTTCTGATGGAAAAGATTTCAATATGATTGTTAATGCATCAATCATCAAGGAAAAAGAGAGATTTCCTTTGTCTCCAACTTTGAAAAGAAAAAGAAGGAATGTGAGGAAGCCAAGTGCAGTTCCTTCTAATTCTCAGAAGTTTTCTAATGTTCTTGAAGAGTTGAAGCAGACAAGAAAAGAGATTCAACAAATAAAGGCTTGTGTTTTAAGATCGCTGGAAATTCTGAAGGCTCTAGTTCGACATCATCATCCAAGAAGGTTCATTGGTATTGACTCCTTCCTCCATGAACCATATGTCCAAATGGTTGTTGACGACAAGGAGTTCGGGGATGACAAGGAATTTTTCAAAGATCTTAATGTCTAGGAAACTTCTTAAAAGAATTTTTATTTTTATTTTTGTTTAAGAAGGATAACTAGGGTTTGGAATGTCCATTATTGTGAGTACACATAGCTATATCCAACGTTCTCATCTTGAAATATTTTAGTGATTTGGAAGATGATGTTTGCAGTATTAATCTTTATGGTTTTATATATTGCAATATGTTATTGGATATGTGTGTTTGCGTTCGTGAACTATTATTGTCTCATACGATGTCAAAAGTTATCTCTTTTATAGGTCGATATGCATGTATTGATACAAGATCGATGAACTTTTGACAAACAAAAGTTAAGCCTATTATGTAAATTCTTTGATGGAAGATAGGTTAAAATCTTTTGTTTACAAAGATTATGTCTATTATATGTCGTTATGCAAATAGTGATGAAAATAGAATGAATCTTTGTATATTCCGCAGTATTGATCTTCCCTGATCCATATTTTATGTATATACTGTGCGGCTCCATAAGTATTCTTATGTGAGCATTTCCAACTAAACAAATCATGATTTCGTTTGTGGTTAATTTGGTTGTGTATTCCGATTAAATTAATCGTGGGTTCTCTTGTGATTAGTTTAATTGAGATTTTTGGATACAAAATCATTTCTTTTGTGGTTTTTGGTGTCCAAATAAATCTTTATTTTCTTGAAAAAGTAAGGTCGCTCTTGTTTTTATTTCTGGAATGACATCAAATGGGGGAGAGTTCTTTTGAACTTGCGCTTAATTTCCATATCTTTGTGGGGAGTACGGCTGTGGAATATTTTAGGAGTTATCTTGTATCTTTATAAACTCCTTGATGAGTGCATTTAGCTTCGGATATATGATCGCATCTAAACAAAGTTGATATGTAATTTTCTTTGGTCTTGAAGCATCTCCGTGGAAATTTCATTAGGATCCCGTTTTCGTACCTTTGCCAATTTTATTGATAAAAAGGGGGAGAATTAATATGTAGTTCACACTAGAAATACATATGGTTTACGGATCATTATGTAAGGGGGAGTGATACATATCACCATAGTATTGTTTTCGAAGTTATGATACAAATGAACTTTGATACTGTTAATAATACTATGATATTTTATAACAATGATCGAGAGCTTTTGTTTTCTCATTGTTATGGCTGCGGATCTTCAACAACTATGATGCTGAATTGAACATCTATGGAATCATGGGAGTACTTGGAAAAGACGAAGTTTTCGAGTAATGTTGAAGCACCAAGGAGATCAAGCATGTGGATGAGAATCTACAAAGTTTTATTTATTTTGTAATCCATATGTATTGATAGTTTTGCCACTAAAATTGACAAAATGGGAGATTGTTAGAGCATTGCTCGGTCGAACCCGCATGCGTTGCTATCTCAAGCATGTTTGTCAATTTTAGTTGTCAAAACTATATGTCTTGATTTCTAGACTACTTATATCTAAGTCTCGGACTATGACAGTTAAGTGTAGTTGAGCTCGAGACTCCACGGCGATCATCTTACGAAGACGAAGAACTACTCAAGGAACCAGTGGAACTTCATCCAACTAAAAGGTATGTGGAGACTTGAACTTATCTATCACTCAAAAGTCAAGATATCTATCTCCTACTCTTGAGACAAAGTCGTATAAGTATGATAGTTTTCATACATACACATTTGCTATTTTGAGCCGAGTTTACTCGCCTATCTTTCTCTCGAAATATGTTTTGGTAAGCTTTCTCTTTAACCACTTTTCATCTTTAATCGTGACGAAAGTCATGATGACGTTTCAATATTGAAAATAGCTGTGATGATGATAGGTTTGAATAATGTTTGTTATAACATTATAGAAGAATGTTTCTCTAATTGAAATGTAGAGTGGAGATTGCGTAACCATCTATGGGTATAAGAATATATAGTGTGTTCGCACATTAGTGTATAAATCCATGTGTCGGAAACCAAGTGTGTGCATATATGTGCATACGATATTGGTAAAGGATACAGGTTAGGTACGCGTACCCATACGCATACTAAAGAAAGTTTTTGAACCAAAAATTTCTGCTGAGTTTGTAGTTTGCAAACTGTTAAACCAGTCATCTTAGGTAGGCGTACCCGTATGCGTACTGGCGGAAGTTTTCAAACAGAAAATTTCTGCTGAGTTTGTAGTTTCACTCAAATCCGGTAGCTAAGGTACACGTACCCGTACGCGTACCCAAGCTGGTTATTTCTCAAATCGGAAGTTTATTAACTTAAAATAATAAATTAATAAGGAATGAAATCTTTGCAAACCATGGCTATATTGTTCATGAATGGATTCAAGTGAATCAAACCGATTTTTTTTCAATTGTGTCTATGCATAAAGACCGAAGCAATTGAAAAACTCTTCAACTAGTTCTTTTGAGGTCATTTGAACTAGTTGTGAAGAAGATGAATACGGTTACTATGAAAGTGCTCATATGGCTAACCAGTGGTTAACCATTTGTGAACCAACCAAGTGTACACGTTTAGGTACGGTTACTCAAACCTAAATGAAATATATTTCATTTTTGTATGACAAGCTAAGTTTCGATCTAACGGTTGAAATATATTAGCTTGGTTAAATCAGGTTTTTCATCTAACGGTGAATATTGAATGCTTTGTTACCAAGGTAACTTAGATTGCAAACCTGATTTGAAAACTATACAAAGGAGAACTCTAGCAACTAAAAAAACTAATCCCCACACCTCCTGTATGATACTAGTTGGTTTTGCTAGAGTCGGTTCTCCTTTAACCTTAGGTTTCTTCTCGAGACCCTGTAGGTTAACGACTGAAAGAATTCATTGGGATTGTGAAGCCAGACGAAACTATTTCTCTTGTAGTTGTGCGATCTGATCTTACCATTTTCTATCGTACAAGTTCAATTGAATAATTGACTTGAGATTATATCTCCAATAGGGCAAGATAAAAAGAAATCACAAACATCTTCGTCTCATCGTTTGTGATTCCGCAATATCTAGTTTCGCTACCATACGATTTAGATTATTGTGAGGTGATTGATAATGCTAGGCTGTTCTTTGGGAATATAAGTCTGGTCTATCGATTGGTTCCTGTTCACCTTGATATTATCAAAAGACAGAACAAAACTCTTAGGTTTATCTGTGGAAGACAGATATATCTATCGTAGACTTTTTTGTGTGATACAGATTTGTTTGTTAAAGTCTTCGACTTTGGATCGTAGCAACTCTTGGTTGTGAGTGATATCACCTAAGGGAATCAATTGCGTAGCACCCTGCTGGGATCAGAGATGTAAGGAGAAAAACTGTAACTTGAATCAGTGTGAGATTGATTGGGGTTCAACTACATTCCAGACCGAAGTTAGTTTGTAGTAGGCTAGTTTTTGTAGCGGCTTAATGCAGTGTGGTGTTCAATCTGGACTAGGTCCCGGGGTTTTTATGCATTTGCGGTTTCCTCATTAACAAAATTCTGGTGTCTGTGTTATTTCTATTCCGCATTATATTTTGTTATATAATTGAAATATCACAGGTTGTGTGCAAGATCAATCAATTAAAATATCCAACCTTTGGTTGTTGATTTAAATTGATTGACACTTGGGTATTGGTCTTTGGTGCCATCCAAGTTATCTCTCTTGTATTTGATAAAGACTCGCAGATTTTTATTTGCTTGAGTATAGATCAAATCAAGAGATCGAGATATTGTACTCTTTGATATACTTTACTCTAGATTGAGTCTGAATGTCTAGTTGATTCTCTAGAAAGTATATTAGAGTTAGTCCATACAGATTGCTAATCGAAATATTGGGTGGGGTTGTTATACGCCCATTTTCAATTGGTATCAGAGCAGGCAAACACGTTTAAGACCTCAAAAGTATGGCTTTGTAGCGATCTGACTCTATGCACATATGTGCTATCTCAATTAACGTACCACCAGTCTTCGATGGCTCAAACTACTTATGGTGGAAAATTGTTATACGATCTTTTCTTCAAGCGCGTGATTTTCAATCATGGGTATATGTAGTTAATGGCTATGATGCTCCCGTTGTGGCAATATGAAATGTTATTGTACCAAAGGATATTGGCGCATACAAGGCTGCTGAGATACTTGCTGCAAAGAAAAAAATCCATTTTTTTCTTATGAACCTTCCACCCCCTGTTCCATTTTCTTACCAAGACTAATCACGAATCAACATATCATCATGATTGCTTCCTCCTTTCAACAGAGCTAATGATTCGAAATTTTATAAATCAAATAACCCTCATATATGTCCTTGTATCTGTTGTTGCCGCAATCAGAAACCCTAACTCTCTGTAAATATCTGTAAAAACAGTAAAATCCTTCACGGCCGACCAACATCCCTTTTTGTTCATCAATAACTTCCAAAACCCAATCTTCTATTTTTGTCATCGCAATCAGAAACCCTAACTCTCTATTTCGAAAGGTATAAATCCTAATTTTCCCATTTAACAGTTATCAATGCTATCATTGATCAAATTATTCTCAGAATTTTATCTCTAATATATAATTTTAGATTGATATCACACTTCACTTCTGATGAATTTGTTTTGTTTTTTTACAGATTTTTTAAGAGGTTAAACAATCGAAGATGTGGTGAGAAAAAGGCCTTTTAGGTTTTTTTAATTTTGTTTCTTTTCAATAGATTTTGATATTTTTGGGATCTTTGTTCGTCTGCAGGACAGAGTATGATATAGGTGTGAATACTTTCTCACCTGAGGGGAGATTTTTTCTGGTTGAGTATGCGATTGAAGCTATTAAGGTAAACAACAAAACTAAAAAGACCTAATTTTTAGTTTCTAACTGAAAATTTTGTAACCTAATTTCTATGTTTTTGGTCATGATTGGTTTGGGTTTTTTCTTGTTTGTTTGTAGCTTGGGTCAACTGCAATTGAGAGCGTATCACTTCGCAGTTGCTGGTCTGTTCTTTGTTTCATAACTTTGTTTGCGTTTAATAATTACCCACAAATCTGATTATTCTCCATTTCCTTGTTCATAACTGTTTTAGTATGAACCATATTTAGTGTATTCTTGATATGTGCGGTTAGTATTGTTTTAAATGTGTTGTTGAGTATGCTAATGCTAGGTTCAAGTATATTTTCAGCATGTTATTACAATGTTTAGTATTCCAACATTTTGCACTTGCCGGACTCTTTTTTAATTATTAGATGCATGTATCAATCTGGTAAGAATGTGTGAGTACTGAGTAGTTATCAAATGCATTTGTTGGAGTTCCTATGTTTCTGCCATTTTTAGAAGGGATTCTCTACCTAAGTGCTTACGCATACTATTGCTTGAATGGATTGTGGAAAGTGTGTTGTCATTGTGGTGGTTAGTTTCCAAATCTTAGTAAATAGTAATCTGTAAGCGTTGCTTGCCAATGCCACTTGTATGGACTGATAGTAAACTTTGCTATATGGACTGAAAATTGTTGAGCAATAAGACATCTGATTTATGAAGTTGAGTTATTGGATACAGGATGCTAGATAAATAATATTGGGTAGTTCAGTAAATGGTTCTAATTTTTAGGTTGACTTGTGAACCCACAACACAAGCTTTATGTGCTCTTGCACTACAATTAGGTCAAGGCGAAGAAGAGTCCACGGTCAGTTCTCTCTTTACGTCATTCCTTATTTTTTTAGGTCCATGAATTAGTTCTGGTCTTGGCTGTTGTGGTTCTCAACAGTCTCTTCCTTTTGGTGTATCACTCTTCTCATTGTTGGTCATGGCGGAAACGGGAAGAGCCTGCAAGTTTTTAGCCTTTTTTTATATTCCTCATATATTTCTAGTATTGTATTTGTAATTTTTTTGTAAGGCCGATTATGAATTAGGATGGCCTGCCAAATTTTTATCTTGTATTAGCACACTCAGATTGGTGTTTATTTTAGACAACTTATAAACTGTAAGGCTATGTTTGCAGATATTACGCAGACCCGTCTGGCACATTTTGGAAGTATGATGCAAATGAAATTGGATCAGGTTCTGAGGGAGCAGACAGCTCTACAAGATCAATTCAACAAGATCTTCGGAACCAATAATTGGTGAAGTAGGGTTGCGGGTCTGTATCATTCTCTAACTCCCATGTTGCATTTTGTTGTGTTCTTAGATTTTCTATGCCAGTTCAACTATATTACTCAACTAAGCAATTGTCGTTGAATGTCTTGTCGCATCACATGATTATTATGAATAGCTAATTGTTCTTATAAGTAACCCCATTCAAAAAATTTTTTGACTTCTTTGTGTCCCAAAATTGGACTCCTCAACCTCCAAAATCCTTACCGTATTCTGCCAACTCTCTCATTGATAAATACCTATATTTTGTCTTGTTCCTGGTATTACATTCTCATTGGCTTATGCTTGTTACGATTAAATTATATTTATGTAGTTGAATTCAGGATTGGAGTTAAACTTTAGATAGAAAAGACCTTAGCTTCAGCCACGTACAAAAGGAAGGTTTAAGTTATGTGGATGCAATGGTATACTTAGGTTGCTTCTTATACTTTATGTTGAACATTTTTTGAAATTAATTGTTGAATTTTTTGAAGGTGGTGATGGAAAGAGAAATGCACTTGTTGCATACTTGTATTCTTTATTTACCCTTGCATCATGCAGTTTTCCCATATTTGCAAGAAATATATATTTATGGAATCTTTTCCATTAAATTTTTCTTTTACTTACTTCCATTTTTGTTGTTTAATTAGGTTCAAAGGTCTTGTAGATGGTGGCAGTACTTTACTACCTTCAGGACAAACATTTTCTTAGGGATGATCTACAATACACTGGGGATGGTCTTTGAATTTGCTTCAGTCGAGCTGCTAATGTAGGTTCGTTGTAGAGTTGTTGGTTCTATTTTCCTATGTTTTGTTAGTGTTGATGCATGGTGGTCTTCTTTTTGTGTGTGTTTATGACAGGGAAAAATAGACCCACTCATTTCTGTTGTTGGTTATTTTTCAGGTAGTTTAGATTTGAAGCAAGTAGAGAGACAAACACAGGTTTAAGAGGCGGCTTTAGTGAAGAAAGCTGAATTAGCATCCAAGAGAGTTGCATCTGCATATGTGTAACGAAAAGGAGGTAAAAACAATTACTTGTTCGTTCTCCTATTTTGAACCTTTTCTACAATTCTGTATGTAATTAATTGTCTTTGGTTCACTAACTTTCTTTATTGCAAATTCAGGGAGAAGTCCAAAACAGTTGGAAAGCGAAAAGTTTTGCAAGGGTATGAGCATACTGCTGTGGTCTCTTTGGCCTCATGTCATGCTTGGAATGTTTTTCCTTCATTTTTCACATTTCATCAGAACTTGGGTTAACTAACAGCTCAATGATTTATCTTTGTGCAGTCTGCAAAGTGATGCATACTATTGGTCTGGTCTTCATGACTGTACATCCTCTTGCTCAAATGTAGTTGTAGTACATAGTCAAATTCTGAGGTTGATGCTCAAACTGAGTTGGTAATTGACTGTGTTAAGCCTTGGATTGTAATCGTTGGAAATGCAGTTTTAGCTTAGGGATGATAATGAAAGATTATTTATGTCCCTTCTTCTTAAATATTGCTCTATTTAAGTGTTATACGCATGGGTAACAAACTAATCTTCCTAAATATGGGATTCATCTGGTGTATGGTTCTGCAGCATGCTGATCCAAACCAGTGGGATGTTGCAACATGTACAAATACAATGGAGTTTATGAAACCTATGGATATGTTTCAGCTTCTCAAGATCCTAACACGTATTCTTACCAAGGCTATGGTGGTCCTGGATAATCAACATCACCAACAACAGGTAAGATCTCGTTATTTCTCTCATTTTTCTGATTTTAAGTTTCAACATCTAATTTATCATGTAAACTATAGCCAAGTTGATAACTCTCTAACTTAATTTTTGTTTTTGCTTCTTCCAATGATCTGATTAGATAGCCAGAATTAATGTTAATTGGTTATTATAAAGTTAATTCTTCTTTGGATTACATACAGAATGTAGATAGTCTTTGTTGTAGTAAAATTGTTAGATTCAAACAGATTCGAATGACCCTCAGATAATGTTGTTTCAGTGTTGTAGAGGGAAAAAACCTTGTGTTGTAAAGGAGAAGATCTGTACCGTTAAGGACATTTCTCTCCAGAAAATGACTTTTAGACTTTGTTACTTCATATGGGAGAAGAGGTGAGCTTAAGTTAATGAGTGGCCATTGTTACTCCTCTCTTTCTGTTTTAGGCAGACAAGATCATATACTTATTAGTTTTTCATGGGATGTTTTCTTCTCTTTTGTCTTAATTTTAATTTTAGTGGGTTTGGTTTGCTTGAGACACACAACTGGTACTCATATATTTTATAATTGTGAATTATGATTTGGTTCGCAGGTGAACTATGACTTGTAGTCCCTAAGCAGTTGATGTGTTGAGGAAACCTAATGTTCTTATTACTTCAACAAAGGCTACTAGCACTGGAGGGGTATGAATAACTATCTCATGAGATATTGTCATCTTCAGTTAGTGAAGCATTTATTACTAAGTTTGAGAATTTACTCTGATTATTTGGTACTTATCTACTAGGTTCATAGATCTAGCCTTCCTCGCTTACATTTTCTTGTTAGATACCCTTGGACGGCATCTCATTCTTTCATATGGAGTGCAATTCGCCGTGGGATACTGATTCCTATGCATGAAGTTTCATATTTTTCTTAAAATTACTCTCATTATGATCTCGAAAATTTTGATATTTGCGATCCATTACCCTTCCTGCAACTCAAAGTAGTCTGAGGTTTATAATTTGGTCCAGGATCTGACAGGTCATGTTTTTTTTATTCTTTTATATTTGTGTAAAATTGAAGTACTATATAATGTATGGGAATACCATTTGGTGATCTTGGTTAACTATTGAAGTAGTCGGAAGGGATGGGAATCCTGAAAATCC
Organism: Papaver somniferum; assembly: GCF_003573695.1. Taxonomy (NCBI): domain Eukaryota; kingdom Viridiplantae; phylum Streptophyta; class Magnoliopsida; order Ranunculales; family Papaveraceae; genus Papaver; species Papaver somniferum. The sequence continues at coordinate 191,270,854 of NC_039362.1, read as the reverse complement.
TACCAGTTCTTTCTCACGTGTTCTATTTTAGGTTCAAAGGTCTTGTAGCTGATGGAAGTAGATTACTACCTTTGGGACAAGCAGTGAGGTAATACTATTTCCTTAACATCTCGATTTTTTCCTAATGGTAAATCTGTCTCAGTTCACCATTGTGATTAGGTTCATCTCAAATATTGCAGATAAGTTTTGTTGGAATCCAGTGTATGCTCAGGGTTGTGTTATACTTGACATATATGGGTCCAAAGCAAAGAACCAAACACATGTATTTGCTATTTGTGAGGCGGTTCCAAAGAAGAAAGTTGATTCAGCAGCTCAGTGTAAACTAGGGTACTCAGACTCGCACTTGTCTTTAAGAATCGTCTTTAAGAAACATGTGAATCTATCATCTAAGACTTGTATTGGTGCAAATTCAAGATTTTTTTTGTTTTTTTTTTCCTGATTTTGAAGCCAAGTGCAGGTTTGAAATTCTGCTATTTGAACCTGTATGAATTGTACAATGAATACTGGTTCTTGAATAAATGGCCATTTGAATTTATGAATCCAGGTTTCATTTCATTGTAATTTGAATTTCATTTTAGTCTTAGTCAGACTTGTTTCATCTTAGACATATTCAGTGCAGGCAAGTCAGCCAATTTGAATCTATTATTTTTTTTATATTAAATATATCTACGACTGACGAAGGTCAGCCTTAACACCTTGACCGTTAAAATCATTCGTTGATATAGGTTGTTCCGCGACCCGCATAGCCACGTCATAGATGAAAAAGACGCTCAAACATTGACCATTTCCGTGACCGTTAAAGTAAGTCATTTTAACTCGGATCTATGACTTGTCCCGGCGGTCGCGAAACTGCTATTTTCCACTAGTGTTCGAGGAGTATTATTCGAAACTTACTGAAATCATTAAGCCTTGTGTGTTATCTATCGACAACGTGGATGCAGATGGGAATTGTGGGTTATCAAGTTACGTCGGAACAAATAGGCCATATAAGTTTGGCAGACGATGAGAACTTAACCCAATGCCAATATTTTAGAAAGATGATAGCCTTGCCCCTACAAGAAGACATGGAATTTTACATATCCATGATGAAGGAAGGAAAAACAAGAAAAGACAAAGAAGTTAAATTTGATAAAATGGTTGCTAGAGTACAAGGGCCAAAGGGTAATGGACCACTTACCCGAGAGTATTTGATGAGCATGCCTCTAAGTGGTCATATCTTGGCGGAAACGTGGGGTTGCGTTGTTCATCTATTTGGTAAGGGAACATATTTTACATACACACCAAAATACACTATTTGGGATGAATTGCTTAAGGATCGGAGAATTGCTTTATTCAACCATAACAACATTCATTATATCGGTCTTCGACTACCTGGAGATTGTCCATTACCACCGGTGTGTAGGTTTCATGAGGACTCAGAACTCACCAAGGAATGGTTGAAAAAATACGATCCCAACATGAGGCGGTGGGAGGACTTGGTCGGGCCAGATCAAATGAAGGGTCTCCATGTGTTGGAATGTGAATTTTTCTTTTGTTAAGAACTTTAACTGTCGGATGCTTATATTTTGTCGCCTTCATATATTGTATGTTGCAAACCGAACCAAGCTTAATGAATTAAAGTGATTTGCCTTTCTTTGGTACGTTAGATTCATGAAATGTGTAACATAATCGGTCTTCTTATACGTTGTTAAAGTCTGATTTCGAAGTTTTTTTCAAAATCGGTTTACACTGGAACTACTATAAACCAATTATGAATTCAAATAGGAATCGGTTTCCGCTGGAATTATTATAAACCAATTCTGAACAAAACTTGTCTAGGACTCATTCAGAATCGGTCTTTGTGGACGACAATGTAATCCGATTCTGGATAAAAAAAGTTACAGAAAACAGACAATTTTTAATTCAATAATCGGATTACATATGGTTTAACACGATCCGATTGTGGACCATTTCCACTTTTCATAAACTCTTAAAATTTAAACTAGTACGGTTCTAAACTACCACACTGATCTTTTAACTGCATAAAATGAAAACTTTTTATTTCTTAATGTGAGCTTCAACTATCAATGTCGCTTGATAAAACCGTTCTCCTCTCCATTTGGTATATGCATCATGTGTCGTGAACCTGTCCCCTCTATGTATAGAGAGAAACTCATTTTACTTGAGGCATAATTTCCTAACATGATTTGTCCTTGAACAAACGTGGGATGGTTGATAATTATAGCGTGGTTTCTTGTACTTATCACCCATCTGTTTAATGTAAGGACCCCAACCAAATTTAATCCAAAACATACTCTCATGTTGATGTTCTTCGGGAAGATCCTTGACTATTTAATAATTTTTAACCCATTCGGTCTCTTTCTCAACATCCTTCAATTTTTCCCTTAGCTGGAATTGATCTTCACCCCGTTTTTTTTCCTTGAGTACGTCTTCTTGTTCCATCGCAGCACTTGACGATGATGTGGTAGTTCGTTTGGTTCTCTTAATTATGTCTTCAATTGAATTGGTATTTGACGATGATGGAGTAGTTCGTTTGCATCTTCCAAGTATGTGTTCGAATGAGTTGGTAGTTGATGATGATGGATTTGACATCTTCGAATGAAAAAATGAAGAATGGAGAAAGATTTCTTTGAATAAGGTAGTGAATGATAGAGAATAGGTTATCCTATTTATACACACAAGGGACCAACGGCTATAATTTCAAAATAAATAAATAGCAGTTAACAGTCACAATCGGATTATATACGCACGAATAATATGATTCTTGATTTCTCTACAATTCCGAACTTCAACCAAGAATCAATTATGTGTGCATTAGCGTAAACCGATTGTGGTTGATGTTCATCACATCAACCCAGAATCAGTTTATGTAGGTGTACAATATAAACCGATTTCTTATAACATCAACTACGATCGGAATAATCTAGTGCGCGCATAAACCTACTCTGGGTTGATATTCAAAAAGTTTGACGAGTGAATTTCAAAGATTTAAAGTTAAATCATTGTTGAGTTTCTATTCGAAGGAATGGATTAAAGGGATTTAACTCAATCACTTGAATTGTTTGTTTTCGAGTTTTTTATTTTCAAAACAAAAAGAGATTAATATTCAATTGTTGTTTGTGATTCATTAGGTTTTTGTTTTGATTTCGATGGAAATTGAAAAAAAAATTGAGTTTTGATTAATGATTTTTGTATTTGTTAATCAGGTGATTATGATTTTGTATTGTATTTGTGTTAGAGTAATCAAGATTTGTTTAAAGATTTATTTAGTATGTTACCATTTTTTAGACACCTCTTATCTTTCTCTTTAGGTTGGTTAAAGAAATTCATAGTCCCCAAATAATCACACAAGGTCCCAAACTAGCCAGGCAAGTAAATGGAAAAAACGTGAAAATAGCTTTAGATTTTAGAGCATCTCCAATGTTAGGGGTGGAGGTGATCCTATGTGGAGGTCTAAATATCACATTTTCTTTGAAGGTCATTCACATATGGACAAAGCAAATAAAGTTATCACCTTTCAACCCAAAAAATCATCTCCAATCCTCAAGGATTTATCTAACAATTTTCAAATTAACATAGAGACAAATTGATGATGTGGATTTTGACCCAAGGTCATGGAGAAGGTCTTATTTAGACTTTCTCTTCCACCCCCACATAATTATGTCACAATTCCCAAGGACCTTAACCCTTGCATTGGAGATGCTTTTATAAAGAGAAGGGCGTTAGAATCAATTCCTTGGATTCAATTAATAGTCTTATCAAACTTTGTGGTCTTAATGACTAAAGGGAAGCATTTACGTTACCAGAAGAACATAATGTTTTACTTTTTTTATTTATTTATAAATCTTGATAGCGAAAGCCGGACCCGGGCCCCTATCCGAATCCATCCAGTTGGACTAACCCCACTGCCAGACCCAACTCCGCTCAACCCACTATACAACTAATAATTAATCTACTACAAACCTTTACGGCGACGGAATTGAATCCCTGGCTTCCTCCTTACTGGAGTTGATGGGATACCACTTAGCTATGCTCTTGGACCCGGAAGAACAGAATTTAAAAATCTACAATCCACGAGTTTTTCTGATTTCGGAATCAAGGAACCATAAATGTTAGTAAAGAAAGAAACCATAAAGAGGTTTCAGACGATAAAAAGAAGAAGAAGAAAAAAAGAACAAAAAAAAAACTAGAGGGGTTAAAAAAAAATTTTAACTCGTCCACAGAGAGGGTTTTAAAAAAAAAACAATCTAGAGATCTTTTTAACTCCTCAGCAGAGAGAGTGTTTACTAAAAAGAAGTTAACGGGTCACTTGGTGAAAGATTTCTTTCACGCATCTGGCGAAGAAATCGCAATGCCTTGCCAGGCTCCTTTGCTCTAAGAAAACCGTTGATGATGGTATCATATGTTCTAGCATTTGGCAAACAACCCTTCTCTTCCATTTCGATGATTAATGCGTCGGCATCCGGTAACATCTGGTTACAGAAGAGGCCTTTGATCATTGTAGTATATGTTAGTACATTAGGTGCCAATTCTTTGTTTAGGATCTCAATAAACAGCTTTCTTGCATCTTCCAACTGGCCAGCCTGACATAACCCATGAATAAGAATATTGTACATTTCAATACTAGCTAAGATACCGTTACCTTCCATGGATTTAAACAATTCTACTGCCTTCTCCAATTTTCCATTCTTGCAGAAACCATTCAACATTGTACCGTATGTAATTTCACTTGGAGATTGACCAAAAGATTGCATCTCCCTAAACAAACTTTCTGCTGTCCTGACTCTTCCAACACGGTATAGTCCCCCTTAATAAGTGTAGTAAAAGTGACAGTAGTATCAGGATGATAACCTCTCTTTATAATTTCTCCAAGCAAACAAAACCCATGATCAACCTTTCCTAATTTACAACAGCAATTAATCAAAATGCTCAATGTATAAATACTTGGTTGTACACCAACCATATTCATCTCCTTATACAACCTAACCACATCTGAATAGCACTTGATTTTAGATAAAGAACTCAACACATGACCAAATGTAACATTAGATGGTAATGGCCTTTCCAAAATCAATTTATCAAAGTTGAGAGCACTTTCTGTCTACACTGCCGGGCATTTTCTAGCACAAGGGTTGGCACTAGGCAATTATTGCCCGTCAAAAGATTTGGATTTTTAGTTTTAAAAGGTTGTTGGTAGGGATCAGATCGGTAACAATTGGGAGTGCCCATATTGTCGTAACCAGGCTTAGGCTGGACACCCAATTCTCACATAGAACTGCGAGCTTTGACCACTCATCATTTCCCATTATCTGCCTGAAGGATCATGAGTTCAACTGACCATTAGAAACCCCTATTTATCATTCTCATTTTGGCATTCCCTCCTTCGGACTCGTCAATGTGGGACTATTACTTAGGCTAGTACTGAAATGCTAGGGTTTGGAAACCCTTGTGCCATCATCCAGGGCGCTTCTTATTCAGGAGGATCTAAAATGGCTTAGAATATCTACGGTATTGAGTTTTCATGTGTCAACGCAATACCATGACCGAACCATTGAAAATGACCAGCTCTTTAATCTGACACCTCCACCATGAGTGCGGTGCTGCTCTTATTCCTGGAAACCACGTAACTTGCAATAAGTTTTAGAATTCTACAAATGCCATCACTCCTTACCTCGGGAGCAAAAGAACCACTCTTATCGAAGCCCATTGCCCAGGCACAAACCTCTAAGCTCTCGAGTCTTATTTTATTATTTATTTTGTTTTACTCAAATTTTTATATTATTGGATAAGAGTATTATTACAAGAAATTATTTGGAAGTCTAATAAGCTAAGCTTTATTAGTTGAACAGGTTGTCGTGCTAGCTTATCAACGAGCCTCATGAAAAACCAGCCAAGGGAGCCGAAGCGGAAATGAGGGCCGATTATGTCAAAAGGGGGGTAAGCTAACTCGTGCTAGATTACCAGCGAGCCTCATGAGAAACCAGCCTAGAGAACCGAAGCGGATATGGGGGTTGATTATGACGTCAAAAGGGGGCAAGCTAACTATACCTTCCATGTCCAGTTCTGTAATATTACGCCATCAGGGACTGAAACCTGGGACCTTCTGGAAGGCATGAAACCTTTAAGAAATAGGGATGATCAGCTAAGCTAGCTACCCATTTATTTTTATTTTATTATTTTTATTATCATAAAAAGCACCGGTAGAGGCATTTTATTGAAAGCCAACAAATGGTCACAAGGCGGTAGTAGACAACTGAACGACAAGCTGAATGTCAACCCCTTTTTTAATAACAATACCTACCTAGCTATGAAAAAGAGAATCATCGATTTATAATCTAAAATAAAGAGAACCACTTATTTTGAATAAGTAAACAGAACCACCTATTTTGAATAATTAAGTAAACTAACTAAACTTTTCTTTTATCACCAAAATGATCAAAAATATTATTATTATTGTTACCAAAATACAAGGAATCAATCCAAATATTATATTCTTTAACTACAAAACAACAGAGCAAACGTTTTTACAATCAGTTGGTTGGTAACCGAGCGACAAGCTGGGCATCAACACCTTTTTGAATACTAATAGATAATCAATGAAAGAAAAAATCGTTAATTTTATGATTTGATTAGCCATGCAATTCTTCAGTCTTTTCAAAAAGGAAATTGTATCTTCACGAAATTTAGCGAAAGTTAAGAAGGCTAAAACATTGAAATCATACCCATGGGTTGAGCACTTGTCCAAATATTTGGCACACTTGCGGGTGACAACAGAAGTAATAGCTTGGCCTGGTGTGAAATTGCGCGTTCTAGCACTTGTATAAAAGAGATACACCTGTGACATCAAAACATACATCTTTTCCATCTTCTCAGTTATGTACAAGGATATCTGTAGGTTTTAAAGCATTTGCATATATTATCAGATGGAAAGCCTAAACCCATTTTTTTCCTTGCAGAAACCCATGCCTTACAACACATACCGGAGATCACATCACGGACTGAGTCGTACTGGAATTTGAGGCCAACAAATAATATAATGAGTATTAACTAGTTGGAAGCCTAACAAGTTAAGCTCCAACAACGTACTACTACATTAATTGAATAGGTTGTCGTGCTAGCCTACCAGCGAGCCTCATGGGTAACCTAGCCAAGGGAGCCAAAGGGGATAAGGAGATTGTGTCACAAGGGGGGCAATGTTGTTATTATTATTATTATTATTATTATTTTATTTTATTTTTTTTATAAATTTTTTCATTAATGGGAGAACGATGATTACATGAAACTAGTTGGAAGCCTAACATGCTAGCACTAGTGGAAAATGGGTGTTTACCGACCCACATCAGAGACCCCCACTAACGGTAGTTGGACCGCTGACCCGTAAAAGCGGTCTCTGATATAATAAAAAAACGGAAAAATTCTGGGAGGTTAATTAGCTGTCTCTGAATAACAAAATTTATGTACCATTTTACCCTTCCGGGAGCTCCGATTGAGAGACCCCCGCCGTGAGCTGCAGTTCTGATAGTTTTGTTGGGCGTGAAATTTGGCGCCACTTCCCATGGTCAAGATATTTCTAACTATGAACGGCTAGATCTCAACTTTGTTTTTATCGATCCTATATAAATCCCCTCTCATTTTTATCTCTCTTCACTTCTCCTTCCCTAACCTAGCCGCAGCAGAAAAACACAGCTGCAAGTCCAAGATTATCCAAAATCTACTCCACCATTAAGTTTATCTAATTAGCTAATAGAAAGTCGATTAACCTTCCACGTCTGTGAATTTAGTGCTTTTATGGTTTGATTTTCTAAACAAAATCAGGTACAGTAATTAGGGTTTGAAATTGAGTTTTGAAATTTTTGATTTTGTTTTAACTTGTTTTGCTATTTGTTTGATTATCTTCATTGGGTTCTAATTATTTATCGTTTTTTTGTTGATTTCGGTTTGATATCTTAGTTAGGGTTGGAGTTTGTTCATCAGGTACATGTAGGTTTTAATTTTTGTATCTTCTTTTAATTGGAATAGATTTTTGGTTGATTATCTTCAGTGGGTTCTAATTATTTATCGTTTTTTTGTTGATTTCAGTTTGATCTCTGAGTTAGGGTTTGAGTTTGTTCATCGGCTACAGGTAGGCTTCAACTTGATTTTGATTTTTTTTTTAATTTCTTTTAATTGGAGTAGCTTTTTGATTTTGATCATATAATTTTTCAGTGGGTTTTAATTATTTATCATTTTTCTGTTGTTTTCAGTTTGATCTTGAACAGCTTAAGTTGCAGGAAGATCTTCACAGGTATAATGAATTTGATCTCTCATCTATTATATTTTTGCAAGGATAAACTATGAATCACCCCGTCTATCCAAAGCCTGCCTAAAATGGTGTTGTATGGGGAACAACCACCAACCTGTACCTACATATATAAACCCTTCAAACCATTGAGCCTGACTTATATCTTCAATCCAAGTTGACTAAGATTTTGTGTTATGTTGTCCTGTATACAGATATGTTTTCCTGTAATAGCTCATGTTAGTCGGATTTGTTTATTTAATCCAAGTTGACTAAGATTTTGTGTTATGTTTTCCTGTATACAGATATGAGAATTCATGTTGGAGGTACCAGCCGATTCCATTCTGCAAGTACTAGGTCTGCTAGTACTAGGTCGCCAAGTACTACTCCTACCTCAAATGAAGTTAACTGGCCGAGGGGTTTGCTCAGTTCACAAGGCTCTCCATCAACTGATGGTGCAAACACAGCTGCAAGTCCAAGTGTAGGGAGTCGACGTTTGTCTTTGTCACATGGTGACCATTCTCCAACCCAAGGTAATGGGAATCAACCCGAAGGACATGAATGGCATGAGGCTTTTCATCAGGCAGATGATGATCCTGGCGAAACCGAGGAAAGCATGAACGGTATAATATGCAACTCTGTTTTTTCAGTTTCCTTTATGTGATATATATGTTATGTTATAAATTGACATTTAATTTGTTGTGTTTTCAGTAGATGATCAACTTCCAGAAATCCCATTCAACTCCTTGGGCCAACTAATAGAAGATATTTCTAAGCCATATGCTTCCAGACTTGGGGTGATAGCCAGGAGTCGTCTCACCACATTATGAGGATTGGAGGATAGTCCCTCTGGAATATAAGGAAGAAATTTGGAGGAGCCTTAAGAATGAGTACAATGTACCTGAAATCATCAAGGCAAAGGCTTTAAGGATGGCAAATAAGTCATGGAAAAATAGAAAGACTAAACTAAGAAATTGGTGTGATAAGTTTGATACTATTGCTGCGAAAAAGCACAATCGACCAGTAGGTGTGAGGAGAGAGCATTGGGAAGCCTTTGTTGATATGTATGCTTCTCCCAAGGATAAGAAACTAAGGGAAATAGGGAAGGAATCAAGAAAGCAACTGAAAGTTCTGCATACTACTGGAAGGGATGGCATTGCTCGTCGGCGGCATGTGATGGAGCAACAAAGTCCAACCGGCAGTGTATCAAGATCTGCTGTATACTTGGCAACCCATGTTTACCAAGAAATCCCCCAAGAAGACCTTGATTTAATGGACCCAAATTGTTATGAAATAAAATGCAGAGAATATGTTGTAAGTCCTGTGATTTTTCTTTGTTGGTTTTTGATTGACTTAAATATATTTGTCTTTTGGTTTTATTTGAAATTTGTTTTCCACTTACAATCATCTGATTAACTTTCCAGGCAAAGATAAGGGAGTTGAACGAAATTGAGCAGTATAGAGAGGAAACCAATTTGGACAAAGATGCAGTCGCCACGGTGGGTGCATATGATTTTGTATTGCAGTTTGCAAAAAAAAAAAACTTGTCAGTTGCTAGATAAATGATTTTTTTTTTAATTCCTCGTAGGTGCTTGGAATTGATAATAGAGGATTTGTTCGAGGAATGGGAGGTGGGATATCAAAGACTGAACTGATGCTTCCGCAGTTCCTAGGGAGAAATTACGTCAACAGGAGCTGAAGACTAGATCTGTCGAAGATCGTGTTCGTTCTCTTGAGAGACTAATGGCTGGTTTAAGCTCCAATCCTAGCACCAGCAATGCTAATGCTCAGGTAGAATTCTATAACTAGTTAATGATCAATTGCATAAGTTGCTTTTTGATTGATTGTTGTTTTCAAGAACGTTTGTTCAATACTGTTTTGTTATTTCATGTTTGATTAACCAATTAATAGTGAACTAGAATCTTATACTAGGTTTTCATAATTAGTCTGTGTTTCTCTTATGATTTGTTTCTCTTATAATTAGTCTGTGTTTCTCTGTGTTTCATAATTCCTCTGTTTGCACTGTTTTTATTATGTGCACCTGTAATTGTTATTGCCATAATGGATGTGTTTATGATCTGCAGGGAATGAATGGTGGTGGTGGTTATCAAACTAGAAGTCAGGGGGTAATTTTGAGAAATATGAGAAAGAGATGTGTTGCCTTGGGCCATATAGATAGGAGTAGGCCTCTAGTAAATGATGAATTTCATTTGGTCCAAATTGATGAAGTTTGTCTAGAATCTGAGGCTCTCTGTGATGGCGATGGAACTTTTAAGGATGTTATCATAGGCCAAAAGATTTTGTGGCCGCAACACTCTGTTAGTCTAATTGCCACTGATGGTGTTGGGTTTTAATAAAGTTGGAGTTCTGGTTTTTTGTGGAGGTACTGACTTTTTGGGATTTGTTTTTGGGTATATATACATGGCTGGTATACATGTAAGTTTTTCGGATATGTATTTAGGTACTGGGTTAGTTTTTCGGATATATATTTAGGTACTGGTTTTATATATGTAACTATTTTGGGCAAGCTTAACTTTTAGATGTAACTATTTTGGGATTTCTTGCAAGTTTGTATGGTTTTGAGTCTCATCTCTTTTTTTTTTTGTTGTAAAGAAGAAGATACTCAAAACATGTAAAGAAGTGTCTTGCAACTTCTATATGAATATGTAGCTTCAGCATGTTTTGGAGCCATGCCTTATCTAACGATATTATTATTATTAACTTTCATATTTTTTTACATCATTTCAGTTTCAGTATTGTTAATAACTTTTAACTTGTTGTCTATCCTCAAATTTCAATCCAGCAAGACCTATTTTTCTTTTCCAAAATGAAAATACTTGTTGATACTGCATACTTAACCAATTAATGAACTAATACCAAAATACTAGATCACTTGAATTATACTGAACTAAAATCTTCAAAAATATAAACAAAAAATGAGCAAAACAAAGAAAAAACCCAGATCAAAGTTCTTAAAAAGACAGAATCCATGACTGGAAAAGATAAAATCATTCTCACTTCAATTTCTGAGCTTATATCTTAACCCCAAATAAAATCTGACTCGTTTAGAGGCGATTCAGCCCATTCAGATGAGTCAGTTATCAATCTGACTCTTTCTACACCATAATTTCCTTATCCATCCGAGAATAAAAAAGAAAGAAAGGAATATATTCTCTCTCGTAATCTAATTCAGATGAGTTGACCAGAAACTTATTCAGCAGAACCAACTCTTTCTACACCATGATTTGATTTCAGAACTCAGATCTCCAGCTCACCAATTTATTAGGGTAAGTACTGTTTTCTAAGTTCAAATTTGTTAGGGTTTAGCCTAATTGATTTCAGTTTCAGTTGGATATTGAATTTGTTTTTTTTTAAATTAGGTCAAAGTAAGTAGTGTACTTGTAATCAATGAGTGATGTTCTTTCTTTCATACTTTTGTATGTGGATTTTTGTAATTGTATCTGACTTTGGGTACCATTGATTTATGTGAGTAATACTGGTTTCATTTATATTGGTTCTTTTGTTTTTTGTTAATTGCTTGATTTGATGAGTTCTTTCCAGTTATGATTTGGATTTTGAATAAGATTTGAATGTTTACAGAATATGTTTGTTGAATTGCCTCAATGAGTTGGTTCTGATTTATATATGTATATCCTTTGTTTTTCAGATGTCTCAACATCTAACTACTCCAAATAAAGACTGGATGTTTGCACGCAAGGGTTCACCTCCATGGATTCAAGGTGTTCAATATTTCATCCAATTTGCAACAGAGAGTCTTGGTGAAGGTATCAAAGAATTTCGTTGTCCTTGCATGAAGTGTAAGAATTACAACAGTTTACCAAAATCTCTAGATGATGTACATGGGGATATTCTTGATTATGGGTTCGACAGGCAATACCGAACATGGATCCATCACGGAGAGCAACCTCGTGTGAATAATGTTCAAGCTCGTTCTTTACCTGCCAATAATGCTATGAATCATGGAGCTGCTGCATCTTTTCCGAGGATATTTGACTTGTTCAATGAGACACTAGGACGTGTAGGTGGTATTGATAATCCTGAAGACCATCCGGGTACTGCTTGTTGAAGACGGTACTGCTGTTGAAGATGGTACTGTTGTTGAAGCTGGTACTGCTGCTCAAGATAAGGCTAATGTGAATTGCAGGAAGAGGTTGGAGGATGCAGTCCAACCCTTATTTCCAGGTTGTGATGCTGATCATACAAAACTATCAGCAACAGTTGAGTTGCTTAGTATGCAAGCAAGGTATCAATGTTCTGATGTTTTCATGACTGAATTATTTGGATATTTGAAAATTATTTTACCAGATGGGAACACATTGCCATCTAATTGTCGTAAAGCAAAGGACATGATTAAGCCATTTCAGTTGCCGGTCCATATCATCCATGCTTGCATTAATGATTGTATTCTCTATCGCAAGGACTATGCTAATGAAGAGAAGTGTCCTAAATGTGGTGAAAGTAGATGGAAGAAACCACCCGAAGGGAGTAATCCATCAACTAAAAAGGTTCCAGTGAAGAGACTGAGGTATTTTCCAGTTACAGAAAGGTTGCAGCGTATGTATGGTACAACATGGATAGCTGAGCTGATGACATGGTATGCTAAGGTTGAAGAAAGTGCTACACATATGAGACATCCGGTGGATTCGTCACAATGGAAGTCAATAGACATGAAGTGGCCTGAGTTTGCTGAAGAGAAACGAAACGTACGTCTGGGACTAGCAACTGATGGTTTTAACCCTTTTGGAATGATGACCTCGCATAGTACTTGGCCTGTTATGCTTACTTGTTATAACCTTCCGCCATCTGAATGCACGTCAAAGGATTTTACGATGTTAACACTGCTGATTCCTGGTCCACTTGGTCCTAACCACAACATAGATGTTTATTTGCAGCCCTTGATCGACGAGTTAATTGATTTATGGACAGTCGGTAAAGTAACGTACGATGCGCATACAAAGACTTCCTTTACAATGAAAGCAATGTTATTGTGGTGCATACACGACTTTCCCGCATATGCTCATGTTTCTGGTTTGCGAACTTCTGGAAGATTTGGTTGTCCTGTGTGTGGAGAAAATACAGAGGCGTTCAGGCTAAAATGGGGTTCTAAGTATGCTTATATGGGTCATAGAAGGTTTCTAAGAGATAGGTTTCACCCTTATAGACTGAAAACATCTGAGTTCAACGGATTTGAGGAGACAAGGGGTGCACCAAGACGTTTGAGTGGTGCCGAATTATTCGACAAGACAGCAACCGCAGATAAAGAGTTTGGGAAGCTGGTCAAGCGGCCGGTCGTACGTGAGTCTCCGTGGTCGAAGAGATCGATCTTTTTTGTCTACCATATTGGAAGGTAACCTCCTTTCTAACTTTATGTCATCTCATCTCATCAGTTGTTATTTATATATATATATATAATATTTTGATCTCCATAGCTTTACTTGTTATATTTGTTTTGCTCGGCATAATTTTACTTGTTAGAAGCTTTATATCTACCAGCATGCATCCATGAATCCATTTCTCAGAAACAGGCCTCATCATAGTTATAGTTATGTTTGTTCTGTTTGTGCTGAAACAGTTACTTAAATTCAATTCAATATGTGTTGTTTGAAATTCCTTTCTAACATAATATCATCTCATTAGTTTATGCAAATCCGGCACAATGTGGATGTCATGCATGTAGAAAAGAATTTTACGGAGAATTTGTTTGGAACTTTTATGAGCCATAAGGATAAGAACAAGGATGGGAAACTGGCGCGTAAAGATTTAAAACTGCTAAACTTAAAGCCTTGCTTGTGGTTGACGGAAGAGAATGGAAAAGTAGAGATGCCTCATGCACCTTATTCTTTGTCTAAGGAAGAAAGGGAAGTCATCTGTAAAACTCTTAGCACACTTAAAGTTCCAATTGGTTACAGTGCGAATTGGAAACGGAAAGTATGCTTGAAAGACTTCCAATTGAAGGGTTTGAAGTCTCACGATTATCATATTCTGATGCAGGGGTTAATGCCTATTTTTATGATGCATTGTTTCAAAGAACATAAGCCTTTGCGTGAGGCAGTTCGACACTTATCGTTGTTTTTCAAAGTACTAACTTCCAAGGTTATTGATCGTGCTGAGCTTCGTATAATGCACGAACGTGTGGTGGAGTCACTATGTGTGTTTGAAATGTATTTCCCGCCTGCTTTTTTGTTAGTATGACTCATGTTGTCGTACACTTGGCAGAAGAGGCACATCAATTGGGGCCTGTTCAGTTTAGGTGGATGTACCCTTACGAGAGGTATAAACAATTCTTTAGTTACTTATGATCCCTTTAGTTTATTCTTTTTTGAACTTAGCGAAACTTATATATCTTTGTTTACTAACTACATGTGCAGGATGATGAGGTACTACAAAGTACTTGGTCGCAACAAAAATTATGTAGAAGGCTCTATTACAAAACAGTATGAGATTAATGAAGGAGCGCGCCATTGCGTCGAGATACTTCCTGAAAAGAGGCGAAAGTCTCTTAAGTGTCGTGGAAAGATATCAATGCCCAGTGATGTTTATGAAGGTCCATACCCACCTAATTCACAAGGAAAGCCACATTCATTGACCAACGTAGAGCATGAACAAGTTCGTTTGTGGATATTGAGACATTCAGATGAAAATACTGAATGGGAAGAGTAAGTAAAGCCTACGTTGATTTCTTTTTAGATCATTTCATCACACTATGCATTGGATTTTAAGTTCAAAGACATGAATGTACGATCAGTGATAGATCTTAGTTTATTACTTTATCACATCTAATGAACTTATACCAGCAGTTAACTACCCACATGCTACAACTGAAAGTGTCTTAAACTAGCAGTTCCATTTTGTTTATAGCTGTAAAATCAGTTTATACTCTAATGAGGTTCACTCGTCAAGCTTTAGCATACTGTTTTATTTTTAACTGTGCAGTTGAAACATTTTAGTTATCATGACATGAGTTTAAGCTGAAATCTAAGTTGATTTTTGTTACAATATGACATCTTCTAAAATCTGTGTGTGCTCACTCGAAACGAGGTTAAGGGAGTAGTACTACTTGATTATGTTTCCTGATTTGTAAGTTAATGCTTATATCACTTGTCACTTTCTGTGTTGTTTGACAGGAAGTACGAGATATATGTTCGTAATTTGAACCAAACTCGTACGGGAAGGATAAAACCTACAGACTACATTGAATGGCTACAGAAACAACTTGAAGGCACTCCTATGACAGATTTTCGTAGGCTGGCAATTGGTCCTACCTTCGCTACAATTTCGTATAACTCATATTTTGTTAATGGCTATCTTTTTTACACAGCCGATGCCGAAAAAAATTTAACTACACAAAATAGTGGAGTCACCATGGATGCTTGCACCAGCTTCAGAGCAAGTTCCAGAGATACTAACTTGGTCGATGACGATACTACGTACTATGGCATTCTACAACACATACTTGAACTGGATTATGGTTTTCTCAGAAATTGTTTTTTACTGTGATTGGGTGCGAGTCGAAGACAAAGTACATGGATCCTATGTGGATCCGGATACAAAGTTGAGGTTTGTCAACTTCAGAAAGTTTATGAGAAGCTCAAAAGAAGTCGACGAGCCATTCATCCATGCTTCTCAAGCTAGACAAGTTTTTTACTGCAGAGATGTGACAAGGGAGCACTGGAATTTGGTTTTGGAATCTCCAATAAGATCAGACCCCAATAAGAATGCTTTGGAAGATCCATTTGTCTTCACTGCAAATGCAAATGAAGCTCCATCAATTTTTACAGTTGTTGGAGAAGATGAGTATTGGAATGAAGAAGCTCAGGTAAGGTTTCATATGTCTCTTCCTAGTAGATTCCATATTTGTTATGTTAGCTCTTTTATTTTCTTTTTAATTTCATTTTGTATAATTGGTTATCTTTCCAGGGGGTGAGAAACAGGGATACACGTGAATGAACTTGCACGAGACCTTATAATTCCATTGGTGGAAATCATGTAGATCCCCTTGCGCACATGTGAGTTGACAACATACCCTGAACCTCCTTTGTGATTTGATTTTGGTACTTATTTGGGTCAGATAGCATGCCGAATCTTGGGTTATATTCTGCACCTGTTATATTCCACTATATATATATATATATAACCTGTTGGCTGTTGATACGAGCTTGAACATTATTCCACTGTGAATTAGTATTTGCATACCAAAAGCATTCCACAAAAGTAATTCCCTTATAGTGATTTTCTTTTCCTGAATTCCCTGCTTTCTTCATTTATGTTTTCACTCTTGTTGCATGATTGTATACCTGCTACTGATGAGCCAACTGTTGTTTACATGACCTAGATCTAGGTTTAATCTCTCAAATTACCTCACACGTGCTTCCAACATTAAAAGAAAGAATACAGAGATTGTTGATTTAAGGAGCTTCGTCATTGCAAGGTTTTTTGTTGAATTTGGACTAGGTTAGGATTTTTGTTTTTGTTAAACCTGTACCAGGTTAAGATTCTTTTTAATTGGTTGGTGTCAATTGAGATGCTAGACGCGTTTTAAATTCAAGTCATAGGTACTACCATGTAACGTTTTACTACTTAGAGATGTGTCCCCCATTACCGTGCGATTCTTTAACTTGGTGTGTTACTTGAATGTAGATGCCTCTTAATACAGTTGGAAAAGTGTCTAGCACTGATGATACTCATTACTCGAGTTTAAAACTCATTGGTACTTCAGTGAATATTGAATCGTCAAAAATCAAATGAACTAAAAACTGGTCTTGTTAAATTTAGGTCGCATGAGTATCTTATGCACTGATAAAGCTTGTAGATGAGTTTGCAGCATCCCTTTGAGCACTTTTCTTTCAGCAATGCTGGTTGTCTTGCCTTAAGCTTGCCGTCTAGGATTTATTCATCTATATACCACTATGTGACCGTGTATTTTGAACTGAACGAAGTCATGGTGCTGTTGTTGATTTTCTTTGCAGGAACGACGTTCTTTGTCGTATGTGAACCAGGGACACATCACATGGATGCTCTACTTGATATCATTTACGAAGTATTGGATAAGTTTATCGTCATCTGAGGAGCTTATCGTTTTGTTGTTTAACATGTTGCTTTTAGCTTATTTTCTATTAGTTTGAACTTACTTACTAGCTAGCTAGCTTGGACATATATTGTCTTGAACCAGAATTTCATCTTTTTTGTGTAATTTGAAACTCAATGGATAATATGAATGTATGTGGAATTCTCAAGTTTTTGAGTTTAAATTTGAATTTTAGTTTGGGTTTAATTTGAGTTCCATTTGAATTGACTTTTCCTTGAGTTTCATTTGACTTGACTTTGATTTGAGTTCCATTTGACTTGACTTGACTTTGATGCAGTCAGATTATTCAGATTCAGCCATTCAGATTCAACAAATCTGAATCGATATATTTTTTTTATTATAATTTAAATCTGAGACTCACGGCTGTGGGTCTGCACCTTGTTACCCTTAAAATCAGTCGTTATTGTGAGACCCACGGTTAGGCGTTGTACCAAACAGAGACGCTTTATCAGAGACCCCAACAGAGACTGTTGAAAATTGTCGTATAACTCGTATATATGACTTTTCCTGACGGTCGCGGAACTTCTGTTTTCCACTAGTGTAGGCTCCAACGACATACTACGACATTAATTGAACAGGTTGTTGTGCTAGCCTACCAGCGGGCCTCATGGGTAACCTTACCAAGGGAAGCCGAAACGGCGGACTGGAGGGCGAGATTGTGGCACAAGGGGGGGCAAGCTAACAACACCTTCCATGTTAATTCCTTCAATGTTACGCCATCGAAGACTCGAACCTGAGACCTCCTGGAACGCATCACCTTTGAAGAACGGGGTTTACCAGCTGAGAAAAGGAGCCACAGGAGTGCAATATTATTAATAAAAGAGGAGAAAGCATTACAAAGGAGCAGTTGGTAGCCTAGCAACAAGCTGGACACTAATACCTTTCTGAATAACCAAACAAGGGAGCCTCATGAGGAACCAACCAAGGGAGACGAAGCGGATAGTGGGGACGATTATGTCACAAGAGGGGCAAGCTAACTCTACATTCCATGTCAAATACTGCAATATTATGCCATCGGGGACTCGAACCCGAGACCTCCTAGAATGCATCAACCTTTGAGGAACGCGGATAACCAGCTGAGCTAGCTACCCTTTTTTATGAAATGGTTTCTATTTTTCATATTTTTATTATATTTTATTATTACAAAGAAAAAGGACAAAGAACTTTACAAGTCGGTGGGGGTAGCCGAGCGACAAGCTGGGCCCCGACACCTTTTTGAAATAACAATTCCTAGTCTATGAAAAAGAAAACCACCTATCTTATAATTTGCATCACGATTAACAACTCAGTTTCTGAATCTTTTGAGGAAGGAAACCATTTCTTCTCCTAGTTCATCTAAAGCCGAGAAAGCCAAAACACCAAATACCATAACCATGAGCCGAGCACTTCTCTAAATATTTGTTGCGTTTACGATTGACAGCCGCAGAAATAGGATGACCAGGTGTGAAGTTGCGAATTTTTGTGCAAGTAAACGGTAAAACACCGGTCACATCCATGCAAACATCCTTTCCATCCTCCCAGGTATGAACAAGAATATCAGCGGGACGAAGAGCATGATCATCGACGGACAAAATCCCAATGAGACTTCTTTCTGGGCAACAACTTCATCCTTGTAGCACATGTCTTCTAAAACATCCTTAACCAAATCATGTCGAAATTTTTTCCCCATTAGCCGCACAATGTAGTGCATAATCTCCGAAAACATACATAGGTTTGTCACAACCGACGCACACGCTATCCATCCTGAAAAGTGGTATGCCAAGCCGATACATTAGCACTGATCGAAATTGTTTATGCCCAATAGATTGGTTAAGCCCGCCGATAGGGATATCCTTTAGAAAGTCCATAGAGTGAACTGTTCTGTTGCTTTACCACAAGGTCAAGTAACGATCAGTTAGAGAGAAGTTGGTAGGAAATTTCTCCTTAATAACATCAAAGTAAATAACTTCCAATGACTTCATAAACTGAGGGGAAGCGTCGTTGATGTTAAAAGTGGAGTTAGATAGCCCACAAACTTGGGTGAACGAATGCAAAGAGTGCTGAAATCTGTGATTAGACTCTATGTCACTGATGATTGTTTCAGGATAGTTTGTTGTAGATACTGAGTTTGAGCGCAAGAAGCTAGAAAGCAGTAATGGCATGTAGTTGTCATTGTATGCACTCCCAAACCCCCATATTTGGTAAGCAGTGTGACCAAGCATCGTTGGAGCAAGCCAAATCCAGCACCATCACCAACAACAATATGTCGCAGATACTTCATGAGATGATTTTCATAGTGTGTAGCAGCCAACATGTTGGTGGCGCGTAGCGTGAAGTAAAGCCTAGACACCCCGCTGCAGCAACGTAACAGTGGTATCTCACATTGCGGGTTATTTAACTTCCGAACTTTTTCCATAAGTTGCAAAGTCTTGTCGACTCTGGCCTGAAGAATATCTTTGCAGAAATGTATATCCATGCTGACTGGACCGCTTAAAAGTTTCACACCAATGGATGGTTTTCCAATGTCTGTAAACATCAATTATATATTTTCTCGGATCAGGAGAATGCCAAAAAAATTCAGTTTCGGTAACATTCAAGTGTAATCCTCTTAATTTGTGGACCGTCCGTTTGAATGATTTTTAGATCCTTGGACACTTCTAGTGTATCACCAGCAATGGTCCCGTCGTCCAAGTACCAGGCATGGAGGTCTAAAGTTCATTTATTCGCAATCTTCTCAGCTATTGGTTGTAAGGCTAAGGAAAATAATAGGGGACCAAGTGGGTCACCTTGTTCCACACCTTGAGCAGATAAAAGTGAAGAATCGTTATAGTAGAGTCTGGCTGGTTTAGAGTAACAAAACTCAATCCATCTAGAAATGCTTGTACAATGAGCTCTTGCTTCTCGAATGAGTGTAAATATGTCGACTATGTTGAATGCATTAGAAAAATCTACGAGCGACATTGTCATGGTATTATCACAACCCTTCATCTCAAAGAGCCTGTTTGCTAAATGCGTTATCCCTTCTCCTCCACATGGTATGCCAACCCCAAATTGGTATGTACTTAAATATGATGTAATATCCTTCGAAACAGTCGTAGCTTCAACCGTGGAGCACAGCCGTCTCCAAATAGTGCCCACATCTGTAAGTCTTATTCCCCCACCATGTTTAAGCAAAGGGGTCAAAGGTACTCTAGCTATAAAGTCACCAAGGATCAGAGAGAACATACCTGACAACCACAAATTAATGAATCTTGCAATAAATTCCAAAAGTTCTTCACCAACTTCTGCAGCCGTACCACTCATTTCATCTAACATATGCTGGGCTGAAAGTTCATCCCTCCCACGGGATGTTCCCTCAGGAAAACTTTTCAGTGCAGAAAGCACAGCACTGGTATTCACATATAATGCAGGAGCAGTAAAGTTATCGATAGGGATGGAGGGGGGAGAATCATAGGGATGTTTCTGTTGGAGATCAAAAAGGGTGTTAGGGGTTGCAGGAGCAATGCCAATAGAGGAGAGGATGCATATGGAAGCAGAGTAATGACCATTGTTAAGTTTCCTTCTACGATCTAGCTTGCAGGTTTGTATTTTCCTTCTTCTTCTTCTTGGTTGACTGCTTGCAGCTAGGTTTCTGCTGAGATAGCAATTTCTGAGTCAAGCCGATACACCCATTAGGTGTGCTCTGCAGCTATATGGCCTGGTTAATGGCAGCAAAAATTGTAGCTTCTTCATGTTTCCAAACCTTTCTTCAGTGGAGCATTTCGGGACATAAGGATTCAACGTACAAATTGGAAGTAACAGGAGATGCATCCAAACATACAGGTCTGGAGGTTTTGCAAGTACCTTATCCAAAGCAGTTTTTTAATGCACGAGAAAATGCAATGATGCGGGATGTTCGCAGTTGCGGTAACTTGTTTCTGAAAAATCAGGTGGAGTATCTCCATTGTATGGGATGCATGATCACATGCATATGTAGATTGTGGTTTCCGTGTGCCATATATAAGAAAATCAGCACCATTTCTATCATTAAGTGTCCCTGCAATGATATCGGCAGCATATGATTTGGACGTGCATGGATTTTTCCAAGCATGGACCTGTAGACATTTGATACAAAGCCACATCTGCATATCTTCTAAAACACTCTCCCACACATCAAAACAATTTGCATCATCCTGTATTCGTGCTCTACAGATATACTTGGCTTCAATGGTGGGGAAGTGCTTGTCTGTTAAGTGCATGTAAATTGCACTCTTCACATACCCCCATTCCCCTAACACCACCACCACATTCATCAAAACCCTTGAATGGGAATTGAAACTTATCTCCCTGCGATAACACAAAGGAAATTTGAGAAGAATATTGTGGTAATAGGAGACTGAGATCTGGATGGAGAATGCTTGGATGATGATGCTCTATATCGCGATGAATAAGATGAAGTTCTAGACCTGGTATATGGCATTGCTGATAGCTTGTCGTGACAACCCAAATACAAAACTTGCTTAGCTAATAGGATTACAACCTAATACAGGACTCCAATCCAGATTATCGATCTTAAAAACCATACTCACATAAAGTGCTAAGAAACAAACCCAAAATCTTTGATACATTATATTTGAAATGTCTCTCATGTTATATGATTAAATAAATGTGTTGTTTTGTAGAATAATGAAAGAATACATATAATAAAACATACACGGTAACACTAGATCAGTTACAGCACTAAGCTGCCAAAACGGATATCTTCGCACGCTCCAATCCTTATGATTACTGAAATTGAAGTGGGAACGAGTGAGCACATCATCTCAAAGGGGTGCCCAATGGAAACAAATAACTCTCATGTAATCACTAACAAGTTTTACAGAACTAAATATAAACAGTAGTTGAAAGAAAGAGTAGTGAATCTAAGCCTTCAACAATTCATGCAACAAGAAGCAAGTGTTATCCTAACCTCGCCAAACTCATTGGAGAAGACGACGAGAGAACAACCCTAATCAATAATAATAACATCATCCACACAGATTGCCCATACAAACCATGATTCAGAATATTACCATCAAGATCAGAAAATAAGTCAATCAAGTATAATATACGCACAAGTGATTTCCCCCAAATAAGATAATATATATAATATTAAGACGGAAGAGCATCCGACATACTAAATAATATTAAAACAGAAGAGTATCCGCCATACTATCTTAAGACAACAAATTAAAAGGATCGATATAATATTCAAACGGAAGAGCATCCTCCCTACTAAGTAATATTAAAACGGAAGAGCATCCGCCCTACTTTCTTAAAGCAATAGAATTAAAAGATATAATATTCAAACGGAAGAGCATCCGCCCTACAAAATAATATTGTCGAAGGGAAAGCATCCGCCTTACTTAACTTAGCAAGGAGCCGTGGGGAAAACACAGACACTCCTCGCGAGGAAATCTTACAACGCATATCACACACAAACATATTCATAGTAAACATCATACATACAGATACAACATAAATATTTTTACTCAAAGATACATGAATAAAACATCACAGTATATGCAGTCATGCACTCAAATAGTAAAGACTCATCATGCTCGCAGATAAACGAAAGATTAATGATTACACGAAGGTTACATAATTCCCACTTGATTTGATGTCAAGCCACGCCTACCTTGAAATCCACATCCACTGGTTCATCCTTTGAATCGTTCGTTGTTAATATAGACTAACCGTTAATCACACAAGCACTCTAAGAAATTGGCAAAAAGGTTATTCATAACATAATCTCAAACAAGTCTCTAATTATAGGTTAAGTAAAATAACTAATGGTTCTAAGCGTATTTAGGGTTTTATACCTTTTCATTATCTATATTTATCATATCTAAGGATTTACTGAACCAATTTGGTTATTACCATAATCCATTAGAAATGTCTTGGAAATATACACAACTTTGTATAAGGAACCAAAAGCTAATTCGGAACTTAAAAGGGTCAAAATCATCAAAATAAGAAAACTAGTCTTAAGACCAAGTCCACTAAACTGGCCCATTAACATAAGGTACAGTCCAGAAAAGTCAACTAACGGTCACATGTAACTAACAGTCAACGTCAGTCAAAGGTCAAAGTCTAGTCAAGGGTTAACTCGGTCCAGTCAGTTCAATTGGTTCAACTCAGTCAACTAGACTGATTCAGAACAAGATCAACATGTTAACTCAGTCATATTAACTGAGTCAGGCGAGACATAATCTGACCGGGGTGACATACTCAGTCTAAACCCGCCAAGGTCATTACGTAGGCCACTTCTCAGATGCACAATCATGATGCAAATGCAACTACATATACTCTATCAACCTGATTTCAAGATAGAATCAGAGTTCAAACATTCTCTTTGCAAATCCCTCAACTTCAGTTTGATTCATCTCTTAACCTGCTCATTTGAATACCATTTCAGGCCTCAATTATGTTCAACATAAATTAACTTTCACCTCACAATTACCATGTTTTCAACTCATCCCTAAAACTGCATCTACAACTCCATCAACAACATTTCATAACATACATCTCCACCAATACAAACAAAGTCATGATCACCTGCAATTCCAACACCAACTCCATTTATTCACCATGAACCTTAGCAGTTCATTTAAAATCTTCTAGACACCACCACCAACTACAGAACCACCACCAAAGTCTGTAATATTCATTCCTAAATTACTAATAATTCTCTGCCACTTCCATTATCCTCAACTCCACCAACATCTGTGATTTTATAGCTTGTAACTACCACATCTGCAAATTCATACATCCACTTCCATCTTCTTCCTCTGGTATTTGAATGACGCGTTCGAGTATCCCATTTCGCATAACTTTTCGAGATCTACTTAACCGTAATAGTTTCGTATCTAGATCGTAGTTAGATTAATCCCTAAATTAATTAGTCGAGTCATTAGGGATAAATCGTCTCTTGATCATCTCTAGACTAGTCAAATATCGTTGATGTGCTTACGGTTCATTACATTCTCCCCACCCTATATCATTTTCGTCCTCGAAAATCAAACCATCATTGTGGTCTTCAAAACTCCCCACCTTATAAAGACATGCTATCTCTCTCCTAACTGCAAGTACTGCTCATACTTTCAAACGCGTGAAAATTACCTCATTTTAAATGTGTTCAAAGCAACATGAAATTGAACACAGATCTAGATGGCTCTCTACAACTAAGACCTAAAATTTGTGTCTCTAAGTTCAATACATTAATTTGTATTCCAAAAGATTACTGGTTCCAAGTACATTAGAAGATATTCTATAGTAAAGTTTTTATTTGAATCTGTAATCTATCAATTAAAATTATCAAACTCAGATATACCGATTTAAACTAACAGATAAGTAAGTTTAAGTTCTTCACACCAATTTTTTTTTATTTCAGTAAATTAATGGTTCTAAATATAAGTACGGATTTTCAGTAATTTTCGAAATGAATTTGGGATTTATCACTACTACTGACCTCTTTATTTTTTTCAGTGTAAGATTGGCTACATGTTCATAATTCTAAAATGATAACTATCTAACCTCAATGAGCCTCTAATCTATAATACAATTGGTTTAACCTATAATTTTTACTTTATAAAAAGGTATACACAAACAAACAAACAAACAAATCAATCAACTAGATAATCTTTTAGTTATTGATAGATTTTAGTAATTAAGATTTATCTCACAACCCAATCTAGTTCCAAACTAATCTAGTTCACTAACTGGTACTAACTATCCTCTATTGTTGCCCATGTAAGATCTAATAGTGAGCTGTGATACCAACTTGTGACGCCCCAAATACTAAAGCTGCTTAGCTAATATGATTAAAACCTAATAGAGGCCTCCAATCCAGATTATCGATCTTAAGAACCATACTCACATAAAGTGCTAACAAACAAACCCAAACTCTCTGAAACACTATACTTGAAATGTCTGTCATGTTATATGATTAAATAAATGTGTTGTTTTATAGAATAATGAAAGAATACATATAATAAAAGATACACGACAACACTAGATCGGTTACAGCACTAAGCTGCGAAAACGGATATCTTCGCGCTCTCCAATCCTTATGATTACTGAAAATGAAGTGGGAACGAGTGAGCACATCATCTCAAAGGGGTGCCCAATCTAAACAAATAACTCTCATGTAATCACTAACATGTTTTATAGATCTAAAGATAAACAGTAGTTGAAAGAAAGAGTAATGAATCTAAGCCTTCAACAATTCATGCAACAAGAATCAAATTTTATCCTAACCTCGCCAAACTCATTGGAGAAGACGACGCGAGAACAACCCTAACCAATAATAATAACATCATCCACACAGAGTGCCCATACAAACCATGATTCATAGTATTGCCATCAAGATCAGAAATTTAGTCAATCAAGTATAATATGCACACGAGTGATATCCCCCAAATAAGATAATATATATAATATTAAGACGGAAGAGCATCCGACATACTAAATAATATTAAAACAGAAGAGCATCCGCCATACTATCTTAAGACAACAAATTAAAAGGATCGATATAATATTCAAACGGAAGAGCATCCTCCCAACTAAGTAATATTAAAACGGAAGAGCATCCGCCCTACTTTATTAAAGCAATAGAATTAAAAGATATAATATTCAAACGAAAGAGCATCCGCCCTACTAAATAATATTGTCGACGAAAGAGCATCCTCCTCACTTAACTTAGCAAGGAGCCGTGAGGAAAATACAGACACTCCTCGCGAGGAAATCTTACAACGCATATCACACACAAACGTATCCATAGTAAACATCGTACATACAAATGCAACATAAATATCATGCTTAAAGATACAGGAATAAAACATCACAGTATATGTAGTCATGCACTCAGATAGTAAAGACTCATCATGCTCGCAGATAAAAGAACGCTTAATAATTACAAGAAGGTTACCAGAGTTCACACCTGATTTGATGTCAAGCCACGCCTACCTTGAAATCCACAATCCATTGGTTCATACTTTGAATCCTTCGTTGTTAATATAGACTAACTATTAATCACACAAGCACTCTAAGATATTAGCCAAAAGGCTCACACAAGGTTCATAACATAATCTCAAACAAGTCTCTAATTATAGGTTAAGTAAAATAATAAATGGTTTTAAGCGCATTTAGGTATCTATACCTTTTCATTATCTATCTTTATCATATCTAAGGGTTTACTTAACCAATTATGTTGGTACTATAGTCCATTAGAAAGGTTTTGAAATGATATACAACTGTGTATAAGGAACCAAAGGTTAATCAGGACCTTAAAGGTTCCAAATCATCAAAATAGGAAAACTAGTCTTAAGCCCAAGTCCACTAAACCAGCCAATTAACGTAATGTCCAGTCCAGCAGAGTCAACTAACGGTCAATAAAAGTCATAGGTCAATTAACAGTCAAAGTCTAGTCCACGGTCAAGGGTTAACTCGGACAAGTCAAGTCAATTGGTTCAACTCAGTCAACTAGATTGATTCGGAACAGGATCAACAGGTTAACTCAGCCAGATTAACCGAGTCAGACGAGTCAGACATCTGACTGGGGTGACAGACTCAGGCTAAACCTGCCAAGGCCATTACGTAGGCCACTTCTCAGATGCACAATCATGATGCAAATGCAACTACATATACTCCATTTATCTGATTTCAAGATAGAATTAAAGTTCAAACATTCTCTTTGCAAATCCCTCAACTTCAGTTTGATTCATCTCTTAACCTGCTTATCTGAATACCATTTCAGGCCTCAATTATGTTCAACATAAATTAACTTTCACCTCACAATTACTATGTTTTCAACTCATCCCTAAAACTGCATATGCAACTCCGTCAACAACATTTCATAACATACATCTCCACCAATACAAACAAAGTTATGATCACCTTCAATTCCAACACCAACTCCATTTATTCACCACGAACCTTAACAATTCATTTAAAATCTTCTTGAAACCACCACCAACTACAAAACTACCACCAAAGTCTGTAATCTTCATTCCTAAATCACTAATAGTTCTCTACCACTTCCATTATCCTCAAATCCACCAACATCTGTGATTGTCTACTTCATTACAGCTTGTAACTACCACGTCTGCATATTAATACATCCACAACCACCAACACCAATCTCTTGTTATCAACTCCATCTACACATATATCTCGACCACCTGCAATACTCACAGCAGCAACAATACCACCAACAACAACATTCCTATAATCTCCTAACAACTGCATTCAACCACGAACACTATTAACAACTCCACCAGAATCTCAAACACTCTGTAGCTGCATATTCATCTGCGGTAGCTCATAAGTTCGTTGACTCCACTTAAAACTAAATCACAATCCCCTACACATCACTAACAGATACAAAAACTCCACCACCTACAACTTCAGCTTATTCCAATCAGAGGAAAATCTTCTCCACACTCACTTCCACTACCGTCTCAGAAGTATCCCCACCATCTGCAAAACCATTTTAATGCAGCCACAACAAAAACACATACAAACCCATCTAATATTCTTCAGATATTCATTGACTCCACCAATAGATCCCTGTGATTCAATCCCCTATCCAAATTTATCCCAAACTATAATTCCAATTCCTTGATTCAGGGTACATAATATCTGAAATATAATTAGCACAATAATTCCTAGATGTACAAATAACAAACACAGTAACAACACAAAGAACATATAGACTACAATTAGGTAAATAAGGAATTACCTTAAATCATAACTATGTTCAAGTAATTGAACTCGATTTCCTCTTCATCATAACACGCTCTTATAATCCATCTCAATTTCTCAGCCTTATAATCAATCCCGACCAAATCATCATCACCATCTACCTTCAGATGAACCCTAAATTGATATCTCAATCCCCAATTCGAGTTCACGTCATTCATTCAACTTTTCAATTCAACCAAACCTATCCTTAATTATGCAGAATCACCTTCATCACATCGTGTTCTTCAATACTCACCCTTTAATTATCTTAACCATCACTTAAATCGAACTCCAAATGAAGTCAGAGAATTCAGAAACCATAACTCGCTTATTCTCTTTGAACATCACTTTTATCTCTGAAAATTCTCAATAAGACTCTTGATTCAACTATCTCACTAAAATACTATGAGTTACCCACAAACTAAGCTCAATCCTTTGGATTGAGTTCGACAGAAAGAAGAAGAAGAACAGAGGAGTAGCAGAAGAAGAAAGAAAATATAAGAATGACATCTTAGATCTGGGCGGGAGATAAGGTCAAAGAAATCTATGAAGGCACCCATCACTTGGATGTGGGGATCCAGGTCGGTTTATCCCAAAAGAGTATTTTGACCTTCATATTAAATCTGATGATATCTTATTCGTCTCGTATTCGAATGACGCGTTCGAGTAGTCCATTTCGCATAACTTTTCTAGATCTACCTAACGGTAATAGTTTTTTATCTAGATCGTAGTTATATTAATCCTTATAAATTAATGTTCATATTTAACTAGTCGAGTCATTAGCGGCTAAATCGTGTCTTGATCATCTCTAGACTGGTCAAATAGCGTTGACGTGCTTACGGTTCATTACGCTTGTGGTACCCTGTGTACATTAACTGTTGTAACTTCACAAAGCACGGGGGTAAAATGCAGCTGCACAAACTAGGTTTAAAATCCAAATAGAATCACAATCCAATACCTGAAAGAATCTTCAC
Source organism: Papaver somniferum (assembly GCF_003573695.1). Classification (NCBI taxonomy): domain Eukaryota; kingdom Viridiplantae; phylum Streptophyta; class Magnoliopsida; order Ranunculales; family Papaveraceae; genus Papaver; species Papaver somniferum. The sequence continues at coordinate 191,241,756 of NC_039362.1, read as the reverse complement.
TGAGCAAAAGAGAATAATTGATGAACAAATCCTCGGCTGCACAACCCCTGAACAATTTCTTGCACTACTGAAGAGTAAGAACTAGTTTTGTAAACTACACACTTGCAAACAAACCACAATACCCTTCACTAATGAAGCTTCAATTACACACAATTATCAAACGGGGACGATAATTAAAATATGAAGGATGGGAAAATAAGATTTCAAAGAATGAAACCTCAAAGTACCATACATCAAAACACTAATTAAAACAACAAAAATGAGCAAAAGACCTTGTAATTTGAAATTTTTTCTCATAAATGTTGTAGAAACAAAGAATACAAATAAAAAACTTATAAAACAGAGAAATCCACTTACTCAAAACACAAATTGTTCCTTCAATCGAAAAGCCCCTCCACCATAAGAACTTAAAACCCCAAATTGAAACTGTGAAACCAAAGTCCCAAAACCCTAATATCCTCTTCAATTGACATAACCCTTCTCCTATATAAAATTACCACTCCAATTGACGAACACCTCCACTAATCAATGAAACCCTAATTGAAAATTTGGACACAACTTTTTCATCACTGAGAAAACATTGCTAATACCAATCTCGAACTTCTACAGAAACACGATTCTTCAGTCTCAAGAGTACTTCAATCCCTTTCTCTCTCTCTCTCAGAATTAATCCCCCTCTCTATGAGAAGAAACACGATTCTTCAATCCCACCCACTCTCTCTAAGAAGAAACACGATTCTCCAAAGAGTATTACATTAACTAGTTGGAAGCATAACAAGCTAAGCTCTAACAACGTACTACTACATTAATTGAACAGGTTGTTGTGCTATCTGTCAGCGAGCCTCATGGGTAACCTATCCAAGGGAGATGAAGCGGTTGGGGGACTGAGATTGTGTCACAAGGGGGCAAGCTAACTCTACCTTCCATGTTAATTCCTACAATATTACGCCACTGAGGGCTCGAACCTGGGAGCTCTTGGAGCGCACGAAACTTTGGGAAACGGGGATGACCATCTATTATTATTATTATTAAGAGTATTACATCAACTAGTTGGAAGCCTAACAAGCTAAGCTTGCAACAACATACAACTACATTAATTGAACAGGTTGTCGTGCTAGTTTGCCAACGAGCCTCATGGGTAACCTATCCAAGGGAGCCGAAACAGATGGGGGGTGGGGGGGTGGGGGGGGGAGAGGTGGGGGAGGATGAGATTGTGTCACAAGGGGGGCAAGCTAACTCTACTTTCCATGCTAATTCCTGCAATATTACACCATTGGGGGCTCGAACCTGGGACCACCTGGAGCGCATGAAACTTTGGAAAACGGGGATGACCAGTTGAGTTAGGTTCCCATTTTTCCAGGAATTAACATGGAAGGTAGTGCTAGATTTCCTCCCTTGTGACACAATCTCAATCCGCCTATCCGCTTCGGCACCCTTGGCTATGATACCCATGAGGCTCGCTAATAGGTTAGCACGACAACCTGTTCAGTTAATGTAGTATTAGAGCACTGCTCGGTCGAACTCGTAAGCGCTGCTATCTCAATCTTGTTTGTCAATGTTAGTGATCAAAACAAGTCTTGATTTCTACTCTACTTATAGTGATGTCTCGGATTAGGATAGATTGTGTAGTTGAGCATTAGACTTCACGGTGTTCATCAATTGAAGATGAAGAACTACAAAGGAGAGCTTGTGGAACTTCATCAACAAAAGGTATGTGGAGATTGAAACTCATCTATCACTTGGAAAGTCTATTTCTGTTTCATCTCCTATATTGAGACAAAAGTCGTATTACTATATAGTATTTGATTATACACATTTGAGATTTCGAGCCGAGTTTAACTCGCTTACATATTTCTCGAAATATGTGTTGATAAGCTTTCGCTTCAACCATGTTCATCTTATATTCTTGACGAAAGTCAAAAGATGATCATGTGAAAATTGTCGAGTAACATGTTACATGGTTTGTGTGATACAATCATTTGGTGTAGACTTGGAATGTTTCGTTATAATTATTTCAATATCTTGAAAATTTCTTTGATGTTAATAGTGTGTGAAAACGGCTATTGTCATCCTCTAAGAAAGTTTCAATGATTGAAATAGAGTTTAGAACAATTGGATTTGAACATAGTATGCACACTTTCATATATGTAATCCATGTCCGGGAACCATAATATACATACCCGTACGCGTACCTGTTGGTTTGTGAAAGTCCGGGTACCTAAGTACACATACCGGTACGCATACTAGCGTAAGATATAGGTCCAGAAATTTTTGTTGGAATTTGGAAGTGATTAAGGTATGCGTACCCGTTCGCATACTGAAGAACCCAAACTCAGTCCGGTCACTATGGTATGCGTACCCGTTTGCATATCTAAGTGGATCTTGTTCTAAAATCGGTTTGTTTATGACTAATACATTTATATAATAAGGAATAAAATCTTTGCAAACCGTGGCTATAATGTTCATGAATTGATTCAAGTGAATCAAACCAATTTTGCTTCAATTGTATTCTTTTATACTTCTATGAGAATATAGCAATTGAACAACTCTATAAATAGTTTCATTTAAGTCATTTGAACTAGTTGTGGTTAAGATGAATACGGTTGATATGAAAGTTTTCATATAGCTAACTTTGGTTAACTACTGTTGAGCCAACCTTGTGTACACGTTTAGGTACAGTTACTCAAATCTAAATGAAGGTACATTTCATCTGTGTATAACAAGCTAAGTTCGATCTAACGGTTGAAAGATATTAGTTTGGGTTGAATCATGATTTCATCTAACGGTGAATATTGAATGCTTGGTTACCAAGGTAACTTAGATTGCAAACCCTGATTTGAAAACTAGCAACTGGGAAACCTAATCCCCACACCTCCTGTGTAATACTAGTTGCGACTGAAGTCGATTCTCTTTTAACCTTAGATTTTTCACGAAACCCTGTAGGTTAACGACTTGAGGACTTCATTGGGATTGTAAAGCCAGACCCAACTTTTTTTTTTTTTGTAGTTGTGTGTTCTGATCTTGCCCTATTCTATCGTGATTGAGTACTATCTTCTCTAATATTTGCTCGAGAGTGATCTCCGATGAGCAAGATAAAAAGTAGTCGCAAACATCTTCGTCTCATCGTTTGTGATTCCACAATATCTTGTTTCATTTCCGTACGATTAAGATTATTGTGAGGTGATTGATAATACTAGGTTGTTCTTCGGAAATATAAGTTCGGGTTATCAATTGGTTCTTGTGCACCTTGATTTATCAAAATACGGAACAAAAACTCTTGGGTATTTCTTTCGGAGACGGATTTATTCATTTTATATACTTTTCTGTGTGAGACAGATTTGTTTATCAAGTCTTCGACTTTGGGGGGCAAGCTAACTCTTAGTTGCGGGTGAGATCAGCTAAGGAAATCAAGTGCGTAATATCCTGCTGGGATCAGAGACGTAAGGAGCGCAACTATACCTTGAATCAGTGTGAGATTGATTAGGATTCAACTACAGTCCAGTCCGAAGTTCATTGGTAGTAGGCTAGTGTCTGTAGCGGCTTAATACAATGTGGTGTTCAAAACTGGACTTGGTCCCGGAATTTTTTTGCATATGCGGTTTCCTCGTTAACAAAACTTCTAGTATGTGTATTATTTCTTTTCCGCATTATAATTTGTTTTATATAATTGAAATATCACAGGTCTTGCGTTGAATCGATCAATTAGTAAATCCAACCTTTGGTTGTTAATTGAAATTTATTGATCCTTGAACATTGGTCTTTGATACCGTTTAAGTGATTTCTCGTATATTCAATCTGGCTCACTATTCTTTGGAATAATAAGCAAAATTTAGGCTTTAAAATTTTAGTAGTGAGAAAAACTTGGTATTGGGCGAAGAAAATCTAGGTGGATGAAAAAAAAGCACAGGCCCAAACTTAACAGTGTGGCTAGGGTTTAAAAAACCCTATTATCCTCAAAACCCTATAAAAACACTACTCGGTATTCTCTCTTGCTAACATCATCTGAGACGGCGCTTCATATTCACCGTCTGTATCTTTTCATCTTCAGATTTAATTTTCTTTAAATCAAATTTCTTGATATTGTTGAATATGATTTTGTTTCTGAAATCGAATTAGAAAATTAGATTTGTTTAGAGGAGGCTATGATGATATATAAGTCATGCACCACTCAGAGTGATTTGATTTTCATCAAATCAGTTGCTGATAAACGACTCACCATAACTATTCTGAGCCTTGAAAATCAACTTTATATTCATTAATTTGTTGTTCTTAGTTCAGATCTATTGTTTTTGAAGATTTATTTTTATCTTTTTTAGTTTTCATTTAGGATTTTTGATTGAGGGAAATAAGAAAGATCCAAATGATGGGTCCTTTGCGGCCAACCATGATGCGGACCGTACAGTAATAACATTGCTGTTGGGGATAAAAATTTGGTCTCTGATGGTTCTTTCTTTTTTCCATTCTAACATGTATGTTGCTTCCAATCTGTTTACCTCGGGATTCATTATCCTGTTCTGGTTGTAATTAATCCATTGACTTCCAACGGGAGATAAGTGGTGCAATTGGTTGAGATTGTTAATGAACACACGGTGAAGTATGATTCTCTCAATGAAAATGTTGTTAATATTGATGATGCTCTAGGAATTGTGAATTGGAACTTAAATTTTTTATTTTTCTGATATTTTTCAAGTTCTGTTTCACAATTTCCAGTACATTAATCAAGCTGCACTGTGTTTGATTACAACAGTAAATCACCTCAAATAATCTTTTGTACAGCATCACAATCTTTTCAGTATATCATTTCTTGTTTTTTTTGTACTGATCAGCATTAGCCCTCTCTAGTTATGACCTTTGTGTTATAGATGCTAGCATTTTCCCTAGCAATACTTGGTGAAATTATATGCTTATCTTAGAAAGAGATTGAAACTTTCAATTTTTTTTATTTTGATTGTAAAGTTATATCTACGTATAAGAAAAAGGGATTGAGCATTGAGGGAGTAAAGACTCTCTATCTTGCATACTACAATGTTATTGCACTGCCAAAAAGGGCAAAATATCTCTTCTGCGGGGCTAACCTCTCGAACCCACAGCTACAAATCTTGGGTCGATGCTTGGTAAACCTTTTCACTTTAAAGAATAGCGGATTCAATTCTATTGCATTTTCGATGTGCTAATTGTAGCTCAGAAACTCCAAAGCTCAATTCTTGCCGGACCATAAAAAATTTCTTCCTTCATGACCAGAAAATCCTGATTTCAGGATCCAAAGCATCTTCATAATTATCCCATTTTTGATTAATTTCTAACCAATTTTTTGGTATATTTCATCCATGACCAGGAACAGAAATCGAACAAGACACACAGCCGGATCACCGATCTTAAATCCACCATTTATATAATATACACAAACGAGTAGTACAACCAGTTCAGCTCGTTCCTGAAAATGCTCAGCAGCAAATTCTTGCAAATGCTTTGGTCATGTAATTGGATTTATGCAACAAATTTTTTTTTGGGCATTTTGGGGATGCAGCTGCGCTGATTGACAAAATGTTCCTTGGAGTATTTACAGTTGCAAATGAAGAAGAATAATTTGGGTTTGATGCATAGGGGTGAACATGGAACGTGGTTGTGATGGTGTGTTTATGAGAGTAAAGCTCGGAAAGTCGATAGCATAAGCAAAAAGGTCAGTAGCTATCTCCATTCACTAGTTTGCATAAGTGCCAGACTTTTCTCTCCGTATCTTCATATCCCTTTGAAATTGATGATCGTAGTACTGTACATGAGAAACTGTTAATTTTTAGGGACTTTCCAATACAGTAGTGGAAAGCCAATACATATACAGTGTTTTGTAATTCATCTTTTATTGGTGATGGAAACATTTTCCTGTTCGGTAAAAGACATTTCTGCTAACATGGGTAAGATTATGCTGCATAGTCCAGGAAAGCCAAGAATCCAAGAATAGAAAGTAGCCAAAGAAACAGGTCAGTGTAGTCCTTGTTTATGTCATTTCCCCTTCTATGTCTTGTTGCATTGTTGGATTCGTCGAAGATGCCTTAGAATTAAAAAGAAACATGAAAACTGAACTACATTGTGAGTTTCGATTATTGGTGGTTTAAACTATGTGGAAGCTAAAATCTGGTCAAGTTGCAGTAAGAGAATAAGTAGATGAGTTTGGAATTAGATACGAAGTATGGTCTTATATAGTTAATATGTACCCAGAAGGTATGACAGTTAGATGATGATAATAAAAAAACTAGGGGTTCTAAAGGAGTTTTCAGGTTCCAATTGGGTTGAAAATAGATGGTAAGGTCAGAGAGTTTGTTAGTTCTGATAAATCTCATTCTTAATTTGCTTTGCTGGATGTGCAGTTGATGTTAGCCTTTTGCAAGAATGACTACCATAACTTAGAACTGCGGACTATCACAATTTACAATCTACAACCCAACAATTGAACCGCTTGATTCATTCTAGAATATAGAGTATATGTAGTTTCCATTGGAGTCAGATATATGAAATTTATCAGAATTCAAAAGTTTTCTCAAAAATGGATTGTATTAGATTGGTATAAATGACGATGAAGAGAACCTAATTATATATCCAAGTCACCCTTGCATTTTATGAGGTACAGAAACTACACCATAGACAGAAACACAGACGAAACTCAGACAGCTACACAATTTTTCTAGCTAAATGGATGTACAGAGGATATTAAAGAAAAAAGTAGGAAACCGAACACCATTTTGCCTTTGGTACATTTATTCTTACTTCCCGGGAGCGAAGTTGGTAGCGTATGACCAAGCATTGTTGTTCACTGGGTCGGCAAGGTGGTCTGCCAGGTTCTCTAGAGGACCTTTTCCTGTCACAATAGCCTGAACAAAGAACCCGAACATGGAGAACATAGCGAGGCGCCCGTTCTTTAGTTCCTTTACCTTTAGCTCGGCAAATGCCTCTGGGTCCTCTGCAAGGCCTAATGGATCGAAGCTGCCACCTGGGTAAAGTGGATCGACGACCTCTCCTAGCGGACCACCAGCAACTCTGTAGCCTTCGACGGCGCCCATAAGGATGACCTGTGTGGCCCAGATAGCTAAGATGCTCTGAGCATGAACCAAGCTGGAACTGCCCAAATAGTCTAGTCCTCCTTCACTGAAGATTTGAGATCCGGCTTTGAACCAAACTGCTTCCCCGAATTTGACTCCATTTCTGGAAAGGAGTTCCGGGAAGACACATCCCAAAGCGCCAAGCATCGCCCACCTTGAGTGGATCACCTCGAGTTCGCGGTTCTTGGCAAAGGTCTCAGGGTCAGCTGATAGTCCAGCAGTGTCCCAACCATAGTCACCAGCGAATTCACCAGTAAGGTAAGAAGGAGACTCACCAGAAAAGGGTCCGAGGTACTTGACACGGTCTGGACCGTACCATGGACTTCCAGAAGAAGCGGCAGGCTTCTTTGCCGCTGTCTTCCTCATCGAGATCTTGCTGTTCCCGCTGGATCTAACATTGGTTGGGAAATCTGATTGTGGGTTTAGAGTCACAGCTTTCCCTGCAAATGATGGAGAAGAGAGAGCCATGGTGGCCATTAATATGTATCTGTTGTAGTTAGATTGAAAATGAAAGATTATTGAAGATTGATTTGGTGAGTTAAGACTGATGCCGTTCAAGTTCTTTATATATGCTAGTATTGGATCAGATATATGTATCCATGAATATCTTCTACTAGGTTCTCATTGGCTGTAGAGTTTGCACCACAAATTCAAGATTCTGTGATTTTTTTTCTCAGCCATGCAATATATGTCTGACATGGATTGTCATAGACATAATGAACTTAATAGGGACAGTGGTTGACACAAAGCTAGACATTGTAAAACTGAAGTAAAATTTGAAGCCAGATTACTGAATGTGTAGGATTAGTCTTATTCCATTGATGTTTTGAGAAATTGGAGTTTCCATGTTTTAATTTGATCTAATAGATTGTAAATTCGAAGACTTTGCTGATCCTCATGAATCTCATTTTTTGCCTGATTTTGTGTGGAATTGTTTTGATCTTACCGGATGGGCTAGTGTATGCTAGCATTTATTTCATTTTTCATTTAAGCTTTATTAGTGTCGAACATTTTATTACGGTGTTATTTTTTCTATTTTTGATCATTTTGCATAGTTGGATACTGAATTTTTGCCCAACATATTTTGTTCCTTTCATTTCTATCTTCTCATTCTTGGCTTGCTTCCCTTGGAGTTATCTAATTTCGACATCCCACCAAAACCCTTTCTAAACCAACATAGTTTGCCTTGTACTGTTTGTCTGGTGTGTCGACCCATGAAAATCTTCTACTGTGTTGTTATTGGTTGTGGGGTTTGCACCACGAATTCAAGAATCGTTGTGGTTTTTTCTCAGCCACCCAATACATGTCATGGATTTTTCTAGAAAAAGATAGGGACAGAGACTGATACAAATCTACACACAGTAAGACGAATGATATACATTAAGTGAAAATTGAAGCAAGATTAGGGAATGTATATTCCAGTCTTAAGAGTAACTGTAGAAGAACTGCAGAACTGAAATCCATCTTGTTGGCAAACCATTTGTCCCCTGACCCAAAAATCTAACTGCAGCATGACTGAAATCTTTGAAGTACCTTCTCCTCTTTGAGGTCAAAGTTCAATTTCTTGCGCCTGCCCTGCATTCTTTTTTTTTTGTTATAAGGCAAACTGAAGGAGGAAAAAAAAAAAAAAAGCTGAGCTACGAGCTACCCTTTTAGCTTTGATGTTGATGGCGTTGTTGCTACACTTTCAAACTTAAGACTAGTCAGTACACATCCAGACTTAGTAATCTAGTTAATGAAAATACGACGGTTTCTTTCTTGACAACCCTTTCTCACTCAGTAATGCGCAAACCTGTTGACAGTGGCAGGTCAGAATTGAAGGTTGAAATTATGTCGTGGATGGAAATTAAATCGACTCTTGGCTCTTTTCTAGCTATTGACATTTGCTCTTTGGTTCTTTACCCTTTCATATGGTTGGTTGGCTGGCTGGCAGGCCATGACCGAGTACTTCTAACTAGATAAGATATTGACAAAGTAAGTAATCCATATTACTATTCCAAGCAAGCCAAATGACAAGAATAAGACAACAACATTCAGCTGCTTTCCTTGAGAATTTTCAATCTCATTGGCCGTTGCAGGCTCTAAATAACTCTCCAAGTCTAAACCAGGTATATTAATATTATCTTTAGTAGCTTGTTTACCCCTAAGAGTGCGACCTGGCCTAACCAGCTGACATATGAACAAAATAAATAAATAAGCAGATACGTGGATACTAGTATTTTTCCTTAAAAAGATGCATTGAATCTAGACATATTATTCTATCAACCCTATGCCTATAAAAAAAGACCCCAAGGCACTGCCATAATTGGTAAGGAGAATCCAAACAAACATACATACATATCTAAAAATCCAAATCTTTCTTTCATTTCTGTATCAAAACTCCAGGTTTATCAGAATCCATGGCTCAAAATATTGCAGAAGATGAGGTATTGAGGCTAAGAAATGAGGAGTTGGCAAAAGAATTGAACAAGAGTTTGATGAGGGAAGAAAAAATGAAAAGAGAACTCGAAAAAACTACACTCAGACTCTATGTAGTTGAAGAAGCAGAGGAGAGGCTGTGTTCTCAGCTTGGCGATTTAGAAGCTGAAGCTTTAGAGTATGTGCGGTCGTATCAAGCTCAGATACAGTCTTTGAATGAACAGCTTTCTAAGGCTCAATCCCTTCTTCAATCTATTAATTCTTCTTCACCCAATCGTTTTTATAATGTCAGTTATTAATTAGATAGATCCCAAAGAAAAAAAAAAAAAAAATAACCCAAAAAAATCAGAGTGAATTGTAAATATTTGTTTGGGCTTGTTTCATGTTTGAGCGTGTGAATTTTTGTAAATCTAATCTGGTTGTGGGAAATTGTTGTTGGTTCTAAAATTTTTGAGATAATTAGTGTATGATCTGATCATGTAAATTCAAATCTAGTTATCTTTTTTTAATCAATATATATTGTTTACTTTTCTTCTTTGTGAAAATGTATTCGTTTTTAATTTTTATGCACATAATTTGCCATTCTCAACTGAAATTCATACTTCTGGATGTTCATAACTTCATACAGTTTCAGACTTCAAATAATTGAATTATTGCATGATCCCCCAAGGCCCGGTAGACCGATCTATCCAAGTAAAATCCCATGAAAGAAGGGAAAGGTGGCACTTCAGTAGAATGGCCTTCCAAGCCACCTCCTCGAATGGGAATTTGCGTGGTCAGTCTGGACTCTGCTGGAATCACCCTTACATGATCACGCACTAGTGGAATTCATCGTTGTTTATATATATATATATATATATATATATATATATATATTAATTTTTTGGATCAGTCGCTGTCTTTATCTAATTCATCATTTATTTAATGATAAATCCATGTCAACTTATATTGCGTGGCTGAGAAAAAAAAAAAAAGAAAAAAAAAAAACTCTTGAATTTGTGGTTCCAGCTCCACAGCCAATAACAGCACACTAAATGATTTCCATGGATAGACACATCTAGCTAGTATTCAAATGAACGAGAATAAATGTCTGTTAAATCTGAAGTGATCATTGTTGCATAGTTCAGATGAGATCATCTCTGATTAATTTTAGAAAAAAAAATGTCTGTTAAATGTTCCTACATTTGTATCAGTCAATGTTGAACCAGTACAAAGCTTAAACCTTACAACAACAACAACATGGCCCCTACAGGGCCATCTTTGCCACTGGAATAGGTTAGGACCTTCCACCATCGATAGCCTCAGTGTTTTACTTATAGGTGCCTAGCGAACCACTTGTACATCCTAAGTTACAGATTCTTATATGGCCGATGCTTGAGTTCCTGTGTCGCGGCATATGACAATCAAGAGTTATAGCATTAATTTCCCCTCTTTGAGGTCAGATTTCAGAGGTTCAATTCATAGTTTATATAGTCTCTGACGCTCATCCCTCGTTCAGTGAGTTTGGGTTGTAACATAACTGTTGCATTGCTTGTGTCAACACACACAAAAATTCCTTGTGGAAAATCTGTCTCCAAGCGCGCAGAAGCTTCAACTGAAACTGAAAAAACCAAGCCTTCATTCATTTTTTAAGTCGACCATTGAGCCCTAAGCTTCATGTACGCTTAGGAATTAGGTTTACGTTAGAAACAAGTTATGGAAACCAAAAAATACCTTCATGTACGCGTGATAAAGCTACGGACGGAAATTAAATTGACTCTTGGCTTTTCTTTTTTTTGTAGCTATCGCCAATTTTCTGCTCTTTGGTTCTTTACCCCTTCATTCAATATTTTGGTTGGTTGGCTGGCTGGCCATGACCGAGTACTGGATCGATATCAACAAAGCAATCCCTACATTAAAAATTTTACTTGGCATCACATACATTGAGTTAGAGATACTGAGACCTTTGACGTGGATAGTACTACTATTTTCCCTCCACAGATGCATTGAATCTAGACCCTTTTTTTCATAATCTTTTTTTATTATATTTCTTTTTTGAGTGGTTGGACTGACCAAATTAAACCACTGAAAACCGTCAATACGGGTTTGGATGGGGACGACCCTTCGGAAAAACAAGGCGAAAAGACGAGGGTACCAAATCCATTGCAATCTTTAATTTATTCACCTATAAATTCTCTTATCGAAAGTGACTGTCAATGGATAAAGTCGAAACAATATTACAAATTGGTATTCGCATTTTGCGTGATTGTCTATGTATACGAGATCGAGACAATACGATTACCAAAATGTGATTACTTGGTAATAGGTTCAGACTTAACCAAACACTATAGGATCACTATCAAGTAAAGCGGGGTTAACGTTTGTATATTTTACTTTTAATTATAATAAACAATTATAATTGCGGAAATATAAAAGTAAAAGACACGGCAAGATTTTGTTAACGAGGAAACCGCAAATACAGAAAAGCCTCGAGACCTAGTTCAGAATTGAATACTCTCAGAATTAAGCCAATATACACAATCCAAACCAACCTCGTGTAGTTGAGACCAAGCAACTACCCCTAGTTCACTTAGTTTTCTTAGTATCCCTGCGCTTCCGACTTCGATGAGTGCACACACTGGAACAATTCTTTTGGATCGTACTCTAGACAGAAAGGAACAATAAATTCTTTTGGTAACAACTCTATTGATTCTTTGAGATAAAGATATCTCAAGTCATATGCAAAGACTCTTCTGTTTAATCTAATAAACTCACTTTCCTGGTTAGATCAATCTATCCAATAACTAAAAAAGTAGTCAAGTTTAGATTCACACTCAATCCAAATAAATCTCAAAGAGATATATTGTGAATGTCGATCTCACACAACTAATCAATCGAATAAATCCGATTCTAGTTGGATCCCAACCGATCAAGGTTTGTGCAACACAAAGATATGAGAAACCAGTAAGAAATATTCTTCGTCTTCTTTAATCTTCAATTAAAACCTGCACAACACCACTTGAATCTCTTGTGATCAATCACGCACAGAACAAAGTCTGTTAACAATGGATTATCACAAGATATTTTTAGATCTACAAACAGTTCTAAAGATCCCGTCGATACTTCGATTTAGTTTGAGTGGATCTTATATCAGAAGAGAAGATTCTCAAGAATAAACAAACTAGGTGCAATCAACGTTTCAACAACTGTTAGTCAATCAAGTCAATCGAAAATTAATAACACTGCAACTACCTAGTTTCCCACCAATGGTACTCGTAGAGCTTTCTTGATCCCACTCAAGTCTTTAAACGGGCGGTCGTAAGAGATTTCGTTTAATTAAGGTACTTTCCTCTCCGAATAGACGGATCCACCGGAAACAACAAAAAGATGAAGTTTGTCTGGTTCTTAGGGTAATTTGCTAGAAATGAAAACTTAGGTATTTATAGACCAATAAAGTTTGGACACCAAGGAATTTCAAAAACCAAAAATATTCTCAAGATATGCAATGAATGTCAAGATTCGGTTTTCATAATTCCAGTAAATGCTTGTCCAATATTTTCCGAAATCTCTCAATAGAAAATCTCGGATTAGTAAATACACATTACTAATTTTTATTCTCTATAAATATGCATTTAATTACTGGTAATTAAAAGCATATATAACTAAAAACCTTAATTAAAATATTCTCAATTAATTTCGGTACAAGATCTCCTTGAGTACTAAGGAATATCTTTGAACAATAAATAATAAGAGTTACAGTCCGTGTTGAAAGTATGTTGACATCTTTTATCTGTAAATCATCTTTCGTATTTACATTTTAGGAATCAGTTTTATCACACTTCAAAACAAGTTTAGAATTGATTCACCTGTATTCCAAGGCTACTGTGTGATTGATCACATCCATGGGTTCAATCGGTTCTACCAATCACAAGGATCGGTTATATCCTAATATGGAAACATTACTTCTGATCGGTCACACAAGTTACCAGGACTGGTTTCATCAATTACCAGAATCGGTTACATCAATTACCAGGATCGGTTACTATATACTCATGGTATTGCTTGTGATCGTCCACACCAGTCACTAGGATCGGTTACACTAATTACCAGGATCGGTTACACCAATTACTAGGACCGGTTACACCAATTACAAGGATCAATTACAATTCTCTGTGATCGGTCACACCAATTACAAATATTGATCATACTATCTCAGGTGATTACTTAGGATCGGGTACACTAATTAATCAAAACCAGTCATACAAATCATAAGTCAGGCATTGTGATTGGTTGTACCTAGAGCTGTCAAACGGGCAAGCTAGGGTCAACCCGGCCCTAGCTTGCCAACCCGTACTAAGGTTAGGGTCAACCCTAGCCCTAGTACTATTCACGACCAAGCTCAAAACCCTAGCCCTAGACGGGTCAACCCTGACGGGTTGGCGGGTTGGCTTGTTAATGTTATCAATTTAAAAATTAAATTTAAAATTTAGGATTGTTTAGGATTATTCATTTAGTAAAGGTCGAACCTAGGTCAATTTGGTGTTTAACTAGAAGCCCCACCACTGAGTTGTAAAGTGGACGTTTTTATTGCCACTTAATCAACGATATAGCCGGTTACGGCGCTTTAGTTTTCTTAGGCAGAGAACCCTAACATCAACTAAGCATTTTACTTTTTTTTTATCATTTTATAAGTTTAAATTAATGTGAGTAAGACTAACTCACTGTTTAAATTATGCTAGTCCTTTTATCAATTTAGGACATCCCGAATAAATATGTGATTGATGAATCTAAGTTGTAATTTAATTTATTGATTGATTATTTAAAATCTAAAAATTGTTATATTTGTTTGGGTAGATCCAAAATTAGCTTTATTTATTGATTTAAAATTAACTAATTCTAATTTATGTTTGCAAATCATGGATTTTAAAGAGTTGGTGGGATTGAGGGATATATTTATTAATTTGACGGGTTGACGGGTAACCCATGGGTTGGCCCTAGCCCGGCTTGTTTTCTAGTAGGGTTGTATATGCCAACCCTAACCCGGCCCGTTTAGACAACAAGCCAAGCCGGGCCGGGTTGAAACAAGCCGGGTTAGGATCAACCCGCAAGCCGGGTTATAAATTGACAGCTCTATTTGTACCAATATACATAACAAAGTTACGATTGGTTCTACCATCTCACACATATTTGTAATCCAAAGATTTGCAATGAATAGCCGTACCAATAAGCCTAGTGATTCCCTTTCGATTCATAAAACAAGTTCATGAATGTACTTCCTTTAAGCATATGTAAAACATTGTTTCCTAGGATAAAATCTTCACCATTACCCATTCACATAATCATAACAACATTCATAAGATTATGTCGGTGTCATATTTACGAAGTTCAAAAGATAAGTATTATACTTCGTAGTCTAATTCCCTAATACTATGATCATGTCTCACTACTATATCCAATACACTGCTTTCCAGTTATGTTTTCAATATAGCACGACTTGAAAGATACGTTAGGAATGAAACAATTCAAGTCAATATTACTAACCTCAAGAGGAAGGATGATATCGTCGTTGTAGCTCGTTACTTCTTCACGTTCTTCAGGTCTTCGAGTAATACTTGTATGTCTCAATATTCCTAGACTTTCTAGTCTAACCTAAATGAAGTCGTCTCTAGTACATAATAAAGCGACTCTTAGATGAGTTTTGACACACTAAAATATGACAACCAAACTTGACATACTAACGCTTGGTGGGTTCAACCGAGCTATGCTCTAACACAAGGGGTCCTATTTTCAGTTGATAGTGTGAGTGAACGGTTTTTAATGAGTTCAAAAACATGGTTAAAGAAAAATCATTTTTGGCATAGGCTTGATAGAACATATTATTCTATAAAGCACAGGCTTCATAGCCCTATGTCGTTCCTCAAATCTGTCTACTTGGTCAATTTCATGAAGAGGATGGAGCTTAGGAGTATATATATATCTGTATCAAGCTTAGATACAGTATCTAAATGAATAACTTTCTTCAGTTCAATTCCTTCTTTAATCCATTAATTCTTCTTCACCCAAACGTTTTTACAATGTCACTAACTAAATCCAAATTTTGAAGAAAAACAAATTCAAGAAAAATAATCAGAGTAATTTATAAATATTAATTAATTCTTGTTTGGTTATTAGATGCAAAAGGTGAGTGAGTTTGTGTAAAATCCCATTGTGAGAAATTTTTGTTGGTTCCGAGTTGAGATAACTAGTGTTTGATCATGTAAATTCGAATCCAGATATCTTTTCTTATCAATTTGTTTGCTTTTCTTCTCTTCTTTGTTAAAATTCTTTTATTTTTGACGCACTTAACTTTTCTCTTTGTATGTATTGCTTTCATTCAGGATGTGCAATTCCGACCCATTCCAGTAGTCGAGTAAGTTTCCAATACCCGGATCCAGAAATACTAAAATTTGATGACACTAAAAAAATTACTTTTTGACTCCTGAAAGCAAAAGAGTCTGAAATTAGTTTGGATATCCAATTCTAGATTGATTTCTGGAAGTAAAAATGTTAACTTTTTATGAAGCAAATACATTTTACTTCCGACTTCTATATCTGAACCTCTACCTCTAATATCCAAACGTGTTATAAGAAAATGATTCCTGAATTATTTTTTTCGGATCAGTCACTATCCCTCTGGACGCTTGTCTAATCCATTGTGGGTAGGAAAATCCATGAATATATATATATATTGCTTTTTTTCGATAGGCATTTTAAAAACGGAAAATGGGTCATTTGTCAAAATATTTTTAAAACATAGTTCAAATGGACGAATAAAAATTAGTATGGGTGAAATGGACACCAAGAAAAATAGCAAGAATAAAACTGGATTCATTCTGGCTTAAACTTAAAAAAGAGGGAGGATGAAACTAGATGCATCCTGATGTAAATTAAAAATAAGAAAAAGTATTTTCTTGTCCATTTAAACATTATCAAATTTTACATGTCCTTTTCACCTAGGAATTGTTAATTTTGGTTTTTTTAACGAATTTTGTGTTTTAAAATTTTTGATACGGAGTCAATATATTGTGTGGCTGAGAAAGAAAGTAACAAAATTCTTGAACTTGTGGTGCCAACTCCACAACCAATGACATCACAGTGGAAGATTTTCACGGTCCATCATGGATGGTTACATCTAACCCTACCCACACTAGCCCCCTTTAGATAATAATCCTTGGAGTTGGAAGCACACAAAAGGAGAGAAAGAGGCAGGGGAGTGGGAATAGAGTATTTCATTTACATTAACCAAAAAAATGAACTAAAAATCATGCGACATTGCCATGCTGTTTCCATTTCAACTCCGGCAACAACAGAACCATTTCAACTCCGGCCAGCCACTTTGGCAATAGAGCCGAGCTATTTCAACTCCCGCAACAACATATGGACTCTGGCAACGGCAACTTAACATTCGAGCAACTCCGGTAGGAACTCCGATAACCGGCAAATGACAAACTCCGGCACACATACAGACCCACCATGGAGAAAGTAAAAATCAAACAAAAGTAAAAGCGTGGGGATAAAGCTGTGGATAGAAAGTAAATCGACTGTTGGCTCTTTATCTTTTGTAGATATTGACTATTTGGTCCCTGGTTCTTTACCCCTTGGTTAATATTTAGTATATTTTTGGTTGGTTGACTGGGCATGACCGAGTACTTACTCGATTCGTATTGACAAAGTAATCCATTCCATACATTGAATTAGAAATACTATGACAGAGGCCCGTACTTGTATTTTCTTTCGACAGATACATTGAATCTAGACATACTACTATGCAATGCCTATAAAAAAGACTCCATGGCTCGTTCTTCCTTCCTTCACTAGTTCTCTTTTCTCCAGTTTTATCAGAAAGAATAATCTAGTACTAATGGCTTCTCAGATCATTGAAGATGATCAGATATTGAGGCAACGAAACGAAGAGTTGGAAACAGAACTGAACAAGAGTTTGATGAGAGAAGAGAAAATGAAACGACAACTTGAGAAAGCTACACAGAAACTCTATGTAGTTGAAGTAGCAGAGGAAAGACTGTGTTCAGAGCTTGGTGATTTAGAAGCTGAAGCTTTGGAGTATGTACGTTCGTATGAAGCTCAGATACAGTCTTTGAATGAACAACTTTCTAAAGCTCAATCTCTTCTTCAAATGCCATGATAATATTACACGACCAAGCAATAATATTGTTTTCCGGATCTGTATGGACCCTACGTTAATCCATGTCCACATGCTCTATATTTTGTGGCGGAGAAAAAACAAAAGAAAAAGAATTCTTGGAATTGTGGTACAAGGCAAATGATGTTTGTTGGTTTTGGATGTGGAATTAGAGACACGGAAAGATTTAGAGGAGAAATTAAGGGGTTTTGGTTTTGGGAGTATGTCTCTAATTTGCATTTCTTAAAAACCAAAAATCTTAAGCTAATACACTTGCTCAGTAATATAAGACTAATACAGTTCCTCAGTACGGTCCAGACCGTGTCAAGTATCTCGGCCCCTTCTCTGGTGAGTCTCCATCTTACTTAACTGGTGAAATTCGCTGGTGACTATGGCTGGGACACTGCTGGACTATCAGCTGATCCAGAGACCTTTGCAAAGAACCGCGAACTGGAGGTGATCCATTCAAGGTGGGCAATGCTTGGCGCTTTGGGATGTGTCTTCCCAGAACTCCTCTCTTGAAATGGAGTCAAATTCGGGGAAGCAGTTTGGTTCAAAGCCGGATCTCAGATCTTCAGTGAAGGAGGACTTGATTATTTGGGAAATTCCAGCTTGGTTCATGCACAGAGCATCCTAGCTATTCGGGCCCCACTCAAGTCATTCTTATGGGCGCTGTTGAGGGCTACAGAGTTGCTGGTGGTCCACTAGGTGAGGTCGTCGATCCACTTTACCCAGGTGGCAGCTTCGATCCTTTAGGCCTTGCAGAGGACCCAGAAGCATTTGCAGAGCTGAAGGTAAAGGAACTTAAGAACGGTCGCCTTGCTATGTTCTCCATGTTTGGGTTCTTCGTTCAAGCTATTGTTACTGGAAAAGGTCCTTTAGAGAACCTCGCGGACCACCTTTCAGACCCAGTGAACAACAATGCTTGGTCATATGCTACCAACTTCGCTCCTGGGAAGTGAGAATAAGCCTCACAGTTACACTCCCATGAACCAACGCAAAATGGCGTTTGATTTTGTACTGTTCTTCATAAATTTCCTCTGTATATTCATTTAGCTTGTATAATTGCATAGTGTGTCTGTATTGGAGCTAATTCACTCCTCTTCATGATCCTTTGTATCTGATTGATCCATTTTTGAGATAATTCTGTCATATTCACCTTTTGTTTTTTTCTTTTTCTATCTCAAGTAAGTACCTTCTTTAGCTTCAAATTTTAGCTCCAGTAGGTCTGCAACCACTAGCTCCCCTGTTTCCTCACACCTATCAGAAATTTGAATCTACTCGAATCGTCTTTTCTCCTGCCAGTACATAAATAAACAAACATATCAATGAAAAACAACTAATTCTATATACTGTCTAAGATATTATACTGAACAGTACATTTATCCTAACCAATAACGTTTGCAGAAAATGAAATGCAGGGGCACTGTCTAGAAAGAAAAAGGCATTTTGAGGCTATACCTCATGGCAGCCGAGAATGGTGGTAGCTTTGCCTCTATCATCTGTCAGATTAATTTGGTATGCAGTTCTACTATAGCAGATTTTGGGTTATCAAGATCTAAAACTTTAAACTTCTAATGAAACTTGAACTAGGTCCATGGTCTTTGGTTCCATAAAACTTTCATAAAAGTTGCCAAGAGTTCAACCCTAACCGGCCAGATAGTACTGGTAAACTTCACCATCTTGGACCTGTCTTTGGTAATACTTCTGTTACTGAGTTTTGCTGCTATAGAACCTTCAAACATAATTGTTACCTTGCTTCCTGTCATACGATGTACCAAGAAGGGCTCAAGATCAAATGATGAGAAGCAAACAGTTATATAATACTACAGTAAGAGTGGCACATACTGTCAAGTAAGTAGCTTCTTAAGCTTCAAATTTAAATCTTTAGTAGGCCCGCAACATCTACCTCTTTGCCCTGTTTCCTCACACCTATCAGTAATTTCAAACTATTCAAATCGTCTTTTCTCCTACAACTACATAAACAAACAAGCGTATGAATGAAAAACAACAACAACATAATCTAAATCTAAATCTCTTACCTACTATTTAAGGTATTATACTGAACAAATACAATTATTCTAACCAATAACGTTAGCAGAATATAAAATGCAGGGCCACTGCCTAGAAAGAAAAAAACATTTTGAGGCTATATCTCATGGCAGCTAAGGATGCTGGTAGCCTTTCCCCTATCATCAGTCAGATTAAAGGCTTATTTTCTTGTCATCAACCCAACAATATTTTGGTACGCAGTTCTACTTAGCAGATTTGGGACGTCTAGATCTAAAACTTTAAACTTCTAATGACACTTAGAAGTAAGTCCACGGTATTGCTTTTATGTCTACTAAGACGGGCATTATTAGTGCCAGCGACGGAGCAGGATTGAAAGTCCACGTGAGCTAAAATAACACTATAGGCTAAACGTTAAATTCCTAGGGGGGCTATTTATTCTTTTCCCAAAAAAGATACATGGAAAATTGGTTTTTGGGTGAGTTTTTGAGATTTGGGGGTGGCTGGAGTACCCCTAAGCCACCCCACAGTACCGTAGTGCTATTAATATTAGATAAAATAAGACGGAAAGATTTCCAAAAAGAGATGCCTAAAAGATTACAATATTCAGAAGTCAAAACTACCATAAAAAAGATGCAAAAAAAGATAACACTATTGCATAACAGGTTGCATGCAAAATCTACAAAAGAAAGATGCAAGAAAATGCAACATATACATATCGAGTTCTTCCTGAGACCCAACACATAAAACAGTGCACCAGCAACCTGAGTGAAAAGACTACAGGTGGCCGCATCACAAACTCATGGGATACCCCCTTTAGTCTCTGATAAAATACTTTAAACTACGCGGATGACCACCAAAAATAAAATGTAGGTGATAGGCCTATATGTGTACCTTATTAAGCTTCTCTTGCCGACATGATGCCACCTGAAAGAAATCTGCATTCTCTTCCAGCTACATTTCTAACCACTCAGCAGCTTGGAATACATTAGAGTAATTTCTGAACACATTGCAAGCATTAGTTACCGTATTGAATCAACCATACATTCAGCCAAATATTTTAATAACTGATTCAGATAATCCATGCTACCTCAACAATTGTGTGGTTTCACATGAAAAAAACACTACAAATTTTTTAGCTCATTTGTTAACAAAGAAACAACAGAATCACACGGTACAAATTCTTTTTCACGCATTTTGACAAGATAATGCAGTGCCTTGTCAGTCTCTTTTGCTATAAAAAACCCCTTAATGATGGTATCATATGTTCTAGCGTCTGGTAAGCAACCCTTCTCTTCCATTTCGATGATTAATTTGTTAGCTGCAGATAACATCTTCCTTCGAAGGAAGCCATCGATCATTGTGGTATACGTTACTACATCAGGCGCTAATCCTTTACTTGAAATTTCATTAAACAGTTTTCTTGCATCTTCCAACTTGCCGGCCTTACAATAACCGCAAATAAGAATACTATACATGCCAATATTAGCTGAGATACCTCTACCCTCCATGGATTCAAACAGTTCTATCGCTTCGCCAATTTTTCTATTCTTGCAGAGTCCATCCAACATTGTACTGTATGTAACTTCATCAGGAGATATACCAAAAGTTTTCATCTTGTTAACCAAATTATTTGCTGTTCTAACTCTTCCATCTCCGTATAGCCCCCTTAAAAGAGTATTGTAAGTAACTATTGTGGGTTCTAATCCATTTTGTTTCATCTTATTGAATAGCTGCACAGGTCCAACTTGCATCCCTTGCAATACCCATTCATTAATATATTGCAACTGATAACATCCGGTTTAAGGCCTCTATCCATCATGGAGTCGAACAGTTTCACCGCCTCTGGCAGTCGACCTGTCAAACATAGACCGTCGATCATTGAGTCGTAAGTAATCCGATCAGGTTTTATATTTAACTTGTCCATCAGTTTAAATAATCCCCAAGCATCTTCCGTCATCCCATCTTTACAATGTGAATCTATCAATATATTAAAGGTTATTGTATCTGGTGAAACCCCCCGATCCAGCATCGCATCAAAATATCTTCTTGCTTCTTCCCATTGACCATGCTGGCAATGACCATCAATTATACAATTATATGTGATTAAATCCGCAGAGATTCCTCTACTAACCATCTCGTCAAAGACTCTCTTTGCCTCGTTCAACCGGCCTGAACTGCAAAGTCCATTGACCAAAGAATTGTAAGCGATTACAGTGGGTACAACATTTGAATCTCTAAGCATTTCGGAGAAGAGAACCAAAGCTTGATCAACTAACCTCCTTTACAGAGAGTATCTTAAACAGCATCAGATCTGCAATTCCATATGGACATCTTGTTTTTCAGCTGAAGAGCGCGACCCACTTCACCAGTTCTACAGAGCCCAGATATTACATGTATATGCATCAGGTTGAATACCCGTTTGAGTCATTCTGTCGAACATTATGACTGCAAAATCAATCTTTTCTTGAAGACACAACCCCTTAATGAGTGTAGTGAAAGTGATAACATCCGGCTGATAACCTCTCTTTAACATCTCTCCAAGCAAACAAAACCCGTACTTCACTTGTTCTAATTGATACCAACAATTAATCAAAATGTTAAACGTATATAAATCAGGTTTTACTCCAACCAAATTCATCTTCTTATACAACAAAACGACATCTAAATTAGCATTTAATCTTCGACAATGATCCCAATACATGATTAAATGTACCATTAGATGGCAACGCCCTTTCGAGAATCAGTTGATCAAAGTATTTCCATCCATCCTCAAGTTTCTGAATCTTTCCAGACTTACACTCCTCCCTCACAAACCTCTCCAGTTTCGTTATGTAATAACCTGAACCATAATTTCTCACAAACATTCCATAATTTTTATGTTGCAGAAATGAGTGAGTTAAACCATAATTATAATTTGAGATAACTCGCTGCAGTAATCTTTTACCCAAATTCATTTTCTCTGAGAGAGACAGGAAGAACGAATGCAGCGACTTTGAGAGAAGATTAGTTTTGAAGCTCCTGAAGCTGAGGCCTCTATTTTCTGCACACACACCCTTACTGGGCTGTTGCGGCATTTCTAACTATGGCATGTGACCCTGACAAACTGGATTCCTCCCACTAGATTTAATTTGCGCAGGGAGCTACTGACAAGCATCAACAGCTTATTAAGGTTCTGAGTTACGCACAAAGTCTTAATAAAGAAGAGATCAAGAACTCGTCCGAAGGTAATGATTTCATTTACTAATTGCAAGTTTTATACATTTGAATGAATCCCATGTTTGTTTTCAAAAAAAGAAAGCTAATGAAATTAAAATCGCCTTTGTAACAGAGAACCCAGATTTTGTTGCGAAAGAACATTGAAAAAAACTGTTCTGCACTTGCGCTGGAGGTCTATGCTGTTGATGGGAACCGACTGTGAAAGTTTATGTTGTATTCGGCAACAAAGAAATTGATGCCACTGATGGCTCCGTCCATCGATGATGGTGTGAATGCTGTAGCCTTTCTTCTCAAACATCATTGATTTGCTAGTTCTCGGTAACCTCCATAACAAACAAGCCCCCAATTTCAGAGCCTCATTGCCATCATTCAATCATAATCCACCGCCTTACCAACTCTAAGGTCGTTAACTGGGGTTCATTCTCTACCCGCAAATATAAGGCTAGACGATAAGAGTACAGCTTGAGCAACTGGGCAGTGCACAAACAGGTGGTCAATGGTTTCCAGTTCTTGATGTCACAAGTGGTAGAGATGATTCGACATCCACGAGTCGACTAATGTTGCTAAGGATCCAAATGCCCTTGTGTAGAATTTTCCAAAGGAAAATATGCACTCTAAGAGGGAGGATCTTAATTATCCAGAACCTTTTTTTTTTTTTTGTTCTGATCAGAATTATCCAGAACTTACCCCAGGGGAATCACTGTTGTGAGAGTGTGACGATGAGGATCTTTGTTGCTGCAGAGACTTCTGGTAGGATTTGACACTAAAAAGGCCATCTGGATGCAGCAGCCACAACAATTTGTCAGTCACGTCTTCCGTGGAGATGTACATGCTGGAGATGATAGAGATCTTATTACTAAATCTTGACCTCGTGTATAGCAAACACCAAGCGCCATTCTGTCTCTTACAGTGATCACTGCCTTCCGAGTACTAGAGCATCTTGCAGGTGCAGGAGTGGTCCAGAAGAGTTACTTCTAAGATATTTGGCCTTGATAAGGTCTACCACAAAGAATTTCCTTCGTATAAGAATCTCCACACTAATTTAGCCACAAAAGCATGATTCAAGTCCTCCAAGGACGAAAAAAGATGCCGAAGTAACACAGCTGATAATAAGGTCATGATTGGGTCCAGTAATGCCATAGCTGAGAAGGATGTGCTTGAGAAAAGATCAGTCTATCTTGTCATACGCCTAGCTGATATCGATTTTGAGAGCAAACGAACCCAACACTGATGTGGAGTTGTCATAGAGTAACTGCCGAGCTCCAAACTGCATAAGCCCTGATGTAGGAGCCTTACAGTTCCAAATTTCACCAGGACAAGCAGCATAGGAAAAGAGCATAGTTTGCAGAATCCCTGAAAACAGCAACAATCAGCACTAAGAAGAGATTGATGGCCAAATGTTCATCAGAACATCCAGAGAAATTCCTAAATTGACAAAACCTATTTGAATGAATTGTTTAAACAAAAACAACGAAATGAACTTAAAAGGTAATTTTAACATGACAAAAACCAACAAAGAAAATGTCAGCAGCAAGCAGAGATTGATGGCCCAAGTGTTCATCAGAACATCCAGAGAAATTTCCAACTTAGTAATGATACCCCGAGGTGATACGAGTTACCCAAAACCTATTTGAATGAATTGCTTGAACAAAAACAATGAAATGAACTTAAAAGGTGGTTTGAAAATGACAAAAACCCAACAACAAAAAAAAAGGTTTGGATTTGAAAGATATGGAAAACATTAGAAAATATACAGCTTGCGTCGATGAGATCATGCTACAAATACAGAACACAACATGACTACCATATATCATGACAAAGAACTTGAATAAAAGTAGAAACCAGCATACCTGATACCAACTCTTTGCTGCCATATTCGAAGTCTTTATGCTACCAACAGTTCAACCAACACTGACGAGAGCTCAATGTGACATACTTTCATGATTGTTCAGGCAACTTCACGTATGTCTTGACTCTTGATGTCTGTCAACTTACAGCTTCTTGCTCGGCCTTTTGCTGAACCAATCTCCAAGCTTCTTAGGTTGATTTTCTTGCCAGCTTCCATTATCCCACACACGCGTTCTCAACTAATAGTGAATACACCTTCTTCTTAAAAATAAATAAATGAAGAACTTGTTTTCACTACTAGATCAGAACGCAACAATGGAATTGAAATAATCTTAGTTAAACCACACATTCCCATATCTTTCCAATCTGGTTTTGGATATCTTTAGATACCACAACCCAAATTGATTTCCTTTTCAAGCTTAGCTTAACGATTTATGGAACGACAAGTGTGATCAGTGGGAAAGACTCTGCACTCCGTTGATTGTTGGAGCTCAAGGGAGTAAAATATTAATCACTACTCGTAAATCTCAGTTTGCAGATTTATATAAGTCTTGTGTTTATTGTAGGCTGCTTTTGAATGAGACTGCCGAGACAAAAAGTGGAAAAAATGCATGTCCGGATGTGCTCCAAGAGCAATTATAACAGACCAAGATAAACCATGAAGAATGCAATACCAATTGTTTTTCCAAAGCTAGACAAAGATGGTGTTTGTGGCATATAATGAAAAAAATCCCGAAAAGGAGAAAATTGTGCTTGCTTTGAAACAGGAGATTGCATCCTGTCTCATTCCACAGATCATCAAGTCCTGTTTTCCTTGCAATTCCTGTCCTGCAAAGTTTGCAGCACTGATGACAAAATTTTCAACCCACATAACATCTGTGCGATATTTGGCTCTGTTGGGTTTGACTCTACATTCATCCATAGATGCCAACCCTCAACAGAGACGATTTGTAGGTTTTTTGTATTCTTTAATGGAAGGGTTTCAAAAACAAATTGAGAAACCTCATATCATCATAACTATTATGAAAAAACCACAAGTAACCATTACAAGAAGAACCATAAAGATGAACACCACAACAATCTGGAGATTTGAAATCCATTTCAACAGCACTCGTTTCTACTAAATCAGGGCTTGAAATTAGAGCAGGAAAAAAGATATCATAAACACTTACATACCTCTCGATTTATTACTGAATGCTTGCTCCAGATTCGGAAGGTGTGAGGCTGATAAACTAGGGTTTCAAAACTCTCTTCTACTCCCCTTTTATTACAGCGGCAGGGACAAGAATGTAGTGTTTTAGATGGACTTTAAAAAGCCCGGTCTTTGATTCAGCGGGTTACGGGCTGATTCAGAGTTTATTTGACACGTCAGCATAACAACTTGAAAGGATTTCTCAAATCATCAAATAGATAGATCACTGTGATTTTAGAGAACGATCCTAATAGCATCTGTCACATTTTTGCCACCACAACTTGATCTCCAATGCGACGAATTCTGTTAGCTTGGATGTTAGTGTAGCTGCACTTTAGCAATCTAAAGACAAATACACACTCAGTAATACTGCTGGGAAAAGAAGAATTCTTGAATTTGTGGTGCCAAATCCACAACCAATGAGAACACAGCTGAAGATCTTCATGGATAGACACATCTAATCCAACACTAGCCTATATAAAGAACATGAATTACATCTCACCAAATCATCAAAATACAATCTTCAATTAATCTTTCATTTTCCAAGCTAACAAGAAAACATTTTAATGGCAACCATGGCTCTCTCTTCCCCATCATTTGCAGGGAAAGCTGTGTCTGTAAGCCCACAATCAGATTTCCCAGCCAATGTTAGATCCAGCAGCAACGGTAAAATCTTGATGAGGAAGACATCAGCAAAGAAGCCAGCTGCGTCTTCAGGAAGTCCATGATACGGTCCAGACCGTGTCAAGTACCTTGGTCCCTTTTCTGGTGAGCCTCCTTCTTACCTGACTGGTGAATTCGCTGGTGACTAAGGTTGGGACACTGCTGGACTATCAGCTGACCCAGAGACCTTTGCAAAGAACCGCGAACTTGAGGTGATCCATTCAAGGTGGGCAATGCTCAGCGCTTTGGGCTGTGTCTTCCCTGAACTCCTCTCTAGAAATGGAGTCAAATTTGGTGAAGCAGTTTGGTTCAAAGCCGGATCTCAGATCTTCAGTGAAGGAGGACTAGACTATTTGGGCAATTCCAGCTTGCTTCATGCACAGAGCATCTTAGCTATTTGGGCGACACAGGTTATCCTTATGGGCGCTGTTGAAGGTTACAGAGTTGCCGGTGGTCCGCTCGGTGAGGTCGTTGATCCACATTACCCAGGTGACAGCTTCGATCCATTAGGCCTTGCAGAGGACTCAGAAGCATTTGCAGAGCTGAAGGTGAAGGAATTGAAGAATGGTCGCGTCGCTATGTTCTCCATGTTTGAGTTCTTCGTTCAGGCTATTGTGACTGGAAAAGGTCCTTTAGAGAATCTCGCAGACCACCTTTCAGACCCAGTAAACAACAATGCTTGGTCATACACCACCAACTTCGCTCCCGGGAAGTAAGAATGATTGTAACACTGGACGAAGACGTTTGCACTCCCATCAAAGCCAAGTGGCGTGTGGTTTCCTACTTCTTTCATTAATATCCTCTGTAAATTCATTTAGCTTGTAAAATTTTGTAGAGCGATTGTTTTGAAGATAATTCGCTTCTCTTCGTCATCCTTCAGTCTGATCAAATCCATTTTTGAGATAACTCTGTCATATTCACCTCACTTATTTTTATCACTCTGATTGACTCCTTTTTGATGCACCAAATTTTTGACCTTCATTAGATGCTTATTCCATTGTTCTGTTGAAGTACATCTCTGACTTCAATAAACACTACATATACTCTAGATACAGTGAAGCCGTTCAATCGTTGTTATGTAGATTGTAAACAGTGACAGTCAGATGTCCAAATTCTGGGTTCTGGTATTCACTCTTTTCTTCCTTCCGCCTCTCTTCAGCGTGAGAACTATTAATACCAATGGATAAAGCTAAGGACCATCTTCAACTTCTAGTTTATGTGTTGGCAGGGTTGTTTAGCTGACCCAAACACTGCCAGCAGCTCCAACCTTGTCTTACCTTTTTGCTCGATCTGCATTTGTGATAACATCCATAAGAGCTGCCAAGACTTTAATCCTAACTGGACATATACTACTGGTAAATTTCACCATTTCGGACAGAAATAGAGCATAGTTTGCAGCGCTCCTGAAAACAGAAATAGTCAGCAAGCAGAGATCGATCGGCAAATGTTTATCAGAACATACAGAAGTGAAGTTTCTAACTGAGTATGGTACTCCAAGGTGATACGAGTTGCAAAACCTATTTGAATGAAATTTTTGACCAAAAACAATGAAATGAATTCAAAAGATAGTTCTAAAATGACAAACACCAAAAACCATGAAATGAACCAATACTGATGAGAGCTTGTTGTGACATTCTATCATGATTTTTCTGGCAACTTGATGTCAGCTTACAGCTTCTTGCTCGACCTTTTGCTAAATCAAACTCGCTTCTTTCGAATCAAAACAATCAGCTTTGGTTTTCTTACCAACTTCTACTATCCCACATGCATTCTCAACTAATGGTTTTAACACCCTCTTCTTAAAAGAAAAAAAAATATATATTCACTGCTAGATCAGAATGCAACAACAGGATTTTCTGTCCCTGAGGCAAAGCAGACGTACAACAACGATTGCACATTGTTGAGGAACTTCTAGTACTTATGAGAATCTAAGAGATTTATGAAAAATGGTTTTATTTTCTGCGTAAGTCCTAATTTCCATTCAACATACAGCGAAAAATTCATATACATCTTGAAACATCATTATATGTCCTAATTTTGTCAACCTTAGTCTGTCTATATTCTAAACATTTATTCTGAATTTGCCATGAAACAGGAGCTCACCACAAGTAACCATTACAAGAAATGAAAAAGTTAAAAAAAAGAAAGAAAAAGAAGAAGAGAATCACCAGAAAACAGACACGTAGTCTTCTTCTTCTTATTTCCTAGATTCCTTTCTCTCTCTTACTACAAGATCCAAACATAAAACGACAACACCGCCTACTAATAAGAAGATACAGACCATGTGTAGGTATTCTAGTAATTCTTTTTTTTTTTCCTTCTAAACTTCTTTGTGTATGGTTCTTCCCATAATGGTTACTTACTTGTGGTGTGGTTTTGTTATAATAGTTTTGTGAAACTGTATTCACAAGAACACCACAATCTAGAGTGCGATCCATTTCAATAGCAGCACCAATTTCCAATTCACTCATTTCTAATAAATCAGCCTTAAAACTAGAGCAGATTATGAATTTCAGAAACACTTACATACCTCTGCCGAATGCTTAATATTGCTTCTGACTCAGACTGCTGGTAGAATGATTGAGGCGTGATTTAGGGTTTAGAAGACTTGACTGCACTCTCTTTAACTTTTTATTGCAGTGGCTGGGATAAGAAAAGTAGCGTCTCAGTGACTGTTCAAATGGACTAAAAGAAGCCAATTCGAGTTACGGGCTGAATCGGGCTTATTTGAAGTGCCAGCCATAAAAGGTGACACATCAGCATAAGAACTTGAAAGATTCACAAATGGATTCAGATGAGAAACTCAATCACACTTGATTTTAGATAATGATCCAAATTTATGAATAAACATATCATTAGATGGTACTGGCTTTTCCAAAACCAACTGGTCAAAGTATCTCAAAGCATCATCCAGTTTCTTAATCCTTCTTGAGTTTCACTCATCCCTCACATAATTCCCTAGTTGTGAGAAAGTTAAGGACCAAATTCAAATTCAACTTCTAGTTTTTGTCTTTGTAATATTATAATAATTTCTCAAAAATATTTCATTCTGCAAGAAAGTTGGCTTATGTCCAATACCAGATTTGTCACTTTAAGTCAAAATACTTCTAAAAGAAAATCTTCTCTTTCGCCCTAAATACGAATACAGTGAATGTTTGAGAAAAGTTGTGAGGTAAAGTCATAAAGCTAGTGAGGAGGATGTTCAGCAATGCTCGGTGTTTTGGGTTGTGTCTTATGGTTATGGCTGAGTGTCCTATTCTGAAAATGGGACTCTGTGGTGGTGATTAGGCATAAAGCTAGTGAGGTAATTTTAATATTACAAACACCAATAAATAATGGTTCAGATTAGAAAGATTAAGAGAAAAATTAGGAAATATATGGGTTTCATTGATGAGATCGTGCTACGAATACAGAACAAAACAAAACTATCATCTACCATGACAAAGAACTAGACTAAAAGGAGAAACCAGCATACCTGGCTGAAACCAACTCTGTGTTGCCACTTTCAAAGCCTTTATGCTACTAACAGTTCAACCAATATTGATGAGAGCTCGATCAGACATTCTTTCATGATTTTTCAGGCAACTTCGTTATGTCTTGACGCCAGCTTACAGCTTCTTGCTCGACCTTTTGCTGAACTAGACACCAAGCTTCTTCCAAATCAAAACAGAAAACTAGACTTCCAAAACAGTCAGGTTTTATTTTCTTATCAGCTTCCATTATCCCACAGATGCATTCTCAAGTAATAGTGAATACATTCTTTTTATACCTTAACAAAAAAGTTGTATTCAATACTAGATCAGAATGCAACAATGGAATTCAAATAATCTTAAATCAAACAAATTACCACATCTTTCCAATCTGGTTTTGAACATCTTTAGATACCACAGCCCAAATATACTTCCTTATCCACCTTTGTCTTTGTGATTGTGAATTTGCCATGAAATAAGAGCTGGCATCTTATCTCGTTCCATAAATCATCAAGTCCCATTACCCTTGCAAATCCTACCTAGCCAAGTTTGTAGCACTAATACTAAAATTTTCAACCAGAGCATCATCTGTGCTATATTTGGATCTGTTTGGTTTGAATCTAAAACCATCTAGACAATTTGTAGGTTTTTTGTATTCTTTGGTGGAAGGGTTTCAAAAACAAATTGAGAAACCCCATATCATCACAACAATCATAACAAAACCACAAGTAACCATTACAAGAAGAACCAAATACATTAACACTACAATCTAGAGATCTGAAATCCATTTCAACAGCAGCAGCATTTCCTAATTCACCCATCTCTAATGAATCAGGGATTGAAATTAGAGCAGACCATAGATTTCAGAAATACTTACATACCTCTCTATTATCACTGAATGCTTGAAATTGCTCTCCAGATTTGGATTGATGGTTGAATGAGTGAGGCGTGATAAATTAGGGTTTAGGAAACTTTTTGCACTCTCTTTAGCTTTCTAGGGCAACTCCTATGGAGCAGAAATAAATCCATATCTCTGATAATCCAGATTTTATGTATAAAAAATGCCACTACGGACAGAATTTAGGTCCACATCTTTCTGAAGTCCAGATGGTACTCCACAAATGTAGGGAGCATGATGTAGAATAGTTCACCCGGTTAAAGAATGACCGGATATGTCATCCGGACATTAAGTGTTCGGACATAAAAAAAAATTTCTTTTTTTTATCATCCGATTACTAAGTGACCGGATGTAGTAATTTTCTTTATCAATTCAGTCACTTGATGACCGGATGAGTATTCCAAACTTTTTTAAAGAAAATGATTGTTGAACGGTTGTAATCTATAACCCACGATCTAAACAAACTAAATTCCTATGAGGAATTTCATCAAATAGTTAACATGCATGTTAATTTCTTAACAATAGTAAAGAAACACATAGATGACCAATTAATCGTAGAATATGGCTGTAAACCCTAGTTATCAAAACACTATAAAATCATCAAATACTAGTTTTAGAACACAAAAAACCAATTGGTTTCTGAGTTAAACAACACCAATCGTTAAATTTTCAAATCTTCTCAACATGTATAGTGACTTTCAAATTTTCAATGTGACTTTCACCAATCGTTAAACTTCTACTAAACCCTATAGTTGCTTTTAGTTTTGTTGTTACCTTGTCAAAATTAAGTTTTCTGTTTTGTTTGCTTTTAGTTGGTGAACTATTTGAGAAGTTGTCTCAGTGACAAATATAATGTTGTTTGTCTAAACTTTTTTAAGTTTAATTGGGTGGTTATCATTCTATTGAATCGAATGCTAGTGTGATTGCTGGATTAAGTATAGCAAGAATCATCAATGAGCCAACTGTCGTAGTATAGTTAATGGTTTCCTTGACTGTAACGGGTGTTGAGTCTCTTGACATGGTAAAACAAAAAAAGACACACATAAAGAGAAATTAGATCGAGTTTTTTTTGTGAATATTAATATGTTTCAATCCCTTGTTCGCACTTGTACCGATGACCTCTACAATTCAAATATGTTGCAATTCCACTAATAAATTATAAAATTGTTGCTTAAATAGCTTCTTTGGTTAGTCAATTTCTCTCACGGTGGGATAAGACTCTCAATTAGTTCCATATCTGATATTTTATTTTGTTTTCCTTGGATTGGAGTACTACTGTTTAGTATACAGTATGTTTGTTCCGTAATTTGCACAGGAGCATTTCGCGTAATACCAAAAATTATCTCTACCTACGCAGGGTTGATAAGCAGCATGTTTGTTTTCTCCTCTATATTGATAGAAGGTTTCACATAGAGGTTTACCTCTATCTCTATATAAATACCACTACCTAGAGATTTTGAAATTTTTGTTTGTTTAATCACTGTATAAAAGCTCTATATTTAAATTTAAATTTATACATTTCACATTTTACCCTTATACAAATTCAAAATTTCCAAAATTCATTCCAAATCAACATTTTTCAAATTTTCAAAACTACAATCATTATCAACCTCACTCAGCAGTACCAGTAAAGGTCACCTCTAATCCATAATTTTGTACACAACCACAATAACATTTTATACCCTAACAAGTATATCTAATTCATTTGCAACCTGATCACGTAATTCATGCATAAAAGTCTGATCTTGTGGTCTAAAAACATGTTATGTAGCTGATGTTGCACTTTCACTATGCATCTCAACGTTATTGTTCACTTCCAACCCGACATCTTCACACCGCCGAAATAATTCGTCATTCAACCTAATGCGTCTAAGGAAATTATGTATAGCCATGGTTGCAACAACTAAATACTTTTGGGTGGTAAAACTAAACCTGCGCATTTTGTCCAAAATGGGAAATCTTGCCTTTAAAACACCGAAAGCTCTTTCAATCACATTCCTAAGTTGAGAGTGTGCTTGATTGAATTTTTCCTTCTTCGTTCGATGGCGACCACCACGTCGAAAATCTCGTAACCAATATCTTGTATTCCTGTAAGGAGTCATAAAACCCTTTGTATGCGTATATGCTGCATCACACAAGTAATATTTGTCTGCAAAATAACAGCAGATAACAAGATATACAACATCATCAGTTTATGGAAGTGAAACAATAAGCAACTAAAGATGCAATTTTTTAAAGTTGACAATTAAACAACAGATTGACAATTGTTTATTTTGTTATCTGCTGACAATTTTCAAATGA
The DNA here is from genome assembly GCF_003573695.1 of Papaver somniferum. Classification (NCBI taxonomy): domain Eukaryota; kingdom Viridiplantae; phylum Streptophyta; class Magnoliopsida; order Ranunculales; family Papaveraceae; genus Papaver; species Papaver somniferum. Next base: position 191,208,485 of record NC_039362.1, on the reverse strand, counting down.
ATATTAAAAGTAGTTAACTGCAAAACCAGACTTTTGATTCACCTAAATAACTAACTTATAAGTGTCTAGGATCTCAAATCCATATATAATCATCAACTAAACAGTCATTTATCTAGGTGAATACAAGGGAATTTGAAATTAACTGAATCATGGTCGAGGGCCTCGAGGCAACTAATTTAGCTACAAATACACACATCAAGCAACATCAGCCCTGGGAGTCTGACTCTTATGTTATTCTCAACCCTTACAAAGACTTACAAAACCTCGCATATCAATGGGTAAATGTTAAATGGTGTTTGCATTTCTTCTAACCCATGTAAATTTAATCAATATATCCCTATGAAACAATCTTAACTATTAAGACTACTACTGATGATATAGGGATCAATATATCCCTATGAAACAATCTGAACTATCAACAAATTTTGAGTGTCGCATGATAATTAATTAGCAAACCCATCTCAGTCAGTTTGATTCATAGGGATCAATATAACTATGGAGTCTAGAATCTAAATCTTTACAAACATAGAAAGGGAAGTGTTGATTGTGACTAACCTGATTGGTAGTTGCTGATAGTTGAGGAAAATGAAACTACAGTAAACTAATTTTAATGAATATACGAACAGATTGTTTCTATGCTACAAATGAATGACATAAAGTTCATAGGAATTACCTGGCGGTGGCATTGGAAAATTGAAGGCTGGATTACGGACAGATTCACTCAGTATCCTTGAATCATGTGCAACACCTTCCCATCCGCTAACTACATAAATAAATTCCATGTCGAAATCACATATTACCAACACATTTTGATAACACTCACCCCCGCCTCTTCCTCGAAAAGGAGTTTGCCTTTCTAGTGGAATTACTGCATGAATTAAGTACCATCTAATGCGCCAACAACACCTTTAAACGGACCTTTCCTAAGTTTACTGTAGTTTCGAATCTGTTCTACAGGTACAGGTGTTTCCTATGATGGCGCCACCAAAATTTCCTTGGCAAATTCAAGAACCCCTAACAATACTTCATGGAAGTACTTACTGATTGTTTCTGCTGAGTGTTGGAATCGATGACGGACAAGTCTGTTTCCCATTGATTGACTTATAATCTGTAAGAAAATCATCATTTTTTCTTCAACATCGAGATGCTTGCTGTCGTGAAGATACCCCATCTCTCGAAAATGGTCACAAAGTGCACAAAGGCATTGGTATCCATCCTTATAAGAGTGTAGAATACTGCTGGGGATCCCTCTAATAGTTCTCGTATGTATAATCTTCCTGTAAGAGATGAGATACATAACTTTTGCCAAACTCTCCTCTGTAGTCTTTGTTGCATTAGCTTTAAGAGTATCACTAGCAACAACATGTTCAATAGCATCAGCTGGAATGCTTTCATTTTCTCTGTAACCTGACAACAGAATTATTGGAGTCAAGTACAGAACAATTCCAATAAACATACCAACCACAAAATAATTTGAAAGTAAAGTTAGAGATGTAGGTACCTTTGATGAAGCTCCAGTTATTGTACTTTACTAATCACTCTATCTGGCTGACAATCACCTATAATGCTGCAGAAGAATAATAACAATACAGTAAATTCAAACATAACAATTCCAATAAGCGTATCAACCACATAACAACTGAAAGAACATTAAGGTGTAAGACCTCACACATTAAGCAATACAGTAAATTCAAACATAACAATTCCAATAAGCGTATCAACCACATAACAACTGAAAGAACATTAAGGTGTAAGACCTCACACATTAAGCAATACAGTAAATTCAAACATAACTGTTAAAGTAAGACCTCACACATAATACTAGTGTTAAAGTAAGACCTCACACATTAAGGTGTAACCACCAATCCACACACTCAAGAAATGACATTAAATTCGAGAGACAGTATCTACTATTTTTCTAGAAGAAAAGAAAGGAAAAAAATGTGAAAAAATATCATCCTAAGCGCGCCAATCCACAAATGAACTGTGCTTTCTCATCGAGTGATTCCAACATCATAAAGGTCTTTCTCATTTCAAGGCTTTGAGCAAGTTTGACCATTGCTACACTATAATCTTCCATTTTTAAATGACTTGCTCCTGATCTTTTCATGTTATTGATGTATACCAGGCACGCTCGTAGAGAATACGCATCCAGTTCAGCAATTTCTAATTGCTTCCTAGCCTCTCGCTCAGCTTTCTTTTCTTCTTTCTGTTTTTTGTAAGATTCAAACTGCTCCTTAACTAACTCCACAACATCATCAAGTTCTGCATCACCATCTTTGGTTGGTTCAGCTTTTTTCCTCTTTCCTGAGTTGTTTGACGTGTCAGCAGTGCTGTGTGTACCAGAATTGGCATTACTTGAGTCTCCATTCTGATTCGCAGCTCCGGAGATCTGTTGATTACTATAGCTTCCCTCTCCATAACCATCATATGTCTCACTTTCTCCTCCTACATCAGCATTATCTTTCTCTGTTTCTAAATGTGGATGTAGATTTCCAGTGGCCACGTGAACATATGACTCATCTCCAGAGGCCAACACTCCTTCGAACAAGTGAAATAATTCCTTTGCATGCTTTAGTGCAGTATTCTTGAATTGTGCAGCATTTGGTGTGTTCTGTCCATAGAGATAACAAAAATTAGAGTTGTAAACCTTGATTTCTAAGCAAATGACAACTAAGAAGAACCAAGAATAATAAAAAACAACGTAGTTGCATATTCCAACTAACTGAGTAAGGACTGAAACACTACTGGAAACTTCCAATCACTACAACTAAACTTGAAACATGGTAATTTTTCCCTGTCAATTTAACTACATTCGCATATTTGTTAAAATAAATCCATAAAACCCTACTTATTTAGATTTGCAGACAAGAGCATCGTGTGACACAGCATCAACACATGGATATCCACATAGGGTGAAGCCGGAAAGCATTATGAGGAAGCAAAAATACAGATCAACTAAATGCAAAGCAGAAAAAGAAAGAACATTCCTCAAATATTGCGAGAAAAGTACTCAGGCCAATATCTTAGAACAGACCAAGCAACAACATTTGGCGATCAGAATTAATATATCATATATGAACAGAAACATACAAAATGAAAACAAGAATAAACCATTTGAATGCCAAATTAAACAAGAATACAGGCAAGTGGTTTTAGTAACAACAATATTTGAAAAATGTAAGTTGCATAAACATTAAAATATCCTAAGCATCGGTGAGTGATTAGTAAAGTACAATAACTGGAGGTAAATATACTACTAAAGCTCAGCTTTAAACCTTAATTAAGTGATTTGTACCTTAATTACTTCTACCCATTTCGTTTCAGGCTAGTCCAATCTTCCGGTTGAGTCGTTGTAACCATGACCACTTAGTCCAGCAATGGTCCTCCAAACTGCATATTTCTTTTTAAGAGAGTCCCAGTGGTTTTTTAAAGCTTTTTGATCTAAATCATATGGTAAAGTTCCCTTAAACTCAGTGTTCAAAGCTTCTATAATTCGTTTCCAAGATACCTGTTTAAGGGATGCTCCAGAATACCCTTCCTTCCCAACCTCTTCGATACTCAAGTCGATAAATCTCTTAGAAAGGCCATCGATACTTGTGAATATATGTGCACCCCCTCTCCTTTTAGAACCCTCAGCTTTATCCATATCTTCATTATATAGAAATATAGTAGGTCATTCAAGATAATATGTTTGCAACTCATCAAGCAATACATTAGAGATATACATACATAGATTTCTTAGCAAGATCCAGCAGACAATAAGATAAATATGAAAATGCACTAATGACACATGAAAATTTCTGCACTAAAGCATAAGAAAGAGTGATCACAGATTAAGTAAGAGAACTTTACTGAACTGAAGAAATTCAGTTTTATAATAGCACAGACATAGCTTTACCGTAAAACAAACTGTGGGACAATATTATGCATAACAGTATGAGCTGCTCATAACCATTATTTGCAAATTATAAATCATCATCAATAACCTAATTATAATTGAATATAAATTATCATCAGTTCATGTTGGTGAATAATATTAACAAAACATCAAACCTAAGGAGATAAACAATCAGAGAATCAACACAATACAAAATAAGATCTAAATCTGCAATACAACATCATGGTCATATTCATATTAGACCAAAAACAATATTGGATCCATATATATATCATTGATTCAATTGAATCCACAAAACCAGATTGAAACCAAAGAAATCAGAACAAAACATAATGAAAATCAGCCGAAAACGAAATCGAATAATTGCTACCTCTTTTGATGATTAGGGTTAGGTCTCGTAAAGGGGAATCGAGAGAGATGGTAGATAGAATCAGAAGAGATGAAACTTACCCTAATTGTTGGAATTGGTTGATGAATCTTTTTTTTCCGATGATGTTCTTCACTGAAAAGAAAAGAGATGATGAAATACATTAACCCTAAAATCTAGCAGACAAAATATAGAAACATATATCTTCTAAGCTGAGATTCAAGATCAGTTAATCAAAGATATTAGATAAAACCCTAAAATCTGATTTAACAGAGATGGAAACCTAAAATCGAAAAACTGATAATGACTTACACAGATCGAAATCTTAAACTCGATTAACGTTAATCTTAAAATCTCTCCATGAGTGAATCCAAAAGCAACCTTACCTCAATTTCAGAGAGAAAAAACGAAGCGGAGAGAAAAAAGAAAAATGAGAACCTGGGAAACGAATTTAGGTTTTGTTTTGATAGTGGATAAAATTTGTCAAAATAAAATTTGTTGGAGGGTCATATGGACATTTCACAACGAAATAGAGGTTTGGCTGAAAGATAGCAGTAGAGAGGTGCTATCTGATTTCCTCTATCTAATAAAGGTTTAGCCTCTATATTGGTAGAGGTAGTGGAAAAAACAAACATCCTAAAATGTGGGACCCACCTATACATAGAGGTTAATAGTGGTTTGCCTCTATATAGAGGAGAAAACAAACATGATGTTAGTTGTTAGACTTTCACACGCTCCAATGCTACTATCACCTCTTTTCATGACAAAAGACAGAAGTTTAAAGTCTATGTGTTTTGATTTCGAAGTAATGAATTGCACATCACAAATTTAAAGTCTGGATATCTTTTCCAGATTTCTTTCCAAGATTGGGGTTGCAAATTGCAATTTATTTTTCTCAGTTTAATAACATTATAATGCAACAGTTGGTCTGCAGTGCATCCTTGCAAGTTGCAACTACTATTCTTCTTCTTCATCTTCAACTTATTGACTGCATTAATCTCCTGACAAGATATTTTGACTTTGTTAACACTGAATATCTTATCTTTACTGGTTTGAGTGCATCAAATTTAGGCAAAATAGGATTTCCAGAAATAAGATATCTTCTCAAGCAAATAGCCCAGTAGATCTGACTATTTTTCTTAGAATTTGCAAATTGTGATGGTAATCTGACCATTTTTCTTTTTTCTGCAGAATGAGTTGCCAAAATTTTGGCGCAATTGTATGATTTGGACTTCCAGAAAAGTAATGAGTTTTACATCCACCAACGCAACCTACAAATGGATAATACTGCATTGCGAAGTCATAATATGACACTGCGAAGTGAAAATATTGCTTTGCAAAATGATAATTCCGTATCGCGAACGGAAGTGACTCGCTACGATAACGTATTGGTCTCCCAACTCAAACAGAATGTTACTATCCCTCCGAGGCAGAAACTTCTACTCAAGATTGTGGTCCAAAAACTCAGAAAACAGAACCTTCTTCTCAACATTTCATGGCATATGCAGAATATGCATCTTTGCGTAGCTCAAATTCAACAGATCTCACTAGTGGGTGTTCCTTTCAAGCTGAACTATGGATTTAGTTAGTATCTTGGTTCTGTCTATGCTTGTTGCTTGCTTTAAGTTCCTCCAATCCTGTAATCCCCATCTTTGTTTAAGCATGTAAATGTTAATGAGAAGCCAATATTTCCTTTGACTGGATTGTGTGAAATCTTTAAATGGAAAGCATGTCTCTGATATTGTGGTAAATTTTTGCCTCCTCTGGTGTTTGTTGTTGTTTAGATTGTGGGTTATAGTTTACGACCATTCAATAATCATTTTCTTTAAAAAAAATTGGAATACTCATCCGGTCATCAAGTGACCGAATTGATAAAGAAAATTACTACATCCGGTCACTTAGTAATGGGATGACAAAAAAAAAAGAAAAAAAAGTTTATGTCAGGATGACATATCCGGTCATTCTTTAACCGGATGGACTACTCCACATCCTACTCCCTACATCTGTGGAGTACCATCTGGACTTCAGAAAGATATTGACCTAAATTCTGTCAATAGTGGCATATTTTATCCGTAAAATCTGGATTATCAGAAAGATTTGGATTTATTTCTACTCCATAGGAGTTGCCTTTAGTGCAGCTTGGGATGGAATAAAAAGAAACCCGCCCTATTTTATTCAGCAGGTTACGGGATGGATCGGGTTTACTTGACATATCTGTTATAAAAGGTGCCACATCAGCATAAGAACTTGAAAGATTTCACGGAGTCCGAATTTGTGCACACTCCTTAATGAATGTGCACGTAAAATTTCAATCTCCGTTTTATATAGCGAGGGTCGAGATTCTAAACATGAAGGATAATGGGCCATCAGTTAAATAATTAACCAATCGGAAACATATGTTAAATATGCACTCTTTAAAGGAGTGTGAACAAATTTGGACTCGATTTCACGCACTACACCATTTTAAGGTTTTAGCAACCCAGAGTAGCAACAAAACTAGTGTCGTTGCGAAATTCCATTGCTAATTCGGGTTGCTAATATTTCACAACGGCTAAATGGTGTTGCTAATTTCGCACCCTTGACATTCGGTTACTATTAGCAACCGCTCGTTGTTCATGCATGCGAAGCACGCGTGTGGTCGGGAACACTTTGACTTATGTTTACCCCCAAGTCAAAGTTTGGTCAAGTCCTCATCTTTTGTTTTCCACCCTTCATCCTTATCTACCTTATCTTTCCAACCTTTGAGTTTTCTCAGCCACATTTTTTTTTCATTCTCTTTCTTCTTCGAGTTGCAGCTCTGAAGAACCCTAGTACAACAATAACTCTAAACCCTTTTAACCAGATCGATCACAGGACCACCATCAGTTTCTTCACTTCTCAAGACACCATCTCATATTCAAAAGCAAACCCTAGTCTCTTCTTCAACCGACTTCTTCTTAATCAAGAGCATCAATTCAACAGAATCATCTTCAGATCCCCTTTCACAAAATCTATTGAACCACATAAACCCTAGTTCTATCAACAGCTAATAATCATTTTGTTCTGTATATATGTTGGTTTTAGGTTTATGTTTGCTAATAGATTTCAGTTGGAATTTTTATTGCAGTTGGAAGCATCGATCTGAAATTTTAGGTCATTTGTGAGATTTGGAAGTATCGATATGATAATCAGATAATAAGGTCATCTTTTCGTTCTAGTTTTATGATTTTGGGTTCAATTTTAGGTTTCGTTGTCTGTGAGATTTGGGTTTCTGTTTTTTTTTTTTTTCGATTCTGAGTTTAAATGTTGTACCCAAATAGCAGTTGCTTGAGGTGTTTGGTGATACAGTTACCACATACTTTATATATAATATTTGATTGTATGATTTGAAAGTAAACATCTTTTATGATTACATATGAGCTAGAGAGAAAGAAAGAAAAAAAGGGCCAAAGTGGTGTATTAGTGGTGAAGTTCATGATTAAAGTGGGGAGATAAAAACAGCAGGCCTGGTGTTTAGCTGAATGAGATATGAGTGAATGAGCCAATGAGGTACATCCTAAAAGTGAAGAGAGAGATTGAATAATGGAGTGAGTCAGTGACAGTGAGTGATAGCCTCATAGACACCAAATTGGAATTCCCAAATATATGTTGGAGTTTGGAGTGTTTTCACAAAGCTTTCCCTTTGTTTCAGAATAAATTATTTTGAAGCTACTAGCATGGTCCAATGATGCCACTGGTAGAAAGAAATACACTGGTTTAGATTTTAGAAATCATCCATCGTCTTTAGTCACCACAGATATGTGTGAGACTTTGGAAAAAATATCAGGGACCTGGTAGACTTTGGGCAAACTGTAGACGAGAAACACACTGGTTTTGCAACTGCATAGGTCATGAAGAATGTCTTTAATCAAACTGTCAGGGGCCTGTAAGTTGACTATTTAATGTTGTCTCATTTTTTTGTTTAGTACTGTTCTTCCTCTTGGAAGCCTCATATGATCACTAGGATACATGCAGGTGCGACTACTTAGTGAAGAAGTCCCTACTGGGAATTTAAATTCATAGTGATTGGAAAAAGATAAAAACAGAAAATTTGAAGATCACAACATGGCGTCTATGCAGTGATTGGCTGTCACTGACAATAACTGTATCACTAAATGGAATTTCTCGTATAATGCCTAGGAGATAATTTTTATGCCTTATTTTAATTGTAGACTACCCTTAGTTTGTACATAAAAAAAGTTGCATTCCCATGTGGTTGTATATCTTCCAGAGAGATCATTTTATCAAATATGATATATTACTTTCATTTCTTTAATGTATTTGGGAAACCATGACCTGAACTCTCTTCTTCACTGGTTTGCAGTAAGAGGGGGGAAAACAAGAATGTTCCCGAAGTTCCTGTTGTAGAACAGAAGGTAACGATTTTCTTTACATTCCTTGCTTTTTTTTTTTCTTTTATCAATTTTGTAACTATATCCTGATAGTTTTGTCATTTCCTGCACATGAAATCGACTTGGATTACTTAGTCTCAAAGGCTTTTTTTAGTTGCAAGGGGTTCATTTTTTTAGTCAGTGGTTGGGGACTATAAATAACCATCTATCACATAATATTTTACAGGTTCTTGATACGACAAGCAATGAACCATAGGTTCCTCATGGGTCAATATGTCAAATATTGCACAAGTTACCAAAAACTAGTAAGTTGGTTCATCTTTTTAGATGCTCTCCATAGTTCATATTCCATAAAAATATATGCTTATTTCATATTTTACATTTATGTAGTCATGAATATCAAACGATAATGGCTGTGCTTAGGAAGCGAACCAATGATACTGGCAAAAATTGGCGCCACGTGTACAAAGTTTGCACATCCCCTATGCTCTTTCTGATTTTTGTAGAGCTTTCTGCGTTATATGTGTGATTATGCATCTAGATCTTCTCGAATTTCATCTTTGACATCTTGTAGGATTTTAAGAAATAATTTTGTTTCGGATTGGTAATTTGTGGTTTTGTCATTTTTTACTAGATAAATAGATTGGAATCATATTTGATCTTGCATATGGTTTTTAGATTTAGTTTTTATGATATTCATTTTGCTTCGTTTCTCAACATGAGTCTCTTTCATATGTGACTAAAGACTTTCTGCATTGAGCTTCAGGCATTAAATGTTCTTGAATACCTGATGGGACATGGGTCTGAACGTGTTATTGATGAAATCAAAGAACATGCATAAATTTTTTTTATCTCTGTCTGTTAATATTTGCCATTTGGAAATGATTGTTTGCAACATCTAATTTGAGTAAGCTTTTACGATGTAATTAATTATTCTTGATTATACTCCTGTTGAGTTTATTTCGCAGCTTTCTGTTAATCGCACTCTTCCATTTTAAAATATACTAAGTGACCAGTATATTATCTGAGACATGCAGACATTATCCGATTTTTTCAATATATCGACTCTAGTGGGAGGGACCAGGGAAGTAATGTCATAAAGAAATCTCAGTTTTTGGTGGCACTAGTGATCGATAAAGAAAGAATTCAAGAAGCCAGACAGAAAGCACTTGCCAACAGGGATAAGTCAGTCTCCTTTCGAGAATACTCAAATGATTTTTAAACGTTATTGCATATGGATACAATTTTTAAAATTTATTCTCTTACCACATACCTTAGTAATCTTTTCAGATATTCCTAGATAACCATGATTAGCTCTCATGTATGCTTTGTGTTGCTCAAGAATGAGATTCTCATTATTTGAAGTTTCAGAAACTTATGGTAAATTCAGAGAATATTTCCTGAACATATTATAAATCAATTCCATAATTTACCTTCTCTTTATATTTTCTCGTATATGGTAGTTAAATTTTCATACATAACACCTTTCTGTGTACTGGCCTTTTAAATTTCATAGGATTCGTAGCACAAACTCACCCAGGGGAATGTATAAGCTCTGTTCAGGAGGTTATGAGGATGAAGATCGTTACGGAAGTAGAGACGATGACCAAAATGGTTACAGAAGAGAGAATATGGCTATAAGGATGATGACATAAACAATAGAGGTGGTGATTCATACAGTCGCGATGGAGACCGTTATGATAGAGATTCTGATGGCGGTTACAAGGAAGAGGATTATAATAGAGGAAGAAGTCGAAGTAATGAAGACATTCAGTCTGACCAGAGAAGTAGGAGTTCTGATAGATACATGGAATGTGGTTATGATGACGATGGTCGTCATTCATCAAGGTATGCTATTACTTTTCAGTCACTTATATTTTGGCTAAGGAAGATTCAACACATTTAGGGGTGTGAATTTTAGTTTTGATTTTATGATCTGTCATAGAAAAGTATGCAGACAGAATAGCCTCGTAAAGGTAAACCTAAGGATTGATTTTCAATAAATTTTTTCACTGGTCTGTATGCATTTTATAAGATTATTGAAGTTGCACAACATCACTATTTTGAAAACAAAATGCAATCCTACTTTGAGAATGTAAAGCCGTGCTCCCACTTATATTGATGATTTTTTACTTATAAACATAGAAACTATTATTAGATTATAAAAAATCTAGGGTTTAATTTTTTGTTTGTGACCTCAATACTGAAACATCAAATTGGTTATTATGTAGGTAGTTGGGCTCAAGTCGAAAAGAATTACTCTGGTGATATTGTAGCAGTAACTGAATCTAGCTATGATTTGCAGAGGAAATTAGTTAAGCAAGCGGAGTCTCGTAATACTTCTGGTGATATTTTAGTCTTTCTTTCCCTGTTTTTCAATGCCTCAGTCAGTTGACACAACAAACTAGGTCACCCATCCATTTATGAACATCAACATAGATTGAATATTGCATGTCAGACACAAAATTTTAGGTTCAGTAAGTTTACTTGTGAACATTTGTATCAATTGAAGAATTATTTCTTTTATAATATTATCTAGTGGTGATTCTCAACAATACAATTCTGTATCGCCATTGTAGTTTGTATATCTGTGTGAATGTTGAATATGGGGAATCGGGCTATTGCAGGGAGGGGAATGTGGAGGTAAATGAATTTTGACTAGGTCAATAAACGTAGACTTGACCTTTTTTTTGTGGTTGCAAAAAATTAGCAACATCCGTGCCCTGTTGCTAAACTAGAACCAAAACCAACAAATTATAACCAGAACCAACAGTATCCAGTTCCGGGTAATGGTATTCCTATAATTAGCAACAGATTAGCAACAACATCTTGTTGTTTCTAATAAAAAACTTAGCAACGGTAACGGACGTTGCGAATTCCCCTTGCTGACCGAGATTAGCAACAGAGCTTATGTCGTTGCTAAAAATTGCGACACCGTGTTTAGCAACGGAAAAAGCCTGTTGCGACCCCATTTAGCAACATCTATGGTAGGTTGTTAATACCTTAAAAATGGTGTAGTGACGGTTTTACTTGACATGTCGGCTATAAAAGGTGCCACATCAGCACAAGAACTTGTAAGATTTCACAAACAAAAATGATTTAGAGTATGGAATTCGTGCACACTCCTTAACGGGTAGGGCCGTTCATAGTCGATTTCGGCTCGGTTTTCAGCCAAACCAAAACTGAAACCAATACTATCGGTTTCTAAAAATCTAAACAAAACCAATCTATTAACCATTGGTTCGGTTCTAAATGGTTTTAGCCGGTTTCGGTTTGTTCCATTGGGTTAATGGAAAACCGACTGTATGTCAGTTTTCTGAAACCGACTGTTCAAATCTTTAAAAAAAATAACACAGTTGAATTTATTTAACCTACCTGTAAAATGTAATTAACACACAAGCGTAGTTCATAACTCAAGTTTATAAACATAGTTCAAAACATAAACATTACAGATTCAAAATACATAAACTCCAAGTTTTGCATGCTCCAAATTCCATATTCATAACTGCATGTGCCAAAATGAGTCAATGACTCTGAACCAGTCCCTGACATTGTGCTTCTTCAAGTATTTCTTGGTACGATACTTCATGTACCTAATTACTTATAGGTTTTCTGTTGGTTTTTGGTTCGGTTTTCAGGTCAAACCAAAACCGAACCAGTAATGTCGTTTTCAAATTTTTTTACCATAACCAATCCATTAGTAAATGGTTTGGTTCGGTTTCATCCTAATCAGTCTGGTTCGGTCCGGTCTGGACGGAAAATCGAAACCATGTTCAGCCCTATTAACGGGTGTATATTTCACATTTCAATCTCTACCCTTGATTTAATAGGGATTTATGTAACAAGGATCGTGATTCTAAACATGGAGGGTAATGGGGCCATCAGTTAAATAATCAACCAATCAGAAGAATATGTGAAATATACACTCGTTAGAGGAGTGTGAAAAAATTTGGACTATATGATTTACGTATCGAGGAAAATCCCGGGAGAGAGAACTTTATCCGGCCCACTTTAAACTCCCCGATAGGACCTCCGAGTCTCTTTTTCCTGGATTTTGTCTTCAGAATTTTCTACATTACAGTCAACATATAATTACTCTTTCACAAATGGATTTACACGGCAGTCTCAATCAGGATTTTAGACAATGATCCTAATGTTAGCTCATATCCGATAGATTTGGTTACTCTAGGAGCATTATGCAATGTGAAAATATTAGTCTCAAACACACATGTCACTAAGAGTAAGGGTTTGGTATTTAGGTGAAGGTCAATAACAAAAGTCCATGCCAACATAAATTGTCTTTTACTGTAAAACTATATTTTGGTATCTATTTTTAGACCTTACCTTGACCCTTTGGGGCAATTCTTGTGGGAATCACTTAACTGAAAAATTTGTTCAGTCAGGTGAATGGTCATATGAGGGCGCATGATAATCAAACGGGCGGACTCCCTAAATCTAGGGGGTTTCACTAAAACCTGACGGATCCAGAAAATCCTCCGGCGGGTTCTGATCGTCCGTTAACGGCTACTTTTTCAAATATAAAAACGGTCATATTTTTATTCCTATAAATTATCACCATCTTCAAACAACTCACTCACACCAAAATTCACTTTTCTTGAATTTTCTCTTCTAATCTATTTCAAATTTTTAGTTGAAATGTCCGAAAAGGCGATAACAATTTTTTGCAAGGAAAAACTTGAAGTTGTTGTTTCTAAAATTTTAAAAAGGAAGTGCAAGTTTTAGAAGTTAATCCAAGAAAATGTTCTGCAAAATGGTAAAGAAAAGCTTCGATTTTGAAAGTTAACAACAACAAAAATCAAAAACAAAAGGGAAACAATTCATGAGCGCGTTGAATGGAAGATACAACAGAGTTTCTAGTGAGCGATAAAATGTCTATCACTATATGGTCATACCATCACTCAATGGTCTGCATAGCACCAGCCATAGTCTTGTTATCGATCGTCAGTTTGATCATCGTTCAACAGTTCCTCATCCAACGTCCAGGAGTTCACCCCCTATAAATATCCAAGTTCAAATTCATTTCAACTTACACCATCTCAAGTTCAAATCCATTTCAACATTCCTAGTGCTCACTGCACAAAAGTGGATAGTGCTCGCTTCACATCGAAAAATGATGTTTCTTCTAATTCGATGTTGGATTAATTTCAGTTGCAAGCAATAGAGATCTCAATTTAATGACTTTTAATTTATGGGACACTGTGTTTCAAAAGTTTATGACGTAAAGTCATGTAAGTTCAAGAAAAACAAATGAGTGTCTTCAAAATCGTTATCGCTTCATCGTAACGACGTTAGAAAGTATGCGCAAAATTTATGGATGATAAAAGGGAATCATCCTGAGTTGTTGAAGAACTAAAAACTAGAGTTCATACCAAATTTATGGTTTAAACATGACGAATGCTATGAAGTCGACAAGATTCACGTGCATGGACTTAATTTTCATTAAGTATCATGTAATGCAATTACGGTTAATTTTTAATTAAATGTTAGAATTTAATGAATTGTAAAACTAGTTTCGATTTGGACACTGATTTAAAGATAGTATCCATTAATTAAAACAAAAAGATCATATTAAAAATATTTAAACTAAATTACATTCATAAACTACTCATTTCCCTGACATTTCCTCCCTGACTATTATAGATCCAATTGTCCATGCTGTCTGGATCAAATTTTTATAGGTTATGGAATTGATTCAGTTACTGCTACAAAGGTAAAATACTTGTATTATATTTTCCCTTATTATTTTTATTTTTACATCCTTTTATCATTTTCATTTTTTCCCTTAGCCCCTCTAACAAATCAAAGCCGATAATTTTTAATCTTTATCATCTTTCTTTCTAGTTTTATGAATTAACAATCATAGATCTTTTAACTTTTCTTTCGCATGGAAGATTAGATGACACAAAACAATGTATTTAAATACTAGGGTAGGAGTCTACAATTTTAATCCACAGTTGATTCTAATAACAGTATAAAGTCGCAAGATTCCCAACTCCCTAATACTGTACAAGAAACCAAAGAGGTAATAAAAAGAAAACTTTAATGTTGCGCGATTCCAACATGAAACTCACAATTCCTAACTTACAATTACTGTTTCCAGAAGGAAATAAGAACTTTAGTGGAAGAAATTAAGGGTCGGATGCAAATGAAGATTAAGATTATTACAAAACTTGATCGGCTGGGATCCAACTAGAATCGTGTTTATCTTTGATACACTTGATTGATTATTAGCGGGATATCGGCATCATCTTATATTTTTTTTTGAGATCTATTTTGATTGATTGCGAATCTAGAGTTTGATTATTTCGGTAGTCAAAGTTTGGATTGATCTAACCAGACAAAGGAGTTTATTAGATTAAACATAAGAGCCTTTGTCAACGACTCATTATATCTTATTACCAAGATTGAATAGTGTGGTTACCAAACAAATTTATCCTTTACTGTTTGGAATACAATCTAAAAGATTAGTGATTCACGTGTGTGACTCTAGAAGTCGAAGGCGCAGGGATACAGAAAAAACTAAGTAGTTAGGGGTAGTCTGCTTGGTATCAACCATACGAAGTTGGTATTAGATTTTGTATAGCGGCTTATGATAGACACATTTTTGTGACCAAATTGTCCTCAATTTTCAGTATTGTTGGTACTCGATTTTCTACTTATTATGGTGTTTTATTTGTTTGTAGGTATTTTTGGAAAATAAACATTTTTGGAAAATTCGGCTCGAAAAGTTGGTATAGACACCCGGAGGACACATGTGATTCAGACTCTCAGTTTTGGATAAGGGCACCCCATGGAGCCAACTGCTAATCGCACCCCATTACTGGTTAAGGAGGCTCCATCTTCTTCCTTGATTTGAAAAGAAAAATTGGCGGGAAATTTGGTTTCAATGGTAAAGGATTTATTATCTTTAAGATAAGAATATCTTCTTTCCTTACAAACATGAAGTTTTGAAGAAAAAGGAAGTTATCTTGTATTAAACAAGAAAGATATCCTTAGAAGATTTTATCTTAGATTTTATTCTGCGAATTAAAGAAGATATGGGTTTACTAAAGACATATATATAATAAAGAAAAGGAAAAATTCTTGCAAATATTTTTAATTAAAAAGAAGAAGAAGATTTTGGAGTTATGGAAGAATATATTTGAGTGATGTGTATTTGTGTGTATAAATAGAGAGCTAGAGAGCACATTTGGGGGGGAGTTTTGGAGAGAAAAGAAAATCACTGCTTTAATAATTTTCTCACATTTTCATCATTTGTAAACCACTTTTGAGCCATGAATAAATATTTTAAGTGTGTTTTCGACGTGATGAGCTAATCCCCAACACTGGGACGACGGAGGAAGACGAATTTCATACATGGGTAAAATTATTTAATTCTTTTAAGACTTTTGCATTAATTTTAATTGAAATATGATTTGAATTAATTGGTTGTCATTTAATTCGATGAGGTATGCTTAGCTTAAATGTTTTGATACATCATGCTTAGGATTTACAACTAATCTTTTGAGAATCTACCTTGGCAAAATCAGAGTCCATGTTAATTTTATTTATTGAGCTTTAATTGTTGAGAATAAATAAATCGAACCCTATGTTATGAATTCGACGAAATCCTAGTCCCAGTAACTCTCTTCATCTTGTGACAATATTTTGTATATATTTTTCTTTTATTTTAGTTTATTAATTCTTAGAATCAATCTCATCAAGTCCGAGTGAACGACAACTCTTTTTACCACTATATAAAATTCGATCAGCTTAACTCTGAGAGTTTTCAGAACTGGACTAGGTCCCGAGGTTTTTTTCCATTTGTGGTTTCCTCGTTAACAAAATCTTGATCTGTCATTTACTTTATTTTCGCATAATAATTATTATTATAATTAAGTAAATTACCCACGTACGTTGATCCTTGTCACTTGATATTGATCCTATAAAGTTTCGGTTTAACATCGTACGTATTATCAAGTGATCACTTTGTTATCGTATTGTCTCTGTTTCATATCCATAGACGACCACACAAAGTGAATACCATAGTTGTCGTATTGTCTCGACTTTTTCCATAGACGATCACACTTGATATCGGATTTATAGGTTCATATTTAAAAGATTGTGGTGTATTTGGGTACCCTCATCTTCTCACAGGTGATTGATGATTAAACCTGACCGAGCAATTCTCCATCTAAACTTTTTACCACTTAGTCTTTAACCATGAACCCCTTAGTCTTTAACCATGGAAAAAAAAAAGATTTCACTGACCTTAATTTCCTTTGAACAACAAAGTTTTGCTAGAATTTGGCATATATCTTTTTAAGTTGGATCACTCATGGACTAATGATCGTAGAAAACCCTAATTAATTATAAACAATGCTGAACAATAATTAGTTATTTTGGGTTATGAGTAGGATTTCACACTCACTTTTTTGGGTTATATTTAGTTACTTTTATAGAAATGTATCAAAGTTTTAATATTGATATCTCGGTTACATTTAACTTCAAACATGGCTTGTATTTAGTCACTTTATAATAAGACGGGCCATTTTATTTGATAACCAAGAAAATTATGTTTACGTGGGTGTATAGGTTCCCACCACTTTAAGAAGAGGGTCCGAGTCGGTGTTACCTAAGTGGGTCCCACTATCGCTCATTTTCCGTAGACGGACCTAAAATCATTTACACTATTGTTTATTGACAAATTTAGCGTACCTCAGAAGCCATTATACAAGGCCCTTACATTTGGATTGCTCTTACTTATGAAACCCACTTAATGTTTCCTCCGTTGAATATGAGGTTTCAATTTCTAAAAAGAACTTTCGTGTTGGACCTATTTGTGGGATCGATATGGTGGATTTTAGATGTGAATGTGTTATTGTGAGTAAAGATAGGAGGGATAATTTGATTAATGTTGGTATTTCAATGGGTTTTCTTGATTTCAAAGGATTTAATTAGTTGAGTGAATGAACCTGCAAGAATTCCATATACTACAATGTAATTCATTGTCATGTTCTCATTTAATTTTCCACAATTAGCTAGATAGAGAAGTGATACTTTCAAGCTCTTTCTATTAAACACAATATGGACAACTGCATGCGTGAAACTCCATCTCCTGGCTTCAAGCTTTCCAATGAGGCAATATTGAAGATGAAGAACAAGTTGAACAAGACATTTATTTAAGAATTTATATATGTTTTTTTGCTTTACTCATTATGAATATTAGAGGTACAACTAGTATATCTATAAAACCTACTTACGCTCTCGTCTCGCTGCACGAATTTTATTTTTGGAATTTTGCGAATCTCGATTCTGATCTCGCTCCCGAACTCGCTCTTGATGACGAAGAAACTAAATGTTTTAAAGATAGAAAGATTGTGTATTGTAAATTGAATGTCTTACAAGATGTTAGGGGTGCTTACGCCAATTGCATATTTTTTCATCTAAGATGTCTTTCACAAATACGAGACTTAGAGCAATAAATAAATAAATAAGGTTAGGACCTGCTTTTTCTGCTCTATATATAAATTTATAAGAAAAGACCTCAAAATTTCTAATATATTTATAACTATAAAAACTATATTGTGAATCAAATAAGAAACTCAATATGTAAAAACCTAGAAAAACAAAGCATTGTTCAAATACAACTACAACATATACGATAATATTTTATATGTTGCCGAAAAATATCATATGAATCGCCTATAAGTATATATACTTTTGAAAATAAAAAATATCACATGATTCACATACGAGAAAACATGAAATTTTAGGAGACTTATATTGTGTAAGGTGTTTCTAATGTTGCATACAAGATTTTTAATGTTAGCAATAGGAAAAACCTAAGACCAATACTGATAATAGTTGTACGAAAAACCTAAAAAAAGTAAAATATAAGTATTGCCACCACTGTTAGATTAGCCTCTTATACTAATTCCATCAACTACCAACAAGATCAACATATATTTTCTGAGAAAATCAAGCGACCTCTTTTATGTAATTGTTCTTAAAAGTTAAATTGTTATAATTGCGTTATAGTTTCATTTGGTTTTGTTTATTATTGATATGTATATACTATCTGTAATTTCATTTGGCTGTGTTTATTAAATTGTTGGATCGAGGCTTAGAAGGGAATGAATATGTAAATTCAAGAAACCACTGTGCAGTGTGGACAACTATCGACTTTACTATCTTTTTTCCGGAGTTAAGCGAATCATGTAATTGAGATTCAAATTCTTAGTGAGCTATTATTGTCCTCATAATATATTGTTCACAGGTAGCACTTAGCTTTAGAAGTCGGAATTTTAGAAATAGATACATCAACAATGTGTCTTGATTATGCCCTATAACTGGGGACGGACCTAGAATTTGTTCTTGAGTAGAGATGGATTGTCATCGATCAACAAGGCGATCGAAGGATGAATAACTTTTTTTCCGAACAAATTGCATAATTATTAGGCAAATATAATTTTCCTATAGAACACTAGATAGATAAACAAACAAAATTTTAAACAAAAGAAAAAGGGTTAAGTTTGGACCAAAAGTTTTCTAAAGTTTTTTAATTATCGTAAGTTCTAACTCGGCCGGATGTCGGCTAACTCAAAATTTTCATTCTGCTCGACTCTATTTTAACACATGTAAATTAGAGGGCTTATCCAGTTTCAATAGTTCTTAAGTATGAGCTAAAATACATATAAATAATGGGCTACAAACAAAAATAAGCGTAACACATATATACATAACAAAGTGGCTAAAAGGAGAGAACAGATGGAGCCTCAATTATCCCTTTCATAGGCCGTCACTGGCTGTAATTATTTATGCTTCTTGGTGTTAGTGCGTGGATTTATCAGTCATCAATATCTATAAAGTACCGATATTCTCTTTGTAAAGTCGCAGTGAAGAAAGAGGTGACCAACCGTTTCTTAATGAGAACTGAGAAGTGCTGTATCAGCAGTTTGTATTTGTTAATCCGCAACATCTTTTTTCTTCAGGATATCCACTAATGGGTTTGCATTTTGCATAGCTGACCAAACAATGAATTGTACCTTAAATTGGTCATTCTTTTTCCAAATGCATTTGTAACTTGTAACTTGTAAGGAATGAAGTATGCAAGGGAGCCATTTGTAGCAGTCTGAGGATGTGAATGTAGTCACATTGTTGCTAACTAGCTCGTCCTCTCCTTCATCCAGCGTTGCTAGGGTCCCCAAGGAAGAGTACGGCCTTGTTAATTCAGTTAATTCTTCAGATAATGATGCTTCTTCAGAGATACTCCAGCTATCATTAACGATTAAGTCTTTCACTTTGGCATTCTTGTTAAAGGAGATTTTGAAGATTAAAGGGTGCAGCAGTTTCAGTGAAGTATTTCCATTCCACTTATCCAACCAAAATTTGGCTGAAGAGTTATACTCTATAATTTTGTAGGTAAGGATGCTCAACTAAAAGATACAATCCAAATGCGAATGTGAGTTTAACTGTGGGCTATATTATAATCGAGTGATTTGGTACTTCACTGCTTTTGAGAACGCAAAATTTTCACCAAGAAGGCACAATTCTCACCGCACCTTAACTTGGAATCCCCGTTTCTAAATTAGATAAGTGTGGAGGTCCTACTTCCTAAGTTCCACCCTCAAATATTTTTACTCTTAAATTAAGTTTTCCTTACTAAAATTAATATAAGGTAGAACCCAAAAATTGGGAAAATCCAAACTAGAAAATCAATTATTAGCGTAGGGCAATTGTGAAAAATACTTTTTTAATGTTTGAGCAGAACAAAAAAATGGCAATTAAATTAGGACAGAAGGATTTTAACATGGGTGTTGGTATGATCTTATGTGATAATGCAGGAACAATAGTTCATTCTCATTCGGAATTTAGGATGGTTTTTGATGCTTGGTGCTGAGGCGACTGTCTTTTTTTTTTTGCTATCTCCTGGGAAAAGGAGACCAATCTGTCCAAAGTCTTGTTTGTCAGCGACTGTCTCAAGTGGTGGATTTTCTTAATGGAGACAGTGATAATGTTGAGTGGAGATGCAAAGATATTTTGCTGGACTGCAGGTCTTCACTTTTAAGTAGTAATAACTTGGCACGTCGGGTTAGAAAGTACTGTATTAAGAAAGTCTGGGTCTCTTTTCCTTATTTTTTTGAACAATTTTATCAGGAGAAAACTTATGTTGAATGTTTGTTTTTTCTTTTATTTTAATATATAATTAGAGTGTTTTCTCGATAAAAATAGAAGGAGTACACAAAGATAACCATTAATTAAACTAGGACTGAGGGAGTACATTCCATGTCCTGCCAAGTACCTATACAAAAGTAGTTATGTCTTTGTATGTATCTCAAGTCCGCCCAATACCCATGTAAAGGTTTTCTTCGTACGTACCTAAGATCCTAATGAATACAAATTTCTTTTACAACTGAATTGAACAAAGGGCCATCATTTGAATTTTTCCATTCTAAAAAAGAGGCGGGTACAGATGTTTGGGTTGATGAGAATCGGAGGGTCGTCCAGAAACGAGCCAACGTTATATGAGATTCCACCAATTATGTTGGCCATGTGTCTTGATAGCCGTACAATACTTACCAATCTATGGATAAGCGTGGCATATTTAGCCAACCGACCCTTTTAATCTTCTTCAGTTCTTGGACTTCATATTTTATACTCCCTCCATTTCGAAATAATAGGTTTGTTTATGTGTAAATTACAAAAAAAAAGTCCATTATTTTGAAACGGAAAGAGTAAGAGCTACCATTTCATCTCGTTTGCAGTTTTAACCGATGTGGGACTATCATGTCTCCGCCAGTTTTGGTTTTTAAGCTTCAAAATGAATCCTGACCGTTCCACATGGACATGTCACCGACTCCCTGACCAGTACCCACATTTATGGTACAATATCAAGTGTTAAACAAAAAAGCTAGGGACAGACAAAAATGTGTGTACCAGTTGTGGACTATCAGAATATGATCATTAGATGATTTTCTTTGGTCCTACTTAGATTTTAAAAACCACACCCTTATCAAATCATGTGGTGGAGGAAATGTGGACCAATTATAAGTGCTAGCATTTCATCACGTTTGCAGTCTTAACCGATGTGCGACTATTTTGTCTCCACCAGTTTTGGTTTTTAAGCTTCAAAATGAATCCTGACAGTCTCACATGGACATGTCACTGACTCCCTCACCAGTGCCCATATCCCTGGTACACTATCAAGTTCTAAATAGGAAAAGCTAAGGGTGGACCAAAATGGGTGCACCAGTTGTGGACCATCAGAATCTAACTACTGGATGATGTTTTGGGGTCCTATTTAGGTTTTAAAAAACCCACCGCTATCAAATCCTGTGGTGGAGGAAAGTGAATCAAATTGTGGATCGCATATGCACCTTCAACCAACTATCCCAACCAACTATCCCTCCTTATATATGATTACTTGACATTTCTACAACTTTGGAAGGGAGAGAGGATGGATATTCACCAAGTCTTATTTTTGAGGTGCTTGCTTCACTATTCATAGATGTTGCCATGTATTCCTGAATAACCGGCAATGATTGTTGAGTTTCTGTTCTGTAATGCACAATAATTGCGCATCACTCGTTCTGGCTATTGCATAATGATTGCACAACATTTACTCCGGCGTATTGCATAATGGTTGTGCAATATTCACTTGGCCTATCCTCTCTGGCATGATGCACTATTGTTGTGCGATATTCGTTCTGGGATAATAGCCTTCATAATGCGCAAAGGATGCGCTACAAGGCTCTAGGCCATCTACCCGGCCGAATGCATCATTGGATGCGAGATTTGGCCCTTGGCCAAATGCCAAACATAATGCGCCATTTTGGCGCGATATTGGCCTTAAGCTAATCTATCTCTTACCAACAAACGGAAGCATGTGTCATGCTAAAAATAAGAGGTGTTACATCATTCACCCCTTTAAAGAATTTCGTCCCCGAAATTCAAAACAAAAACTATTGTGGACAAACTCTTCAGTTTGAATTCCTGGGCAAAAGTCTCATGCAGATTCTCAGAAATCACAAGGTTTCTTCAGTTTTTCATGGAACATCAATTAGGATTTTCTGGGAAAACGTTTCATACCGCATACTCAGGAATCCAAAAAGAGTCAACAACATTACCAAGAATCTCAATTGGCCGGTTTCCAAAAGATATCTCAACCAGGTATCCTAAGGGGCGTCTCATACCACCACTCAGGAATCCCTAAAGTTCACAAGTTGAAAGATGTCACTAAAATGACAAGCCAAATCGAAATGCAACACTGTGAGGACCAAACTCTAATGCCAGTGCAGTAGGATGCAAGCCACCTTCCCTGACGGATTTCCATTTACCTATCGTAATGGGTTGTTTTCCAACCTAACAACACACACCTTCCCGGAAGGGTGAGGGGTGATAAATCCCTTTGCCAGTGGTAGTAGGATACCAGCCAACTGTCCCAGAAAGCACCGTCCCAGACGGATTCTCTGGCAAACTCACAGTGCTTAAACAAGCCCAACTCGATTCGCAAAGTAACTGGCCTAGCAGTTACTAACTCTTTCCGTGCAAAAGTTGGCCTACTCTCCAACTTTATTTCCTTTTTGAAGGAAAAATACTCGTTGACGAGTCCAGTCCGCACAGTCTCTAGAGTTATCTCGGGACTTGCTCAGATACCAACTGTGACGTACTGGAAAATTGCGCCTAGGCGCACCAGGCGTCATTTTCCAGTCTGTCACAAAAAGTTTGTTTAATCTTTCTCTACAAACTACTTCAGTTGATAAATCCCAATATCAAGCCCTAATTCTTTGATTTCAACAAGCATACATTTAATTTTAATATTTTACTAAGATTTCAACAAGAGAAGTTCGTATTGCGGATGAATAAGACGATAAATTCCTTAATCATAATGATGGATAATGAAGAATGTCATCTCAACCTTTTTATTAAGTTTGATAAAATTTCTATTGGTTTCATTAAGAAGTTAAATTGAAAAGGCTTCAAGTAATGTTTTGTGCAGCTTGAATTTTGGATTGAAAATGATACCAAAATCTTTTACTTTTATTTTTATGACGATATGGTAAAAAAAGAAAACCACATTGGATAACCACGTAGTATGCCACATCCGCTTTGCTGTTAATCAATTATTACTAAGCTGGTCAAATAGTAATTTGGATTATCACAGTATTTTAATGTGCAGATATTATCCACGGTTTTTTTAGTGGAAAAATATTACCCACATTGTTTAGTGTGTGCAAATATTATCCACAATGTTTCTCTTAGAGTGCATCAATTATCCACCGTTTTAATCAAGCTCCAATGATTATTTATGGTATTGGTGGTACCATAGTTAGTAATTCACTTAATAACTCGCGAATCATTCACGAATTATTACGTACCATTTGGGAACGCATTATATAGCCTTTTAACTGAAAGTTCAAACTAAGTACCTGAACTTTCTGAGCTTCTCGCACAATTCACGCATTTCTTGCACCATACTGGAACTTATCAGTTAAAGTCGGCCCATCCTTTTTATTAGTGGGACATTGAACCCAACACTCATTAACCTTTTATCCTATAATTTTCATACTGATTAACTTCCTTCTTTGACCATGCACAATTTGTAAAATGCCCACGTCTAAATGACTTGATAGGGAGTATGATCATCCAACGAATAGACTGTAGCTTACCTCATCAAGTATGGAAGCAATAGTCTCTTTCCGAACCATATGGTATGAGTTACCAAGATGTTGCAATCATCTCACAAGTAGATGATATGAGCGGAAAAATACTAGGCTACTAATGATGCAACTCATTGTGGCTGCTTACGTACACTTCTCCGTTCCATAAAGGGATCAAGCACGGACCATAGTTCATTGTTGTCGAGACTAGAAACTAAAACCAACTCGTTGCAAGGCCATAACTAAGCAAAGCATAGTCCATATAGGCCAAATGATTTTTCAAAAATAACGTACAAGAGTGTGCATCATTGGGACACTTAGTCTGCAAGTATGCATTTTCTAGCTTGGGAATGTGAAATATCACATCGTTCGTTTTGCACGATTTGGGTACATTATTGGTTTAACAACACAAAAATAATGATGCCTACGTATCATGAAGCTCTCTCGAGTAAACAACGCGATATAATGATGTATTTGTGATAGACACATTTTTGTGTCCGATTTGTCTCGATTCTATATATTGTTAGGCCTCATTTTTGTACTTATTATGGTGTTTTATTTATTTGTAGGTATTTTTGGATAATAAACATTTTTGGAAAAAATTGGCTCGAATAGTTGTCGGAAAGCACCCGGAGGACATTTGCTATTCGGACTCTCACTTTGGATAAGGGATAACCTAATTACTAAGGGGAATCCCATTTCCAGGCAGTTGATAATCGCACCCCTACTCTGGATAAGTGGAAACCATCTTCATCATTCAAAAATAAGGATTTTGGCGGGGGAAAAAATGCAGTTAAAGAGCAGTTTTGGAAATCGTGATTTGAAGGAGTTTGAGGTCGATTAAACCTCTGATTTTCATAGGATAGACTCCTTATGGGTCTAGGAATCTGATGTGGGTGTTTAAATCGATTAGAATGGGCTCAAACGACGGATTTTTCTCACAACAAGAAAATATGGAAAGTCACGTGTGTGACCTGTTTTAGGGAATTTTAGAGTGATTAAAGCGCTGTAAACCTTCCCAAAGATTTGTATCTATCTAAGGAAGAGTTTAGAATAAAAAGGAAAGCTCAGAAACGCGTAGAAATCCTAAAACAAGAAATTGTCGCAACTTGGCCGTGAAGAGAAGGAAAGAGATTTTGGAAGATTTGGGAGAGATTTAATCGGTATTTTTGATATAAATAGATGTCTTGGGTCATATAGAAGAGGTGTCGAGAGTTTGGGAACCTAAGGAGAGACATAGAAGAAGAAATCAGAGCTTTACCAAACTCTGTTTCTGCTGCTGCTGCTTTTGAAGAAGAAGAACGCGAAGAACATTGACCCCCGATAGACAGTCGCAGAAAAGTATCGATGTTTAACAGCTGAAGAACATTAAGCTGTTCAGGGCAATCTTATTTTAGGGTCTTAAAATCAGCGACAAAGCAACCGTTTTTCTGTAACAGTTCCATTGTAACAGCTGTTTTGCAACACCAATACACTGTTGCAAACATTCTGTGTTATTACTTTTCACTCTTTTAATCATCTTTTGAGCAATAAACACATATTTTGAGATCATCATTAATATGAGGAGCTAAACCCCAACACTGGGATGACAGAGGAAGCCATACTTCATACGTGTGGGAATTATATTTAATTATTTTTATGACTTTTTGCATTAATTTAATCGTTTTATGATTTTTCTTAATTAGTTGTGAAGTCGTATGATGATGTATGCTTGGTATAAGTGCTTTTGATGCATCATGCTAGTGATTTACAGTTAATCTTTTTAAAATCTACCCTGGCAAAGAATTAGAGTCAATAAACAAGAGCTATAATTGTCTAAGAATTGATTTTTGAACCACATGGTATGAGGTTTGGTGGAATCCTGAGTCTCAGTAATCTCTCGACATTGTGACAAACCTTGTGTGTATATTTTCTTTATTTTTATTGTTTTCTATTATTAAGTCTGAAATTGAGTCTACACAAGTCCGAGTTGAACGAACTTTATTTACCACTTTAAAAACTACATCAATTTTTGGCGCCGCCGATGCAGACTTGTTTTTAGGGTTTTAGATTTATTTTTTTTATTTTTGTCCTTTTAATGTTTTTGGGTATTTATCTTGTGTCTACAGGTTCTGGATCATAAAGAAAATTGAGCCAAGGAGTTTGGTGATTTCATACAGAATTGGAGCTAAAGATTAAAGCAAAAAGAACAGAAAAGAAGACAATTTTATTTTAGACAATTTTAGTTTAGGGTTTGTTTATTTTATTTTTAAAAAAAAAACTGTATTAGGGTTTATTATTTTTGTAATTTTTCTTTATTATTTTTGGACTTTTGGACTTTTGGTTTTTGGGACATTATTTTTTTTATTACCCTACGGAAGGGTACTTTAAATATAAACTGTTTGCAGAGAAGGAGGACAATTACGATATTGTCTCTGCACCTTGGGTTCGTACACTAGACATCGGAGTCAGTGGCCCGAGTCGACTACAACCGATTCATCCCCCGTCTGGAACGGGAGGTAAGATTCTAAACACTCGCGAATCCCCTGTCAGCGAGTTACTGGACTCGTTCGTATGCATATATGTTGAGGACTGAATACATACATTTATTTTTCTAGTAAAGGGCAAGGCCTCGCCATACAAGATAAGGGTTCGGATTTCATCACCGTTCTCTTCTTGCCCGCTTTAGGAACACGTAACCTACGCGAACCTAAGCCTAAAATTTTGACTAGAACGAGACCGATAGGGTAACGAGCTTAACAGGAAAGTCATTCGAAAAATATTGGTTACTCTTTTAAGCATAGTTCGAAGTTCTTGACGGTTTCTGTAAATTGAATGCGTGACTGCGCCGCCTTGTAATACTGGTGAGGCCTTGGGTATCAAAGCTCCACCGAGCTTCCCTCGCCTCTATTCAACTTACGTTAACTCGGATTGATTCCAGAGGGGTTTGCTTAAATTGTAACGAATTCCCGTTCGAAGGATTAGAAGCTGGTCTAGAAACAATCTAAGTGGAGCCATCATGCTTTTTGTTGGCTAGAAATCAATAGGTTTGATTTGGTTGAGTCGGCCTTGATCTGTGTTTGCTTACCCTTCCAATTTAGAAAATTCTATTGTATGCCTGAACGTAAAAGAGACGCACTAGGTAGATTTGTTAAAGAGAAACCTGGTAGTTCTAAGCGTCTCAAATACCTTAATCTAGAAAGTTCGGCTTTTGAAGAGTCTGTTTTTGAACGTTCTTTGACTGAGGAGAGAATCCATGTTGCTCCAATAGCGCCAGAAATGGCAACTTTGAAAGCTTTGTTGAATCCAACTAGGACTACCCGTCCTTCGTGTATTAAGTTAGCCGAAACGGAGGCACCCTATAAACTGAAACCTGTGACCTTACAGATGCTCCCAATCTTTTTAGGGAAAGAAAATGAAAACCCTTATTACCATATTAGGGATTTTGAGGAAATTTGTAGTACTCTAAGAATTAGAGGCTTAGATGATGATGCTTTGAAACTTAGGTTATTCCCATTTTCCCTGAAAGATAAGGCCAAGTCGTGGCTGTATAGTTTGGACTCCGAGTCAATTGAGACATATGAACAACTTACATCTGCCTTTTTTAATAAGTTTTTCCCTAGGCACAAAACATCGTCTATTAGGACGCAAATATGCAAATTTCCACAACAAGAGGGAGAATCTCTATATAGGTATTTGGAAAGGTTCAATGATTTATTATCCCAGTGTCCTCATCATGGTTTAGAAAAGGTTAGGCTAGTTCAGATCCTTTATGAGGGTTTAGATTATTCCACAACGACCATGGTTGAGTCTCTATGCACTGGTGGATTTGAAAAACAAACTATTGATACGGCGATGAAATTTTTTAATGAAATCGCCGAAAAAACCCAGCAACGGGAAAATAGTAGGGCACCCCAGAAAACAATTCTTTTAAGTAGAGGAAACTTTAATAGGGTAGAAGGAGGCTATGAATCAGATGCCAAAATTGCTGCTATAGCAAAAAGGTTAGAAGCCTTAGAAGTGGGCCAGACTAGTGGTAGAGTAGAGCCTTTTTGGGAAGGCCAGAATATTGAAGAGCAGGCCAATGCTCTTTATAATAACACTAGATTTGATAACCGTCAAAAGATTGACCCATATTCAGAAACCTATAATCCTGGTTGGAGAAACCATCCGAACCTTTCGTGGTCTAAGGGCCAAAGTCAAGGTCAGTTTAGTAATTCTAATGCTCCCCCAGGTTTTGGTTATACTAAGAATCCTTTAGGACTAGCTCAGTTTCAGAATCAATCAGATAAGAAAATCCTAAGTTTAGAGGAATCTCTCGCCTTGTTAACTCAGCAAACTGCAAAATTCCAGTTATTCGTAGAACAGAGTCTACAAGCTAGTAATAGGATAGGACAAGAAAATAGTCAGGCTATTTCCGAGTTAAAAACCCAGGTTGGTCTGATAAGTGATTCTTTGAGAGAAAAAGGTAAGTTTCCTAGTCAAACACAACCCAACCCTAGAGGATTTCATGAATTAGGTGCAAAACCATAGAATCAATTGAATGTTGTTAGAACCCTTAGAAGTGGTAGAGTTGTAGACAATAAGGTAACCATGCCCGATAGTGAACATATTGTAGTTCACCCCTCAGGATCTCACCTCTCAGGACCAGTAGCTGAAGAGACTGATAAAGTTTCTAATGATGTGAATTTGGTTCCTGAAAGGTCTGATTTTAGGCCTAGAGCCCCATTTCCTCAGCTGTTAGTACCAACAAAGAAGGAATCAAACTTTAATGACATAGTGGAGGTCTTTAAGAAAGTTACCATAAACCTTCCCTTATTAGATGCAATTAGGCAAATTCCTGCTTATGCCAAGTTCCTTAAGGATATGTGTACGCGAAAGCGAAAACTTAGCGTCCATAAGAAAGCCTCTTTAGCTAGTCACGTAAGTTCAATCATTCAGAACACCACAACTCCAAAGTACAAAGACCCAGGTTCTCCTACCATTGCTTGCACAATAGGTAACTTCCGGGTAGAAAAAGCTTTACTTGACTTAGGAGCCAGTGTGAACTTACTTCCATTCCATGTATACTTACAGCTAGGACTGAAACCTACTCAGATGACACTGCAGTTAGCTGATAGGTCTGTTAAAATCCCTCGAGGTGTTATCGAGGATGTTCTTATTGAGGTCGACAAGTTTATTTATCCAGTGGATTTCTTGGTCCTATATACCCAACCTGTCCCTGACCCAGAGAACCAGATACCTGTGATTTTAGGTCGCCCATTTTTAGCTACGTCTAATGCGATCATTAACTGTCGAAATGGTGTGATGAGTTTATCTTTTGGCAATATGACTATGGAGATGAACATTTTTAATGTCAGTAAGCAACCTCATGAGCTAGATGACACATGTGTTTAGGAGGTGAACGTGATAGAAGCCTTAGTTCAGGAGTCATTACCAAACATTTTGTCTGAAGACCCATTAGAAAGTTGTCTATCCCATTTTGGTTTAGATTTTGACGACGATAGCACTATTGAACATGTGAATGCTCTATTAGATTCTACCCCTGTGTTAGACACTGATAGATGGAAAGCTAGGTTCGAACCGTTACCAGTTTCTGAGACCACCCTAATTCCTTCTTTAGAAGAGCCCCCAAAGTTGGACCTTAAACCACTACCCGATACTCTAAAGTATGTGTTTTTAGGCCCATCTGAGACTTTACCTGTAATTGTAGCTTCCAATTTGGATAGTGATCAGGAAAGTAGGATAGTAAATGTACTTCAAGACAATAAGGAAGCTTTAGGGTGGACTATAGCAGACATTAAGGGTATAAGTCCTACTGTGTGTATGCATCAGATTCATTTAGAGGAAGACTCCAAACCTTCTAGGGAGATGCAACGTCGACTGAACCCTAACATGAAAGAGGTAGTTCGAAAAGAGGTGCTTAAGTTGTTAGATGCAGGTTTTATTTACCAAATTTCAGACAGTAAGTGGGTCAGCCCTGTTCAGGTTGTCCCCAAGAAATCAGGTATCACTGTAGTCCAGAATGATAATAATGAATTAATGCCAACCTGAGTGACCACGGGATGGCGTGTGTGTATTGACTATAGGAAATTGAACAAGGTCACAAGGAAGGATCACTTTCCCATTCTTTTTATCGACCAAATGCTAGAGCGATTAGCTGGACATAGTCACTATTGCTTCTTAGATGGATACTCCGGTTATAATCAGATCGTTATTGCCCCAGAAGACCAAGAGAAAACCACTTTTACCTGTCCCTTTGGTACCTTTGCGTATAGACGCATGCTTTTCGGGCTATGTAATGCCCTGCAACTTTTCAGCGTTGTATGATGAGCATATTTTCTGATATGGTAGAACGGTTCTTAGAGGTCTTTATGGATGATTTTTCAGTGTTTGGTTCATCTTTCGATGAGTTCTTGCATCATTTGACATTAGTGTTGACTAGGTGTAAGGAAAAAAATTTAGTGCTTAATTGGGAAAAATGTCATTTCATGGTTAAATCAGGAATTGTATTAGGGCACATCGTCTCTTCAAAGGGTATAGAGGTAGACAAAGCCAAAATTGACCTTATTAAGACTTTACAGATCCCAAAAACCGTAAAAGATATTAGGTCATTCCTAGGGCATGCAGGTTTTTACCGTCGATTCATTAAGGATTTTAGCTTGATTTCTAGACCTCTTTGCAATTTGCTTGCAAAAGATGTTAAGTTTGTCTTTGATGATGTTTGTTTAGAGGATTTTGAGAAGATAAAACTTTACTCACTACTTTCCCGATAGTCCAGGCACCTAACTGGAACCTACCCTTTGAGATTATGTGTGATTCTTCAGATTACGCTATAGGCGTCGTTTTAGGACAACGAGAAAACAAATTACTTCATGTGATTTATTATGCTAGCAAAACTCTGAATGATGCCCAAATGAACTACACAACTACCGAGAAGGAACTTTTAGCCATCGTGTTTGCCTTGGATAAGTTTAGGTCTACCTATTAGGTTCTAAGATCATAATCTATACAGATCATGCTGCTTTGAAATACCTTTTATCTAAGAAGGATACCAAACCTAGATTGATTAGATGGATCCTATTGTTACAGGAATTTTCCCCAGACATTAGAGACAAAAAGGGTGCAGAAAATGTAGTAGCAGACACTTGTCTAGGCTAGTTGTTAGTTCCCCTAGTGATTCCCTTCCTATAAGGGATAGCTTTCCTGATGAACAATTGTTCTCTGTTTCCCAATCACCTTGGTATGCAAATATAGTGAATTATCTTGTTACTGGTCGAACCCCTCAACATTGGGGTAAGCAAGATCGTTCTAGGTTTTTAGCCGAGGTTAAGCATTTCTTTTGGGACGATCCTTATCTGTTTAAGTATTGTCCGGACCAGATTATTAGGAGATGTGTATCTGAGAGTGACCAGTCTAGTATTATCTCCTTTTGTCATGAACATGCATGTGGGGGTCATTTTAGTGCTAAGAAGACTGCTGCTAAGATTTTGCAGTGTGGATTTTACTGGCCTTCGTTGTTTAAAGATTCCCATAGTCATTGTGTTTCTTGTGAGCGTTGCCAGAAGTTAGGAACCATTTCCCGTAGAAATATGATGCCTTTGAACCCTATTTTAGTGATTGAGGTCTTTGATGTGTGGGGCATTGATTTTATGGGTCCATTTCCTATTTCGTTTGGTTATCTTTACATACTTGTCGCTGTAGACTATGTGTCTAAGTGGGTTGAGGCGGTTCCGTGTAGAACGAATGACCACAGGGTCGTAGTCCAGTTTTTGAAAGAGAATATACTTACACGTTTTGGTACGCCGCGAGCTATAATTAGTGATGGAGGTTCACACTTTTGTAATAGACCGTTCTTTTAATGAAACAATACGGTATTACCCATAAAGTAGCAACCCCATATCACCCTCAGACTAGTGGTCAGGTAGAGGTTTCCAATAGGGAAATTAAACGTATTCTAGAGAAAACAGTTAATCCAAATAGGAAAGACTGGTCGTCGAGGCTTACTGATGCCTTATGGGCTTACCGTACTGCGTTTAAGACACCCATTGGAATGTCACCTTATCGTTTAGTGTTTGGCAAGGCATGTCACCTGCCTGTTGAGTTAGAGCATCGAGCCTATTGGGCTATTAAGAACTTAAACTTTTCACTTGACAAGGCAGGAGCTCAAAGAAAGCTCCAGCTCAATGAGTTGGACGAGATTCGTAGAGATGCATACGATAGTGCTAAGGAGTATAAGAAAAAATGAAACTTGTGCATGATAGGAATATTTTACGAAAGTCATTTTCTCCAGGTCAAAAAGTTCTTCTGTATGACACTCGTTTGCATCTATTCCCCGGGAAGTTGCGCTCTCGGTGGACCGGTCCTTTTGTGGTCCGTACTGTTTTTCCTCATGGCGCTGTTGAGATTGAGACACCAGATGGTAGTAGTTCTTCGAAGGTTAACGGTCAGCGATTGAAGCCCTTTTTAGAGCCTTTTCCTACAGGTGATGTTGAGGAGGTCCCTCTGGAGGACCCTGTTTACCTTGATTGACCATCGAGGCGATTTTGTATGTTGTATAATATTTTGTAGGTTTTTGGTTACACTTCACCCAGGTACTATCTTTCGACTTCTCTCTTTACTATTTCCTCATGTTACTTATATTTTTGGTACTGTTCTTTGATTAGAAACATTGAGGACAATGTTAGATTTAAGTTTGGGGGTGGGGTAGAACTTTTTGTTACCTTTTCGTTGCAATAAATAAACTCCAGAGCCTAGAAATTTATCCCTATTAAGGATGGCACTAACCAATCTAAGTGGATGGAAGCATTTTGGTTGTAGGAGTTGAGGAACCAATCTGACTAGATGGCAACATCTAAAGAGTCTATTCATAAAA
Source organism: Papaver somniferum (assembly GCF_003573695.1). Classification (NCBI taxonomy): domain Eukaryota; kingdom Viridiplantae; phylum Streptophyta; class Magnoliopsida; order Ranunculales; family Papaveraceae; genus Papaver; species Papaver somniferum. Next base: position 191,175,331 of record NC_039362.1, on the reverse strand, counting down.
GCACAGAGCTCAGGTGTTAGAAATAACATGATAGTTTCACCATATCTCGTTGAGTCCTTTTCACTTTTTTTTTATTGTTTTGTTTTTAAACTATGTTTCTCTAAGTGATTAGGTGGGGCTCACGATTCAAGTTGTTACCAATGCTAGGGTGAATTAGAGTGATTGAGATACAAAAAAAAAAAAAAAAAAAAAAAAGAGACCAGACCATCAGACCAACTGGAATAAATTCAATAAAGTCGACCACTGGAACCCTTGTATATGCCAGTTGTGTTGACCTAGAGTTAGGATTATCAATCACTGGTTCCCTTGTATATGCCAGTGTGTTGATATTAGTCAGACTAGTATCTCAGTCCATTAGGATAGGTTCATTTTGGCGGAGGCCTTCAGACAGATATGAGAAACACCGTTCACCTAGTAAACATCAAAACCATCTATGTTTTTCTATATCCATCTTCTTGATCTATCCATGTGATTAGTTTTGACTCCGGATATTGATGTCCATAGTGCGACTATCTGAGTAGAGCTCTGTCACTTCATATGAATTTTAGTATGCTTGAGTGCAAACTCGTGTACAACAATTGGAATTTCGCATCAGGGTACTTCCTCCTGTAGTCAATAAGTATGCCAACCAAGGAGATTCTTTAGTGCCTTCCAAGGTTCTGTGTAGATAGCTAGGGTCTGGAGTAAAAGGTTTTGTGGGTATACCTCTGGTAAGCCCTCCGGAGACAACACTCCGCCACTAGGGACACCTAGGGGTTTAAAGGCTTATTGCATACGCTAAATGCAATCGACGATGCCTGCGACAGTGAGTTAGGATTTTATTTCTATTTTATTTTTGCTCGAGGACTAGCAAATAATAGGTTTGGGGGTATTTGATAGACACATTTTTGTGTCCGATTTGTCTCGATTCTATATATTGTTAGGGCTCATTTTTGTACTTATTATGGTGTTTTATTTATTTGTAGGTATTTTTGGCTAATAAACATTTTTGGAAAAAATTGGCTCGAAAAGTTGTCGGAAAGCACCCGGAGGACATTTGCTATTCGGACTCTCACTTTGGATAAGGGGTAACCTAATTACTAAGGGGCATCCCATTTCCAGGCAGTTGCTAATCGCACCCCTACTCTGGATAAGGGGCAACCATCTTCAACATTCAAAAAAGGTTTTGGCGGGAAAAAATGCAGTTTTGGCAATCGTGATTTGGAGGAGTTTGAGGTCGATTAAACCTCTGATTTTCATAGGATAGACTCCTTATGGGTCTAGGAATCTGATATGGGTGTTTAAATCGATTAGATGGGCTCAATCGACGGATTTTTCTCACAACAAAAAATGGAAAGTCACGTGTGTGACCTGTTTTAGGGAATTTTAGAGAGATTAAAACGCTGTAAACCTTCCCAAAGATTTGTATCTATCTAAGGAAGAGTTTAGAATAAAAAGGAAAGCTCAGAAACGCGTAGAAATCCTAAAACAAGAAATTGTCGCAACTTGGCCGTGAAGAGAAGGAAAGAGATTTTGGAAGATTTGGGAGAGATTTAATCGGTATTTTTGATATAAATAGATGTCTTGGGTCATATAGAAGAGGTGTCGAGAGTTTGGGAACCTAAGGAGAGCCAGAGAAGAAGAAATCAGAGCTTTACCAAACTCTGTTTCTGCTGCTGCTGCTGTGTGAAGAAGAAGAACGCGAAGAACATTGACCGGTAACACGCAGAAAGTGTCGTTGTTTAACAGCTGAAGAACATTAAGTTGTTCAGGGCAGTCTTATTTTAGGGTCTTAAAATCAGCGACAAAGCAACCGTTTTTCTGTAACAGTTCCATTGTAACAGCTGTTTTGCAACACCAGTACACTGTTGCAAACAGTCTGTGTTATTACTTTTCACTCTTTTAATCATCTTTTGAGCAACAAACACATATTTTGAGATCATCATTAATATGAGGAGCTAAACCCTTACACTGGGATGACGGAGGAAGCCATATTTCATACGTGTGGTAATTATATTTAATTCTTTTTATGACTTTTTGCATTAATTTAATCATTTTATGATTTTCTTAATTAGTTGTGAAGTCGTATGATGATGTATGCTTGGTCTAAGTGCTTTTGATGCATCATTCTAGTGATTTATAGTTAATCTTTTTAAAATCTACCCTGGCAAAGAATTAGAGTCAATAAACAAGAGCTATCATTGTCTAAGAATTGATTTTTGAACCACATGGTATGAGGTTTGGTGGAATCCTGAGTCTCGGTAATCTCTCGACATTGTGACAAACCTTGTGTATATATTTTCTTTATATTTATTGTTTTCTATTATTAAGTCTGAAATTGAGTCTACATAAGTCCGAGTTGAACACACTTTATTTACCACTTTAAAAACTACATCACTTTGCGTCATGTATGATCTATCGGCTAATTTTTATAGCTTAAGGGTGCATCTCCACTTAATGCACCTTCGACCAACATCCATTTAGTATATATGTCTTCGTGACATTTCTATAACTAGAAAAGGGGGAGAGGATGGACATGTACCAAGTTCATTTGCTTTCGCGGCGACGAGTTTCGAAAATTACCCCAGAGTGGTGTATAACCATTTCCGACCCGATACCCAACTTGAGTATTGCACCATAGTGGTGCAATATCACTCTTAGTCAACTTAAAAATATAAGTCGAACCCACTAAATTGATGAACAGTTCGGCTAGCTGAATTTGTTAACGTTATACGCCGAACCTTCATTTTCCAACTTCCAACCAATTTGCAAGATCCTAATTCGGCTTATATTAAAGTCTAATAACAAGCCGAACTTATTCCTGAGAGTTAGGTTCGGTTCTCACTCTAAATATCGTATCAGCCGAACTATATATTTTTCCAAGTTCGAATCATATTCAAAAAATCACATCAGCCAAACATGATATTGATTTTCCATGAAACACTTAAATTCATACACATTTAGGGGTTATGATTTTTATTACATATGTTTTTTTATTGTGCAGCCTTTTCATAGGATGAACCAAACAAAAAAAGTGGAAATTACTAGAAGTGTAAAGAAAGTGAAGTCTAATGATGGAGAATACCAAGGTACATATTAAACTCATTAAAATCAACTGGATATTATCTTCAACTTCAAGATAATGAAAAGACAAACACAACGCAAAAAGAATGAGGTCATTCCGATATCGGGCGAAAAGGTTATGGCCAAAACAAGATCGAAAAACTTGAGTGTGCAAAGAGAATGTTCGGCTGATAACTCAAAAACACGAGCTAGCCGAACCTAGAGCCTGCAAATCAATATTTTCGAAGTGTTTACAGAGAGAGGCTCGGCTTGAAAGTGATCTAATCGAGTCAGCCGAACCTGACAACCACCTGGGAAATAAATTTCACTTCTCAGGTTCGGCCGGGAAGGTTTGCGAGGTATTAGCCGAACCTGACACTGTTCTGGGACGTATTCAATACACATTTTGGGGTTCGGCTAAAAAATGACATTTACGGTTTAGCCGAACTGTTCATAGACACTTTCAGGGTGAAATTTCAAGAACAGTTCGGCTCAAAACTCAACTCAATTATCTACCGAACCCGCTACTGTAACCGTCTAAAACCCTAAGTTTTTAGCAATTTAACCCATTCAATCCATGAAAAACAACAAATAAAAGATTGAGTTTGTAGGGAATACCTTCTTATCCTCATTTCAGTATTTGGAGCTTCAAATGGTTGAATTTCCGATTCAATTTCCGGTTCAATTATAGTTTTTACACCTTCATCTTCAATTGGTTCTTCTTCTTTAATTCATGGATTGGAAGAAGATTTAGAACACCTGACGTTTGCTTTTTTCTTTGTACGATCCATTATATAGTTCAATTTAACCGATGATCGAATTTTCACGAATCGATAATTAATTACAGTGATGAAAAAAAATCTAAGAGAAAAGGAAGGTGGTTTAGCTGGAGAAAGAAGAAGAGATGTTTAGGATAGTTTATTTTTTGATTTTAGGTTCAAGGGTATCTAGGTAATTGAACTACCTAATAGACACCCCTTATAAAGTCACCTAGGATGGGAAAAGTATTTTGTATGTCTTGAAAGTTTTTGGTATGCCTAAATTCATAGTTCCTCATTTGAGGAGGCGTCTTTTATATGGTTTTATTCAACAGTTCGTGTAGAACCGTAGCCCACGGTGAATCCCACATTTACGCTTCTCTAGTACCCAGTAGTCACATGTGAAAACCACTACTAGCCCATTTTTTTCAACGTCAAATCCATAGGAGGAAAAGTTCACGTGCGCACCCATTTCTTTCGTTATGTATCTGTTTTTCTGTAGGATTTAGGAATATACAACATTTTAGCGGTTGTGTAACTAAATTAGTGGATGCATAAACCAAAATATGGGTACATAAGGTGTTATGCATATTTTGTGGTTCTGCATATTGTGTTGTGCTTCTTTTGTGGTGGCTGCATTACGAATATGTAATCAATTTCCGAGATTTTTTCCTAAAAGAACTATCACCTCTGTTTTTTTTCATAAAAACCTTAAATCTGATATTGTTGTTCTTACTCATTGTGTAGATTTCGTTAAAAGCTTTCCAACGAGATAGAATTTGTAAAATTTAGAGACACATTTTTGTTAGATGTTTTATATTTACGTTTCATACCCTAAAAAAATAAGATGGTTATGTAGAATTTTGGATGTTACAAAAACTGAAAAATATTTTGAGCCCGCCAATAAGAATAATATTTTTACTGGGCCTTAGATTAATTTTCCCTAGTCACATCCCTACCTACAGTTAGGGACAACAATTACAGGAACAGAAACCCCAAGTGACACCGTCATCCCAGCAAGCGAAGGATGTCCACAGTAATTCGATTAGGTAATATTAATCATGACTACATCGTGACCCAAAAATCTTCCATACCATGTATGGATGTTTTACCGGAAAAGGGGAACACACCGGATTATATTATTAAAGGAAAACCGCAACTAGATGTTGATGTGTTGAAAGAATAATAATGTTGCAGCAAACTAACTTATCTTCTTCCAGATGTGCATCTTCATATCGGACATGTAACTTTATAGAGGTCGTATTCACGCCCGTGCAAACTAATCAGCTATTGTGGTTTTTTTACACAAAAGTTGGAACCAGGACAAAGAAGTATACAGCATTGAATTTCCAGAATAAGGGTTTTGGACTGCATAGAGTAAACAAGAAAACAATTTTCATTCAAAATTATGATTTTTTTTTTCTTAAAATTTATTATTGGACTGCACCAAGAAACAAACTACAGAAAAAGGAAAACAAGAAAGAACTTAGAAGCGATCCACCAATTGTGGACGCTGTTCTCCAGAGCGACAGTTCATAAATAGACGTTGGACTGTTTCAGCAGCATCACTACAGAAAGGGCAAATGCTCTCAATATTCTGAACATGCCTTGCAATCTTATACTACCTAACAGGCAGGCATTCTGAACATGCCTTGCAATCTTATACCCAACAGGCAGGCAATCCCGCACACATTCCCAACAGAGATGTTTAATCTTGGGAGGCAGGTTAATGGACCAGAATTGCTTATAACATGCTGAGAACTAACTACCCTAATTGTCACTAAAAATGCCATTGTGGGTTGGAGACCACCTGATTCTATCCTGTTCCTGCGCAGGAATCCTAATACCACAAATATCTCTAACAGTCAAACAAGGATCACGATCTAGGTAGAGGAATAAGGGCTTCGGCTGAAAAGAAATTTGGGATTTGACTAGTTCCAAGTGTTGGGGTGCTGTTTTTTTCTGTCAGGCTTTCTTGAATTTAATTTTTTTCTCTTGTTGTTGCACTAGTTTAGTTCACTCTTTCTTGTTCTTAGCTTTTCCTTTGCAGTAAAAGTATAACTTCTTAAGCCAAAAAGAAAGAATCTGGTTATAAATGCACCGGCAACAACCAATTTTCGAGTAACGGTGTAGCTCCACCAGCAAGAAAACTGAAGTGTTGAACCACAGCTTTTCCTTCTGCCCTATGTACAATGACCTTGGCGTGCTGAGAACAAATGTCCATTTAAACCTTCAACAGTATCAAAACACATCCATTCTGTCTATAAACAAGCTTCCCGGTTACCACAACTACTTCATCAGCTTCCCTCTCCATCTGCAGAGAGGGGTAAACAAAAGAACTATGAATCACACGGCCTCAATCTTTAATTTTTCGTTCCCATGTTATTATGAAGAAGAAAAATTATGAATTTTTAAATAGACTTACCGGTCCAAGGTATTTGATGCAATTACGTTGCAAGGTATTTGATGCAATTACCTGGTTTACTTCTTTGCCATCTCCAGCATCCAACCTTAAAAATTTGTGTAAATAAATTATGAGGAGAAACGCTATTATGGGACAGATCTTTAAAAGAAGTATCTACCAGTAGAAGAATGGTTGACTGCTCTCGCTTTCGAGCCACACATCATTGTAGAAATGTAGGTCGTCACCATACTGATGTTGTGGGTCAATTTTTGAAAAATAGAATATGTACAAATACGTTAATTTCGTATCAACTCTGACTTGAAAATTCTCGGTGCAATACTACTAAAAGGAAAATAAGATTGTTCTCTTAGTAGACAGAGTGACAATGAAAGTCGACGACTACAGTTTGTATAGTTTGATAAAGGTCCCTGAACTTACAGCTTCAAGCCAATGTTGCAAAGCTAGTTTTTGTGCCTTCTCATCCCTGGTTAAACCTTTGCCAACCTGCATAATAACAGTACAGTGATGTTAATGAGATTCTTTGACCAACTCTGGTTTTTTGAAACTTTGGGTTATATCGAAAGGAACAAAAGCATGATTTGGAAAAGGGGAGGAATGCAAGACGCATAAGTCCACAACTGAGCCCGCCACAAAGAAAAAGAAATACAACCAAAAGAGTTCAATGGGGAACTCTTTGATCATAATTGGTCCAAAAATATCAGTAAAGAAACTAAGCAACTCCAAGCAAAACTCTTTGCAACTATGTATTGTAGTTAGTCAAGTGAGGAGTACCTTGGCAGGTCGTCCATTCCCGTACCCACGGTGAAACAGCTGTTTCTGGTTTTACAATGTTGCAGAAGGATACCGAAATTTGCTTGAGAGCGCCAAAGTCCAAATTTCCACCTACAACATTTGAGAGAAAACCAAATAAGAGCAGCACCAAAAATCCTACAACATAAAAATAGCATCTGAAAAAAGTATATCCAGGAACTAGAATGGTCTAATATGACCTACACCAACTTGTTCGAAACTCTAGTCATCAATAGCCACATTGACCCAAAATAAAAAACAATAGCAGTCTGCAAGGTATCTTTCTAATTAATCCTTCTCATGGAGATCGAAAAGTGCATTAGTTGAAGATAAACCAATTAGGTTGGTTGTGGTTAAAGTAGACAGGACAGAAACGTATATCACAAAATAGTTATCAGAGACAACTCTGCCTATTTTACTCTGTTGTTTTAGATAAAATTTATTGATGAATGAAGACAAACTAATAGTGCAGATTCCTATTCATGCTACCATATTCTGTAAATTGATACTAGTAACTACACAATAACATAAGCAGTATCAAAACACTAGATGAAAATATGAAAGACTACAAATTTGGATCCCTAAAATAATCTGTATCAGAGAATGTTAAAAAAACAGTATTCCTTCCTACTGGGAAGCACTCCCTTTCACTAATTTTTCCTGCATATACTTATTCGACTACCTTATTTAGCGGCTTGATACTGAAACAAAATCTCATTTAGCCATATTGAGTCTATTGACCCCTTATTTGAGTTTTTGAGACTCTCAGGTTTTAATTGACCCCTTATTTGAGTTTTTGAGACTCTCAGGTTTTAATTGACCCCTTAATTGAGAGTATAATCGTACAACGACCCAGTTTGATGCCGCATTAAGAACTTGAGGTTTTAACACTTATCAGGTTGTTAGCTTTAGGTATATACACAAAGGATATTATGCGGAAAAAGGAAAAAGAAGAGGAAACGGGGTTCAAGTGAGTAGTTTGACATTCTATGATTTAATAAATTTATAGAAGAAAATAAAATCAGCTAAGCTAGTATTTTTGGAAGAAAGAACAGATGTAACTGAGCTTGTGGTGGCTAATGGTGCAACTATGGCTCTAACTGAATCAAAGTTAAGCAATTGAAAAAATGATACAACTGTGGAATTAAGCATGAAGTGCGTAATGGTACTTTTGCTAATAGTCTGCAATGTAATCATTGTTCTGTATCCCGGCAATACTAGTCTTCAAGGTACTTGCTAATTGATGTTAGTCAATACAGAGAACTCTGCCTAGTTGACTATTATTCTTGTAATATTTGTAATTGAACAAAGAAAACCTTCAGTACCAATTCAAACTACCATGTGCTATTGAAGTAGAAAAACACTAGGCATAAATATAAACGCCCATAAATTGGATCCCTAAAGCTATCTATTAGATAGTGTCAAGAGGTAACATGAAAATATATACCCTCGTATTTCTAGAAAGCTCTGACTACAATACTTATTCCCCTCCCATATGAACTAAACAAGTCACCAAAGCATACATCAGTCATACCCTCAGATAATGTCATGTCATTAACAAAATGCAAAGTTAACAAAGCAGTAAAGCTTAAAATAAGAAAGTAAAAAAAAATCCCATCAAACTGGATAGATGATATAAAGTCAAAATAACAGTAGTATCAATATATGACCCACTAAGACAATATCAAACATTTAGGTTCACACAAATGCTACTTGCTATCCAAATTAAAAAATCAAACTAAACAAAGATTACCAGTTTATAAGTATATGTATTCAGGGTCCGCATCCTCTTGTAGCTGCTCACGGCCGTTTGTCTCCTCAACTTTAGCTGACTCCACTAGCTCCTTATATTCTTCCCCTAATTCTTTCAACGAAACGAAGGTGTTTTTGTGAGGGGATACTTTACGAAACCAATCCTTAAACTCCACAAGCCTTTTCAAGGTTGACGTCTTTGTGTCGTAAATGTTCAGATAGAAACTACCATAAGTTATAACACCATCAGTCTTGGTAACGGCTAATAACCTGTTATTGTCCACCCTAAACTTTCTATACCAAACCAACACATGATTTGGCACTCGCTCTTCCATGTCATGATTATCATTCTTCTTTTTCAATAGCCATGTGTCAAAACACCCGTCTTCTTCGACACCCAGATAGATAGCAATATAGAAAAACCCATCCACAGCCCCTATTTTATTATCACGCCAATTCCCTTCTGGTGGCAAAGGAGGTGGCGAAATATCTTGACAAAAAATTTCCTCAGCTAAATCAAAGGTGATGATCCTTTCAGATTCAACGCCCATCCAATATAGAGCTCCATTTGCAAAGATACCAGCTTCCTTCCAATCACACATACTAAACTCATTAGTGAAGTTTCAAAGGTTTCTCCATCCACTGCCACTGCCTAGAGTGTAAATGTGGATTTGCAGAGAATTGTGGTTCGCCACATAAATTCCTACAACTTTATACTCATTGGTTGAAGAAGCATAACCAAAGCTAGTTGTCATCCCACAAGTATACGGATCACTACCACAACCATCTCTCTCAATTTTTGGAAGCAAAACATATTCCTTAGTGACTGGGTTACAAATACAAACAGATCGACTAATAAGACAGATCAAACCATTACAGGAACCAACAAACCAAAAATGCTTAAACGGAAGGGATAAATTGATTCTTCTAATTCTATGAATCGGTGGTCTTGACTCATTATCATATTCGATGTAGTGATATTTTGAAGTGTATTTCCACTCAGTATCAGTAAAAGCAATAAAACTCATCTTACCAGAATGAGCAGCAGCAGCAGAATCATAAGGATGATAAAGATGATGTAAATACATCTGATAGAATGATGGATGACGAACGAGAAGTCTCCAATTTGAGCATACTAATTTGCATTGAAAAACAAATTCAGCCGGTACTCGGCTGAGTATGTCTATTCTAATCTCTTCTGGGAGAAACTTAAAATACTTCATCACAACCCCTTTGTAGTTGAAGAAAGATTGAATGAATGAATGAATCTACACAGGGGATGGTTTAGAAAATCAATCTAGGGTTTATAAGAAAAATATACAGATGGAATTTTGGGTGCCGAGGAAAGATTTAAGAAGTTGGAAAATCAACCCCAAATTTGAGGACCGTATATAGTTGAGTCCCAGAACTTGTTGGTTGACTTGACTTGACCAATGACCACTATATTTATTTAGTCATTTTAACTGAGCCCTTTATGGCACGTGTCACGCTGATATAGACCTATGACTCGATGAGGCATATACCACCGCACTCATCACTCGCACACCATTCTCTTGTCGTCCTAAAACCCTAACTGAGTTGATGATCATTCATCTGTCCCGCTCGATTTCTCAATAATCCTAGCCAGGGGCGGATCTATGTTGTGACTAGGGCTGGCTTAAGTCCAAAAAAAGCTTCCATTTTGTAGTGCAATTGTATTTGGTTACAAAAAGTCAAGCCTAAACAACAGGCTTAATCCAGCTCAAGTCAAACCAAATGATCCTAGATTAAAAAGTGAGCTCATAGATGCACAATTTCTTCAGAGGATCTGAAGATTATGGGAACCCTATCCACATTGTGCTTGTCATATCATTGCTCGATAGTTATTTGATTTCATATCATATTTAAACAGATAATTTTCTCGTCGAATGAATAATGTGGGACTATACGTTTTAAGAAATGGACTATAATTTTCTAGATTTTTACCAATTCATGAGTTGAAGGATTGAGTGACGATGGATTTTCTCAAACTTGTAAATAATTCGTGAGAATGTGGGATTTCTAGTGATTTTGGAAATGGGATAATTGAAGTTTTCCAACTGCAACTTGATTTCATGTAATGCCATATGATAATGAATGTCCAGATTATGGATTTTGCGCGGATTCTAGTCAGTATTTGTATGCTTAAACATGAATTGCTGTATACTAAATTTGAATTTAGGTTTTTTTTTGTAGAATCAACAACTACTACGACAACAATATGAATGTGTTGTGTAGAGGATAGGATTATTTACTCAGATTCTTTTCTAGATTCTTTTCTTGTGCCACCTCCCCTGTATGCGTTCTTTTCTTCTTAATGGTGATTGTATCTCCTTTTTTCTCTAGGTCCTTCCAGTTAGAAAGGAATTGGTTGGTGTCAGTTGTCTTTAAAGAGTTAGCTGCTTGTGCTGAGGGTAAAAATGTTTTTCCATAGGCTGTTGATCAGATGGTCTTCTAGTTTTGAGAAAGATGAAACTGAGAGAACTCAGAGAAGGCACGAACAGGATGAAAACATCAGCAGGCTTTACGGCTTTGATTGGAACTTGGAAGCGACACCCACCCTTGCTATATTGCTGCAGAAATTTATTGAGATCGATAGATGGCGAGGATCTTTGTCTGCTTATACGACTGAGGCTCCAAGTGCGCTGTCTCTAGGTGCACTGTCCTTCTGCATGCAAGGTAAAAGGTAAGTTATCTTCTTGAAGCACTTGTTTGTCTCTTGGAAGCCTCAGGACTACCTGCTTGATTGGGTGTTTGATCGTAGGCAAGTAAGCATTTACAAAACATGTAGTATTAAGCTGTCGTAATGATCCTTAGTAGCTAGATCTTTCTCTTTAATTGTACTTTTTGGATGCATCAAAAGTGTTGGTGCATTTTTGTGTTTGCAACTTAATGTGCTGGTACGGTCCATGTGTTGACGATTTACTTGCCTATTGCTGCCACTATTACCCATAGATGTATTTGTCCAAAGAAAAAAAAACCACTCACATGTGAAGGAAAAGCAGCAGCTAACTTCTGGTTGTTTGTCGAGGCGGGAGAGACCCTAAATGACCTAAGTCCCTAAAAGCATAGTTTTGTAAAGCACCCATTTTAATGCTTAATGACCCTAGTTTCTTTCCTTGAAGTTGACCTCTTAATGGAACACTAGTATGCTGCAACTAAATCTGGTTTCACTTTATGTGTAAATTTTACAACATCTAGTATTACCAGATTGTTAGATGCAAACGTTATACCATTTTCAGTTTGCTTAGTTTGTGTGGGTTAAGTATAACTATTGTAATTGAATCAAATTTGGTTGCACTACGCATGAAAGGGAGGGAAAGGAAATTGTAGAGGGATGTTGAAGAGAACTTGATGGTGTTAGGTTACCTTCCAGACAACAATATGAATGTGGTGGGAGAGGATAGGAGTGAACTTCCTGAACCATTAATTTAATTCATCATATACTCTTCTTTCTTCCAACCATATGTGCTAGTGAATTTTACTGGTCTTCCACAGCTTTTTTGATTTCTTATCTTTATATAATCTCGGATGCTTGATCCTGACCATATGTGTACACTGTACAAGATGTTTTCAAACTTCTGTGTTATTTCTTTATGTAGTCTTGGATACTTAATATTTACTATTCGACTGTTTTATGACAAGTTTCTGTGCAACACTCTGGTGCATATGACAAGTTAGTAAATTGTGATGGCTGTTTGAGATCCCTGTCCTTTTAGTTAGCACTTTCTTTTTAGTGAACTTTGACCAGCTTTTGTATTTGCAGATTTAAAGAACTGAGTACTGAAGATTGCTTGTTAATATTGAATGATGTACTCAATCATGCCAGGTAATACCTTGATCACGTGCTGATTATAAGGATGTGTATTTTGATGCTAACTAGTCATATCGATACAAGTTGACAGTCTTGGTTATGCCTAGTTTTTCTTTTCTTGTGCCACCTCTCCTGTCTGTGTTCTTTTCTTCCTTAATGGTGATTGTATTTCATTTTTTCTCTAGGTCCTTCGAGTTGGAAAGGAATTGCTTGGGTGTCGAGTCGTCTTTAAAGGATTAGCTGGTTGCGTTGAGGTTAAAAATGCTTTTGCATCCGCTGCTGATCAGATACAATGTTCTGGTTTTGAGAAAGATGAACCTGAGAGAAGGCATGAACAGGATGCAATGTCAGCAGCCTTTATGGCATTGATTGGAACTCGGAAGCGACACCATTTTGCTGCAGAAATTTATTGAGATCGATAGATGGGGAGGATAATTGTCTGCTTATGCGACTGAGGCTCTAAGTGCGGTGTCTCTAGGTGCACTGTCCTTCTGCATTGAATGTAAAAGGTAACTAATCAATGACAAACCATGTAGTATTAAGCTGTCGGAATGATCCTCAGTAGCTAGATCTGTCTCTTAATTTTACTTTTGGGATGCACCAATAGTATTGGTTCATTTATATGTTAACTCAATGCGCTGGAATACCCTTAAGTTGGCCCATTAGGTCAGTTGGTTAGAGCGTCGTGCTAATAACGCGAAGGTCGCAGGTTCGAGACCTGCATGGGCCACTTTTTTTTTGGACCAACGGGGATTAGCTCAGTTGGCCAGGGGTAGCTAGCTTACTTATTGATTTTTTATTGTTAACTTGTCACCGCGCCTAAGTGTTTATGCCGACTTTATACCAAGTTGTGATAATTGGCTTTGCTCATTTGTGCATCAGAATTGATTGATTGATCGTCACTTCCAATTATGGAATGATCTAATCCCTCCTCTCTTCTCCATGTTTATCAGCTTGAACTTGGAGAGGATTTCTGCATATAAATCCCTTTTGGTCTTCCTCTTGATTCTGATGGCATGGGACATCTTCCCGGAGGTAAAAGTGGAGGATGCCTTTGAATTGATAGCTTTATTAGATTCAAATATTAATGAAGCAGAATCTTTGGCCACCTCAAATATGAAAACTATTCTATCTCAGGTATGAGAGTTGTACCCTTTTCATTATGTAATGATGATTCTTTGGATTCTCATAAAATTCAACCATTACTGCTATGTATATATCAATTTGCAGGTTAAGGAAACAACAAAATCATTGTGAATGGGAGTGCACAAGTATCTAACATGGGAACACCATCAGCATCCAGTGTAGATGAAGATGACGCAAGCAAGGTTTTTTTCCGAAGAGATTATTATCTAGACCCGAGAACCCATTATCACGAGAAGAAAGTGTTACTTCTGAGAAGAAGTACCCAGAGAAGCCGTACTTTTGTGAGCAGTCTGATGACTCAAAGAATGCCATCCCACTCATGACCTCCGGTGCATTTGATGCTGCTACAAACCCACCTGGGTTTCCATTACCATTTTATAATAAGAGTTCTGCATCCCCTCTACATGTAATGGGTGATTCTAGGGTGCCTTCTAAAGTCTATCAAAGAGTTCACTCACAGCAAGCATCTAACACTCATTCGGCATTTGGATCTAAAGGATGTTATGCCAGGAAGCCTTTGCTCAATCAACCACCGGTACCAGTATCCCCAATGGCTCCTCTTCAAACTGTTTCGTTTGGGATATCTCAGAAAGCTGAAACTGTTCAGAGCCATTCATCTCACTATGGCCACCCGATGCGAGATGCGCAACCACCACTTCCTACAGGCCATCCATTGCAAGCATTTGATATTGATGGCACTAGTACTCTAGGTACGTTCTTTCTGTTGAATAGAAGATAACAATTATAGTTCACAGTTTCAAATAGATTATCTCTCTTCCTTTCCTCATGGTCCCGCAATGGCAGTGCATCCTCATCCTATGCTGGATTCGAAGTACTCCTGGGCTCCTGTCTCTCCTGGAAACAGGCTGCACGATGATACTAACTCCTCTGCTGGTGGATCTGCTAGACCTCCACAACTGCCACTTCCACCCACTCCTCCACCCGTCTAACATCATTTGCGCAGACATCTATGAAGAACTTATACAGTCTTCTGTTTTTGGTCACAGTAGTGCTGGTATGACTCAACCTCCCTCTACGTCACCTTCAGCCGATGCTAGATTAGGTACGTTTTCTCTCCCAGGAGGTGGCTTATCTTCTTACCCTCAGTTTCCTATGCCGCCTTTGCTGATCAGTAGGTCAGCAACTATGTCTGAAACTGTTTATATTGGTCCGCCTCATCATCAGGGTCAGAACCAACCAAGCGCCAACTCCCTGCAGTCAAAGAAACCTAGAATGCTACAGCTGCAACCACTGCAGCCCTCCACAACCTCCTCCTCAGCATCTAAGACCTATTCAGGTTACATAATTGCAGTCGGTCAGGGAATGTCTATGTTACAGTACCCTATTCAAGTCCAGCATCAGCCTATTCAAATTCAGCAACAACCCCATATTTCGCCACTTAAAGAATGTACAGATGCTGCAGTTTGATATCATTTGTATGGTAAAAAAGTTTGGAGTAATGAAAACTGGAGGGTCGGCCAGAAACGAGCCAACCCTATAAAAGATTCCACAAATTATGTCGGCCATATGTCTTGATAGCCATACAGCACTTACCAATCTATGGGTAAGCGTGGCATATTTAGCCAACCGACCCTTTTAATCTTCTTCACTCCTTGGAACTCTTCTTTTATAACACCAAGCATTTCATTCTGTTCGTATTTTTAACCGATATGGGACTATTCCATTCTACCAGTTTTCGTTTTTAAACTTCAAAATGGATCCTCGACAGTCCACCTGCTCACTGACTAGCGCCCTGACAGGAGTATTAGTATTAAAGAGCAGTACAACAGCATTTTGACAAGGGTATATTTTGAGGAGGTTGATTAGTTTTGTTAGTGGAAAAAATATAGGTTGTTTTGGGTTAATTAATCATTAGTATCTATTTACTAGTTCAGTGCAAAATCTTGTTTTTAAGTTATCACGAACCAACTCATGAAAGTGAAGTGAGGAGTGATTCAACTTATGACCTCCAATTTTGAGTTCGACTCGAGCATAAAGAGGCAACTATGTCGCCGATGTAAGTCCGTTTAGTTTGATAACCACCGTTCAATCTTCTCAGCGTATAGCAAGTCCGTTTTTATAACAACTCGCATTTCGTGTCTTGACCGAGGTAGGACTGGTGTTCCCATTCATTTCAAAGTTCAAATGAATCAGATAGTCCACCTAGATATGTAATGTCATTGTCCGTGAGGCTGAATCAACTCACCGAGTTGTTTAGAACATTTTTTTCTTTCTTTTTTTTCCTTTTTGGATAGAAAATAAATCATTTAAATTTCTTAAACTGTTACATTTGATTTATCCTTTTCCAGTATCCCAAGAAGAAATTGTGGAGGATTGTCATAACAGCTATTGTCACTAAGTGACTTAGATTTTTTTGCTAGAGCATCCGCTATTTCATTAGCTTCTCTCTTAGCATGTTTACAAAACCAAAATTCAAAGTTTTTCATAATAGAGATGCATTCATGAACAACACTATTTGTTGTCCATCTTATTGAGCCTAAGTTACCATTAATGGCATTCACTACATTGCTACAGTCGCCTTCAATTTCCAAGAACTGAATGTTTTTCTCCTTAGCCCAGTGCTTCTAAAGCCGCCACAGCTTCAGCTTGCTCCTCGTCTACTGCAGTTGCTTTCCCACCTTTTTCTCCATAGAAGGAACCTGCATCAGAACGTAATATAAGTCCATATCCCATAGGTTGTTTATCTGATATGAATGAAGCATCTAAGTTTATTTTCATGTAATCTTTAGCAGGGAATTTCCAGTAATATTTCTAGTAACAGGTCTATTCACATAAATTGGTTTTATATCACTTTCAGAATCACAAATGAATTTCTTAACCGATGTTATAAACTCAGAAGGGTTGAGTTGTTTGTTATCAAAAACAACAGTACATCTATACTTCCATACCCACCAAAGGAGATAATAGATGTATCTAATTTTTACCTGCATAGCTTGAGTCCAAAAGTTATTAGCATTGAACAAAGTAGACAACCAGTCATAAAGGTTATGATTGAAATTATTACCTATTAAGGTATGATCAAGAACAAACCATAATCTGTTAGTGATAGGACAGTCAATGAACATATGCTGACAAGATTCATCATATTGTTTACAAGAAGGCAATGTGATTCAATATTACTTACAACCTTGTGAAGTTTATCTCTAGTCTCTTGTGGAAACACAGTTGTGCAGAATTCTCCATATAAGACGAAGAATTTTTGGAGGCAGTTAAACTTTCCATAACTTGTTCCAAGGGAAGTTTGGAATATTAAGATTCTGCCGACTTAAAGAGTCCTGCAGGAGAATATTATGTGCAGACTTCACAGTATAACAACCATTTCTAGTTCCTAGCCATCTGACTTGATCTTTACCAATCAAGGAAAATCTTAAGTTAAGAATCTGATCAACTATATCATTGGAAATAAAGCCTCTAACATATTGAGATTCCAGTTTTTAGTGTTATCATCAATAAGTTGAGAGACTCTATAAATATTCCTAGAATACATAGTAGAAGGTACTTTTTTTTACCTAAAGTGGGAACCCAGACATCTTTCCACACATTAATATCTTTACCATCAGCAATTTCCCAACAATAATTCTGCTTTATAAACTCTAAACCTTGACAAATACCTCTCCAGATCCATGAACCCTGACTACTAAGGACGCTGAAAAGGAAGTGACTAAATACAATATACATTTGGGTTAAATGCAATCCTGACTAAATACAACGTCCTATACGTAGTTAGCTAAATAATACCCTAATTATTTTCTTACATTTTTTTATATATGCATTCCTAACAATATTGAATTTTCTCATATAATTTTCTTACCATACCTTTTTTTAATAAACTTTCAAATATGATTTGCTTGCTTTTGATGGGAGATCATCATGAGTACAAGAGTAAGGGAACCTCATATTTGACGAAATCGTTTGAAGAATTTGATTAAATTAAAAGCTAGGAGTGATTAAATCAAAATTGATTTGAAATGTTGATTCAGAATTGAATGAAGTTTTTTCCAATAGATTTGATTATTATACGATTAAAGCAGTATAAGAGAGCTCTCTAATTAACCATTTGTAATGCTAAATTTGGTTAAATCAGAATTATTCGAATTTTATCATACTCAACTCCTAAATCCTTCTTATGTTTTATGCTTTCAGATTGTTTTGATTTGATTTAACTAGGGTTTGATAATAGTTAATATAGCGAATAAGAGAAAGAAAAATTCCTCTTATTAAAATTGTATGATCATACTAACCATTATTAAAAAAAAACTAGGGTATGACTTTTTTTTGGTTGTATTTAACATAAGCAAGGGCTGTATTAAGTCACCACCGCTGAAAGTTGTCATTTGAAAGTTTTGATTTTCAGTCTAGGTACGACCTACAATGTAGTCAATATCGGTTTTCGGTTTGTCTCGGTGAGACCGATACATAATACGACTTTTTATTGGGGAGATCTCTGTTCCAAATTTTGGAGGAACTTTTCGAATTCTTAGTTCCAAATTTTATACATATATTTTTGTACACTTTACACCTGTATTACACCTCAACTTCCTCTTCATATATATAATTGTAATTTTATAGCTTTCAAGGAACATTGACATTTAAGATGGATATATATTTTCGACCAAAACTATTTCCAAATAAAACCCTAATTTGAATCTTTTCATCTTCACTTGATTCTTTTTCTTTTTCCTCTTCCTGTAACGACACATCTGCCGCATCTTATTCATTGGCCTATATTCTCTTTCTTGAATAGTGGTTCATTCTTTACAAAGTTTTTCGATCACTTATAAGATATGATTTTGATTTTACTTGCGCTGCTGATGATCAATCGGTTATTGAGAGTTTCATCCCGTATATTTTGAGAGTTTAGTCAGATGTTATTTTATTTACTTGGTAGTTTCGATTTTTGTTTCATTTACTTATTATGCTATGAATAAATCAAAGCATTAAACATTCTTTATTCCTTCCACTCTAAATGTGGTAGAAGTACCTTGAAACTCTTGTGTGGATTCAATCAAATGAAAGAGGCAGAAACTCTATTATTTTTAGATTATTTCATATTAAGCAGGTCTAGAAATCTCGGCGAAATTACGGAAGTAGCATGTCGAGTTAACCGATTCCGTCCAATTTTACCAGTAAAATCTAGTCTCTGCAAGATTATAAGTTTTGTCTCGCCCCAAGGCGGTACGGAAAATATCATCGGGATCTCAGACGAGACTGCGGAGATCGACTACATTGGTAAACCATATGTTTCAAATTATATTAAAGAATATTTGATGTATTAGAGTAGTCAAGTCAAAAGCTATTGCACTGAATCTTCAAGATAACGTTAGTATTCCAAAAATATAGGAGAAAGAAGGCGACATAGCCCTCTTTCTTATATTTTGCGAGTGTATGCTGATCAGAGGGTTTTTAATGATTAATAATTTGTTTGGATATACATCCAGGAGTAGTTTTTCGACTTTTAGAAGTCAAAAAGAAAGTTTGTTTGGGTATAAAATCTCAGAACGACTTCTAGATGCAAAAAAAAATTAAATTTTTGTTAAGCAAAATATATTAACTTCTGAATTCTGTTTCTGGTGGTCAAACGCACTATAAAAAGTTAATACTAATATAATCTTTGAGCCTTCAGAGTTCATGGTGACTATCTCTTTAAACTTAATAATATTTCATTCCTAAATGTCAAAAACGGAAGCAGTTCCCTCAAAATGAACAAGGATCATACCTAAAATGTAACAAGAAAGAGATAGCTGGTGAATAACTAAAGCATATCGATAGATATAAGGAAGTTTCTGAATAATCTTTATTAACATGTGAATGAAGTGGAAATAAAACCTCACAAATATGAGACTTCGGCAAACTTGATTAGCTAATAATCGATCAGAGTGTCTAAGATATTAATGTCGCGTTTTCCAACCATTTTCAAAGTATTTAATATAGAATGATTAAAGTTTACCTTGCAAAATGTTTTCGTATTCTTGCCTGATTCAACTACTTTGTTAATTAATTTATAAAATCAACACTAATTTATTTAAACCTTGTTGATAAGATTCACTCCTAATCTATGAGTTTTATAACCTCGGAGAGAGTGAGATTTATTCGTTCATTTTCTGAGATGTTTGATGTATTTTTTTTACGAACCTTTGAAGATGAGAAAAAAAACCTTAACAAAGAAATTATCATTTAAGAATTGAATTTTTTTTCAATCTTATAAATCATAGCACGTTTTTGGTTCAAGCTTTGAGGTTTAATTTCGACCGTTTTTATTGTTGTTTTTTTACTAGAACATGTAACCATTAGTAGTACTCGATTTATGATGTAGTGTTCAATATGAGCATACTTCAAGATATGTTGATTTGTTATTTATTTATTTAAGAGTCCAATTTTGTGCACCCACTAATAAACCGGGGTGCACATTCCGGATCTTGTAATTGGACCAAAAATTCCTAAGTGGGTTTAGTTTGTTTACTTCTTTTTTCCCCTAACGTCGGTTTGTTTATTTTTCGCTCTGAAATCATGTTGTGGAAAGAAAAAATATTGCAACAACTCGGTAACTTTCTTCTTTTTATTCTCTTTTCCGGTAGATCGATGGATTGATTGTCAGTGATCAACAAAGTGAAATCAAGATAACAAATCTGAATCCTGAAAGTGTTTATACTTACAATAATATCAATCAAATCTCTAAAATAGACATATAAGTTGAATATAAAATTTGCAATTATAGCAATTGGTACCGATCCGAATTTCTTTTTTAGGGAAATTGGTGTAAGATGCAAAATTGTAAAAAAAAAATGGGTTTCAATTCTAAGTGATATATACACCAATTGATGAGAAATCAAAATCTGACTGAGAATTGTATAACTAACTAATTATATCCAACGAATGTAATTAATCAATCACAAAAACCAGGTATTTCTAAACTTTTATGTACAAAGAAAAAACAAGACTTTATTTTAATAAAAAAAGGTCAGATATGAAGAAGAAAACTCACCAGTCGGAGTACTTTGAATGAAAGATTACACCATTAAAAAGAAAAGTATGTTCTTATTAAAGATAATGTTGATACACTGATGAAATTCTTTATCATTCAGGTAAAAAAAACAATAGATCAGTGGTATAACATGCGATTAATATGTGATTGATCCACAATTTCTTTAACATTAACATTTTCCCGTATTCAATCATGTTCTACTTGGTTAAGAATAGAGAATGAAAAACATAGGTGAGAGAAAGGAAAAGAAGCATTTGTCGGAATTAAAAATATAGAGTAATAATAAAAAAACAAAACCAGTTAACACAACATGGTCCAATTATAAGGACCGGAATGTGCACCTTGGTTTTAAGGGGGCGCACAAATTCGGACTATTTACTTAAAAATATATTAATTAACGTGTGTTTTTAACAAACGAGATATATTTTCTAAGTTAAGTTAGTATATAGTATAGTTAAAGATATTATGGTAACATTATCTTGATGTCACGAGTTTTTTGAAATCGAGGATGGATAGAAGAATAAGTAAAGAGGAAAGATGAACTGTTAAATTGAATGAACAAGCTATAAAAAAAAATCTTGTTGAAGAATAAATAACATATTAAATATAGTCAAGTTTTTGGTTTAAGCTTTGAGGTTTAATTTCAAGATCTCTGTTTTTTTTATTTTTTTTTTCTTAACTAGAACATTTAGTCATTGTAACAGTAATTTATTTCTATTTTAATGGTCAATATATTAACCGCTTAAAATTATATTAACTAATTATTTTTCAGTGACTTAAAATTGTATTAATATATATTTTAACCAACGAAATACATATATGTTTTTAAGCTATATGTATTAACTTACACATGATATACTTAAGGATATTATAGTAACATTATCGAGTTTAGTCATGATTTTTTTGGAAAAGAAGAAGATATAAGGAGGAAAGATCGATGCATTTGATTACAAAAACAGACAGTGATTATAAAAAATATTACAGTTGAAGAATAACTAAGGATATCAAAGTTTTTGAAATAATCTGAGCTACTGATTATATTCTTGTAGAAGTCATAAAGGTTTTTTTTTTTTATTTCTTAGTTACATCTTTTCAATTTTTTATAATCCAGACAATGAAATGTCGATTTTGCAGGATTGTGAAAAACGTAGGGGCGTTATAAGGAGTTGCCGAAAGGTTTGAAAGATCTTATGTAGAGATGAGAACCATGGGTAAAAAACATACACATCCAACAATTTTGATGATAATTGATAGAACTATTTGTTAGTGTTGACTGTAGATATATTAGTAGGTTAGAATCAGCAAAGGATATTTTGACACTTGTATCATATTAATTTTGACATTTGTGTGATTTTTTTTAATTGAACCCTTGTTTTTCATGTTCTACTTCTTCAAAAAAAAAATGAGAGAAGGAAAAGTTGATGTTAAACACTTGATTATGCTTTGAGTAAATAAGTTTTACTCTCGTTCACATTAACAAGAACATTTTGATGTGATTTGTAGGTTTATTTTTCGTATTTAGTTCTTTTTAAATCCCCAACGTTACCGTTTTCTGTTTCATGATAAAGTGAGAATATTGGGTTGATATATCATGGCTATATGTAGGATTTTGATAAGTGATAGGTTATTTTAAGGATCGTAAGAATCGAGGATATAACTCTTTCCTTATGAGTTATTTCATCTTCAAGGATCCAACTCTAACAATTGTTAATATATCTTTGGAACCTAAAGTGCCAGAGGATTCACCATTACCTATTGGTATACTACTTGTATATAAGTTATTATGTTTTCTTTTTAATCGATGTTTATAATAATATTGACTGATGTAGTTATTAAGTTATTATGTAGCACTAAACAGGACCGCAATAGCGAGGATGTTGACCCTCAAATGATCTCACTAAGAGGACATTAACAAGAGTTGACTCAGCTAGGTGATATGATCAGGCAGATCGAAGCCGGGGGACAGAAGGGTCAACAAAGACAACAACGCACTGATAATATGATACAAATTTAACCCTTAACTTATGATAGTTTTTCTTGTCAGTATTAATGGTGACTTTTAAATGGTTTCACTAATCATTCTTTTCGTCGGACTTGAACTCCAATAGAACGTCAAAAAAGACTTAGAGTTAGATAGAATCAAGATAACAGATGATCCAAGTAATAAGAATCACGACATTTTTTATAATAAAAAAGAAATTTATTCAAAAATTAATTCATGGCTGCATTATGTCTTATTTCTATGAGGATATTTAACAAATATTTTCAGTCTGAAAACCAAAAAGTTGGATCTTATGCGGCTTTAACCTCTTTGGTTAGAGACTCAACGATATTTTTTAACTATCTAGTTGCATGAGTATATATCAGTCCAGGACTTAAAAAAATACTAAGAAAATGCATGTGATGACTCACAACATTATTATTTGTCCAGTTTTTTGACCCTACATTTCCATTAATTACTTTGATTACGTTTAGAGAATCTCCTTCCAGATATAGGTTCTCCATGTCCTTTCGTCTCTCTAACCCATTTGATTGCTTCCAAGGTCTGCCTGCCTCTGTATGTTCCTTATCCCTTGCTCTTCATGGCATGCAACTGTATCCTTGACATTCATATGTAGCACTAGATAGAGTTAGTCCAGTTCCAATAGTTTTATTTTCATTAAGAAAAGAGCCATCAAAATTAATTTTCTTGAACTAAGGATATGGTAGCTTCCAATAAGTTTGACGCCTGGGATGTCTAGCTACCAGATTGGTTTGTGACATGATTTTACCTATGAATGTAATTCCATTCAGAGATTAACTGGCCAACTTGGATCATTAGGGAATCCATCTGCACTTGAACCTGTTAAAGACTTTAGAGCACCTCATATCCCAAATATTCCATAAAAATGAACCAACAAAAACCACAGAGTCGGACACAATATGAACTATATTACCATTTACAATAAACCAACTAAGTATCCATTCATAAAAAAAATTACCATCAATAAGTCAAGCCAGATTAACATCCATAGATAACCACAATCCCTTGGTAACCCAGCAGTCCATAAATAAATGTGGACTGTTTCATTCCGTAAATGACAAGTGTTCACTATATTCTGTGTTGGAAAATAATTAATAGAAAATTGGTTTTTTAAACTTTTTAAGAAAAATAATAACTTATTTATTTTTTTTGTGAATGAAACTTTTTAGTCACACATCGGGGAATTCCTCTTTTTAAGTTGTATTATTCCATTATATAAACAAACTCTCTACTTTTGTAAAACCTATGGAAAGGAGTTTATCTATATTTTAGATACACCTCCAAGGGAAAAATATTTTATATTGTTTTCTTTAGCGTTTGCGATTTTCCTCAACGGTTTTTCGGAGTTGCCAAACTCAAGTTGAGCATATACTACATATGCTAGTAGTAAGTGTAGTAGGGTATTTTATCCTGGAGATATCTGTCCTGTGAGGGCTATAACATCACTTTTGAGTGTAGACGGGCGATAATGTCTTAAGAACATCGTGTCGAACACGTGACTCACGTTTTTAAAAGTTTTACCATGTTACTGTTGCGAAGATCTTGGGGCTCGCTCTTTTCGTCAAATCCATAACTTCCATTACAAATGAGCTAAGTATCAATAATTTTTATTTATAAATTGCTTTTTCATGTTTTTTTAACTTTTATTTCGTCAAAGTTTTACCATGTTATTTAACTTTTTTATTGTTTTTGATTATTGCACCCAACATTCTGAACATACCTTGTAATCTTATCCCTAACAGGCAGGCAATAGGCAGGTTAATGCACCAAAATTGCTTCCAAGATAAATTGGTTATATGCAAATTTGACACTAAAATGCATTGTGGGTTAGAGACCACCTGATACTATCCTGCCCGCATAGGCATCCTAATATTATAAATATCTCTAACAATATCATCAAACAGGTCATCCAGAATCACGATCTAGGTAAAGGAATAAGGGCTTCGACAGAGAAGAAACTCGAGACTCAACCAGTTCCAAGCGTTGGGGTGCTGCTTTTATATCAGTCTTTCTTGACTTTATTTCTCTCTCTTGTTATTGCACTAGCTTATTGCTCTTTTTCTTGTTATAAGCTTTTCATTATCAATAAAATTGTAACATTTTAGGGAAAAAAAAGGAATCAGCTTTTAATGCACTTCAAGTACAATTACCTTGTCACGCTGAGGACGGATGCTCATTTAAAACCCTCCACAACATCCCACTCTGTCTATTAAGAAGCTTCTTGGTTACCTGGTAGGCGAATATAGATGTGTAAACAAGATGAATAAATGGATGCCTACAGTGATACCGCAAGTGCACGGTGTTGTTTGAGTGAGTGCACAAGTACGGGTCGAATCCACAGGGACTTGGGGTGTTATGAAGTTTTCCTAGCTAAGCTAATTCTATATGCAAAGCAGTGACAATGAGGGATAGGCCAAGGCAGGGAAACAAGGTGGAAAAGTAGTGAAGAAAATGAAAACAGTGGGAATGGAAGTGTATGGAGATGGATGAGAATTCTCTTTCACCTAGCTAGTTAGCCTGGGATAAATCCTTGTCCCTAATGGACAAGAGGGTCTAGTTCAAGCTAGTCTCTTGGCCAGGGCAATTCATGTGGCAAGTTATCTAACCTAAAATCCTTAGTTTAACCCCTAGCATTGCCTATCTGATTAAAGCATAAACAATCACAGGTCATTTAGGTTTCTAGGTCTCTAACTAATATGGCTGGTTAATTCCTTAGAACTACCACTAACCCCTAGCATTAGTGGTCTTTTTACAGCACCACTAATCACAAGTCAGTGAGGCTTTTAGGAATTTAGCTAGCCTAGACTATTTTGAGTTCTACAAGAATCAACCTAAAGGCTAACCAACAAGGCTTAAGGGTCTTCTCACCCTAGTGGTGGATTAGAACATGCTGGAGTTAGGAGCTTTCATGTTGTCAAGCATTAAGACTCAAAACAAGAACATATAAGTAAACAGGGGAATTACAGGACTAACAGTAGAAGATTCACAAGACAACAAACAATTGAACATTCACACAACAAACATTAACAGTGGATAAGAAGAAGATATGCATTGGATTGAAAAATCAAATTAACCCAATTAGGGGGTATCTCGGATGACCCAAGAACAAGTTTTGCATTCTCTACAGCTTCCCTTTTATAGTTTTTCAAAAATACAAAACCCTAATTCGAAACCCTAATTTTTTGGGGAAAATCAAATTCTCTCACCAATTTCCTGAATTGAGCTCGACCCATGCTTTGGGTATGTCCCCTCTGCTCTTCTGAAGCTTTTCCTGCCCTCAATTTTGTCTTCTCCTCGCTGTTGGTGAAACCCTAGCTCGAGCTTTCTTGTCAAACCCACACCTAGGGTTCAGAGATGTGAATTTGGAAAGAAGTCTAGGCTAGGGAGAGATGTCGTGGTGTTTTCGGGTGGTTGTGGTGGTGGTGTGGTTCGAGAAGAAGGTGTAGCTGGTGGAGGTGATGGAGTTGCAGAACTGTGGAGTTTTTGGGGAAGATGAGAAGAAGAACCCGATGGAGAAGAAGTGTCCGTTTGGTTAGGGGTATAGGGTTCTGATGCTAGGGTGTGAGTCGGGTGTATCAAAGGTTGATGCTCAGCAAAGTGAAAGTGTAGGATGAAAAGGTGATGGAATGATCCAACGACGCGATAGAAGCGACCGTTGGATGATGAGATACAACAAAACTGACGGCTTCAGATGGAGTTAGGTACTATAGTGTTTGACGGGAGCTTCGGAGTTTGATGCACAATGATGAGGCGACCGTTGGATGATGAGATGGATCCAATCTGACGGCTCTCATGGAAATGGGTATGGATAATGGAAATGGATTTGGGTAAGGGTCTTGGGTCTTGGGTATACCAAGCCCATATCTTTTTTAAGAACAATTCTTCCTCTTCAAGCCCACTTCTAGTTGATCCGGCTCTTGCAAACATCATTCTTCGCTTCCTCCTAGCGGGAGTCTTTGCCGTTCCTTTGCTCTTTTCGCTCCGTGAGATAACCAGGCTTTATTTAGTACCTAAAAATGCAAAATTAATTAAGAAAAGTATTTATTCTTGAAAACAACGAAAATACAGAATATGGGATAAAATGTAGAATTAATGCACAAAGGATGAGTTAAATGCCAAGAAAAATATATAGAAATATGCACTTTTTAGCACTCATCATTACCTCAACTATTTCATAAGCTTCGCTCTCCGTCGGTAAAAAGGGGTAAACTAAAGAAATATGAATCACACGGCTTCAATCTTTAATTTTTCATTCCGGTATTAGAGTTATGAAGAATAAAATAAAAAAAAAAAATTTAAATAGACTTACCAGTCCAAGGTATTTGTTGTAGTTATGTTGCAAATCATTCATTAGGCATCATTCATGTTTTACTTCTTTGCCATTTCTGACATTCAACCTTCAAAATTTGTGGAAATAATTTATGAGGAGAAACATAAAGGAAGTAAAGTTATTATGGGACACAACTTTAAAAGAAGTATATAATAGTAAAAGAATGTTAAGTTGCTCTCCCTTTCGAACCACATCATAAAAGAATTATAGGTTGTGACCATACCGATGTCATGGGTCAATCTGAAAAATAAATTATGTAGAAATACATTAATCTCGTATTACCCGTGACTTGAAAATTCTTGGTGCATCATTACTGAAAGGAAAATAATATTGTTTTCGTAGCGACAATGAAACTGGGTGACTATCGTTTGTATAATTTGATAAAGTCACAAAACTTACAACTTCAAGCCAATGTTACAAAGCTAGTTTTTGCGCCTTTTCGTCCTTAGTTAAACCTTTGCCAACCCGAATAATAACAATAAAATATGAGATTCTTTGAGAAATTCTGATTTTTTTCTTTGAAACTTCGGCCTATATCGAAAGGAACTTATTTTTCGTAAGTTTCGGCAAATTTTTATGCCCTAGGTTGAGATTTGTGAAAAAAAATATTAATGTATATATTTTCCTTGTAATATCCATAAGATTCTACAAAAGTTTCCTGGCTTGATTAGGGTATATCCAGATTGGGGTATACCCATTTTGTTCCCATCCAAGGTAGTGTGTTCAGGGGTGTCTGAAAGATGTTAAAAGACCAAATTACCCTTTCTATCAATAACTTGTCGCCTGAAACTTGGTTTTGAAATTTTCAAAACCAATTCACCCTGTGAGGTTCATCTGTGATGAAATCGAAAATCAAAAGAAAACTAAAAAAAAAAATCAAAAATCAAAACAAAACCAAAAAAAAAAAAAAAGTGGCTACGAGATTTGAGATTGGGTATGATTTTGTACCCAATCTCAAACCGAGTATAGATTCATACGCGGTTTGAGATTGGGTACAAAATCATACCCAATCTCAAATCCCGTATGATACCACATTTTTACAAAAGCCGGCAGGGTATTTTTTGGTGATCTTGCCGACTAGTATCAGTCGACAGGGTATTTTTTTGTCGACCTTGCCGACTTTGCAACTCTGAAATTAGCATTTACATGGTCGACACGTTATTCATCCTTATACCTTGCCGACTATAGTTTAGTCGGCAAGGTAAAAAATCAATAAGATGTCGCCTAGTGAAACATTTACAACAGTCTTCTGTCTGTCAAAAATAATAAAGTCGGCATCTTCTTCATTCATCAACCTTACCGGCCAAAGCTAGTCAGCATTTTCTTTATTCGTCGACCTTGCCGGCCAAAGTTAGTCGGCATTGTCTTCATTCGTCGACTCTGCTGACTTTTCATAGTTTCAGAACTGAAAGTGTTGATTTCTTCTTTAATTTTGAGTATGATTTCATACATCAGCTTTGCAATCCCCTTTTTAGAAGTGTTTGGGTAGTATGTTTTCATTTCAGTTGCAAAAAGTAATTCTCAAAACAATTTTTTTCATCAGAAATCTTCCCACATGAGTTCAATAAAAAGAAAATTTCATAAGTTAAATTCATAAGTTTTAATCTACTTATTAATTCATCTAAACTCAATTAGTTAACCTAATCAGAATTTTTAGTGTTAACTAAACAAGGATATATTAACCATTTTGAAAATACATGGTTAAGAGGTGACCTATTTTACTTCAAAATGACATGACTTTTGTCTCATTACGTATACCCCAATTAATATGGGTATACTCCAATCAAGCCAGGAAAAGTTTTGGGTTCTAACAATTTAAATTTATTGGATACTTGAATATTCGTGGAGTGTGATATCCATAAAATTGAATACCTTGGAAACTCAGAAATCCAAATAAATCTAAATCAAATACCATAATAATTCTGCGAATCTCATGTAATTAATTCAATACACCCCCTATAAAACAGGTGTATAATGAATCACTCGATTGAGAACCGAAATACCAAATACAGTTCGATCCTGAACATGATGGTTGACTATAACTTTAGTATTTGAGGGGGCTACTAATTTATTTTTCCTTTTGGCAGAGTGAATGTGGATAATGAAAAGTACATTATCAAATGTTCACAACAATAGTGATGCATGTTGTAGGACTGAATCTGAATCCAATGGTTATTCAATTCAACCTCCACCTTCAAGATCCACGTCACTGTATAAGAGAACATGTGAACCACCCACTAATAGCGTGGGCGGAGCTAGAGCAATTGCACACCCAACCCAACTGCTCTCAAGCCTAAAATATGTAATGTTTTGGGCTTCCAAGCCAATTTTACCTTATTTGCACCCCCTATTATTATTATTCTTTTGTTTCCTCCTGGTCCGACGTCTGGCCGTCCCCGCTAAATAATTTCACGTAAATGTAAAATTCTTCTAGCCAAAGCTTGATTCGAGATTTCATTCAACTAAACTCAGCCTGATTCCGGCACTTTCAATTTCGTTCATTTATGTCGTGAATTTTGAAGTTCTATCCCAGTCAACGACTCGATGCATTTTGGACGTTTTGCAAGTAATTTAGGTGTCTGTCGTTTTAAGTTTTAACTGAGCCCTTCACTGCACGTGTTCCTCTGATTTATACCTATATGAGTCTATGACTCAGTGAGTTCGATTTCTTATTCTCTATATAATAACAGAGTTTTTTAAAACATTTTCATTCACCGGAGCTCCATGTTTACTAGAGCTCCACGTTAATTCTCATTTCTGGTTGATTCTGGCCCCATCAATTTTTTTTCTTGGAAAACTTATTAAATTTAAACAAAAACATCTAAATCATAAATATCTTTTTTGTCAATAATCAGGAGAATTTTTTGGACCCACAAAATATTATATGGCCAATTACATTTTAGGAAATAATTACATGAATTTATTAAATCGTATTAAATATTGGAAATATAATAAAACAAATATAAACAACTTCAACATTACCATAAAAAAGAACGATTTCATCATGATAGAATTAAATATACAGTGTTCATCGTGATATCATCATAAAATTAGATCAATCATATGAATTAAAAAAAATCTTAATGTCCAATGTCTATTTACATTTTTGTAATAAAATCTGTCTAATTACAACTCCAAACTACGTACGGATAAAAGAAAATACTTGCGATTTTTTTTTTTTGAAGCTAACGAATAAGTTATTCACGGTAAAAACAAAAAAAGATTAAACTAGCCGTGGGTACTAACCTTTCGATTGTATAATATATCTCTTTAGCGAACAACTGTATTGTTGATCCTGTTTGCATACAAAAAAATTACAAATCATTAAAATTTGAAACAGAAAAAATGAGAGCAAATATTGATTAGCATATAAAAATTCGAGCAAAACAAAAAATCGAGCAAACAAACAATGATTAGTAAACATCTTTTTCACGTTACTTTTCTTAATTTTATTAGTATCATAATTAAAACAAAACAGATATAAAATAAGAAATTAATTAAATAAGGTGAATTTTTAATTTTGTTATATTTTGATATGCCCCAGATTTTGTATACTAAAATTATTGAAGAAAAAAATACATTCCATAACAAACACAAAATGATAATAATCTAATATATTTTTCTAAATTTGCTCAACAATGAAAATATTTTCCTAAATGGA